>NC_090755.1:13859855-13899293 GCF_036898095.1 Palaemon carinicauda
TGGATTCTAGTGAAAACTTTTTCAAACTGTGAGCGGACCCAAACTTTCAAACTGTGAGTGGACCCAAACTTTCAAACTGTGAGCGGACCCAAACTTTCAAACTGTGAGTGGACCCAAACTTTCAAACTGCGAGCGGACCCAAACTTTCAAACTGTGAGTGGACCCAAACTTTCAAACTGCGAGCAGACCCAAACTTTCAAACTGTGAGTGGACCCAAACTTTCAAACTGTGAGCGGACCCAAACTTTCAAACTGTGAGCGGACCCAAACTTTCAAACTGTGAGCGGACCCAAACTTTCAAACTGTGAGCGGACCCAAACTTTCAAACTGTGAGTGGACCCAAACTTTCAAACTGCCAGCAGACCCAAACTTTCAAACTGTGAGTGGACCCAAACTTTCAAACTGCAAGCCCACCCAAACTTTCAAACTGCCAGCAGACCCAAACTTTCAAACTGTGAGTGGACCCAAACTTTCAAACTGCAAGCCCACCCAAACTTTCAAATTGCCAGCAGACCTAAACTTTCAAACAGCGAGCCGACCCAGACTTTCAAACTGCGAGCGGACCTAAACTTCTAGCCCACGAATTGCGAGTCGGAATTGTTGTCTACCAGGCTGCCACAACTAATGAATCTTCTCACATTTTCATGCAATAAATTGGCAAAATATTCTGCAGCAGACAGATTATATCCTTAGATATGTACCATCACAGATAAAGAGGTATTGTAGCCAACACTACTCTTGTATAATACTGTACTGTATTACAAAAGGGTTCTCCGGTTCCCCAAACCTTTCTTTTACACTCAAGTGAGAAAATGTCTCCTTTATAAAGTCGTTAAAGGTAAAACAACAAATAAGAAATAAATCGTCTCCCAAAATCATAACACAGCCAAGTTAAAATGACGAGTCTCGTCGACATCCAGTTATTCAATGGTGCACATTTTGCAGAGATCTCTGATGCCGCTGTGCCTCGCTGGTGATGTGCACCTGCGTAACCTTGAGTAGAGAAAAACGCAATAAGTCAGAGCTTTGTTTTCTTGAAAATTATGCAATCAGGGAACTGGACAAAGTAAAGGAAAGGTTTATGACAATTATTTCAAGTTGAAAAAAGATTTTGCCAATAAAACTGTGCCTGCCTATAGTCATTTACTTTGTGGCGCTTGATCGTTGTTATCTCTGCACTGAACAACTTCATGCAAGTGGTGCACACTGCTTTTGTGGCGTCACCCTCAACCCGGGACAGCCACGGCTGGAATTCCACATACGTCAACCATTCATCCCTAAATTTTCGTTTGGCAGCCATGCCAACCTGTAAATATATGTCAGTTTCAGTAAATGCACGATATAACTCCCAAAGACACTGCTGTATTCCTAAAGTAATTTGCATTATGAATTCAAAATAGATAAGAATACTTCTTCCACAAACAGGTAAGATACTAACCATGTTATGAGAATTGAATTGAATATAAAATGTAGGTCTTAAGCCAATCACTGGGACATCAAAGACCATTCAGCGATGTATAATGCAAATGAATCAACCAAACCCGTACTCTCACATTTGGTATCATTTTAACTTCTAAAACCAATCGCACAACTTTCATAAAATAATATGTAAATGCAAAATAAGTTGGGATGAAAAGGATTAAAAAATTTATTAATAAAATTATTCAAAGCTCATGATATATACCAACACTGTATACATTTTTTTCAAGTTCAGGGTATCACAGTTTTCCCCCCGTATATCTCTTAAAGGTTTGTCCTGGAGAAAACGTGTCCTCAGAAGATTCAAAACAGGGCAATAGACTAAAATATGTTTGATATCTATTGTCACTTGGCAGGTATTACAAAGAGGGACCTGTCTCCATTCCCCACTCTTCATTAAATAATTGTGGGTTGCATGTGTATGGCCAATACGCAGTCCAGTTAAAATGATGTTATCTCTCCTACTTGTAGAATTACAAGATGACCAGTTATCCACAGAAGGGTGGATTTGTTTCCATTTTGTATTGGTGGTCAGTTTCCCGCCAGCAATTTATAATTTCAGTTAATGAGGATATAATCTTGGAAGAAATAAGCACATGCTTTAGTTTCTAGAATATTTCTCGAGTTGAAATAAGTGTCCTACAAGTGATAAAATGTTTTAGAATTAGCACAGTGACAAAAATTGACTGCAGCAAAAAGTGATATGAAAAGAAATTTATCAAACATACAGTATTCCAGATCTTGTCATTTTGACTGATTGCACAAATGTCGAATGTAAGCTATAATGTTATACTCTAAAATTATTATTTAAAATCTATGGAATGGTGAAGGATTACTGTATTTTCTCATGACAAACATGTTCTATGTATATTCTATAAAATTGCTGCTTTTCAATCAAGTATTGATGCTTCTACGAGGAATTTAACATCTCGGATAAACTTTGATGAAAGAGGGACTTTGTTAACCAGATACACATGTGAGAACACAAGTGTAATATCTCCTTGGAAGTATGGAAATATACCCAGATGGGAGGTAAATATCTTGCTAGTAATGTATAAAGTATACAGTACTTCCCTAACTTGCCAACACTTGAGGGTTGATGATCACACTAAAGTCATTTTGCAACACGTGTTTGGTACAAAAGACTAAGACTGTGAGGCACGTACTGATTCTGTGCCTGGCATGGTGTCTTGGAAATCAATGGACTATGAGGTTGGCAGGTACATCCTTGCAATGATTCATAGAAAGATTATTATGCACATCAGAATGTACTGTAATATCAATATCCTTTTTAGATTTACTTCAGAGGCAGATTTTTTTCCCCAAATAATTCATTCAGTAGTTTTAAAAAATGAATTTGTGTCAATGACTTTGGACACACTGCTGGCTTCTATAGGCAGTAATCACCAAACACAGGATTTATTATATAAATTTTTGACACGGAATTATCAGACTACATGGAATATCTTTTGTGGGATCTATAAAAATTTCAAATTGAAATTAAAAGCTTTATTTGTAAATGCAATTATCACAAATGAGTCTTAAGCTGCACACACTATTCAAGCCAAACATAAACTTACAAACTGAGACAAATGCAGAAGATATACAATAGTCTTCAATTGTGATTTTCCAAAATCTTGTGATATACACAATAGAGATTTATTGCCAGTACTGTAATCATTTGAGCTAAAAAAAATTTATTACAACTCACATGGTGATAAAATCGAAATAATCTGGAAAGAGCTACAAACATAAGTGTTTCTTTCCTAAATTTACTTCTGCAATAAGGGCATTTTAAACCAAATACCTCTAGTTTTAATTCTATTAAAATCATCAACAAACTAACACTAACAGTAAAAGGGGCCTTTCAATATGACAACCAACAAATTTGGCCCATTTAAAACAATGATCAAAGGGGATTTCCAGTAAAAACACAACGCTGGACGCAACAGGCGATATTCACTTGTGCGTAGATATGTGATACTTTAGGGTGGATCTTCTGGCAGCACTGTAACTACAATGGGGGCAATGGAACGGTTTTTCTCCGGTATGTCTGCGTACGTGGTTCTTAAGTGCCGTCCTGTCTGCTGATCTGTAAGTGCAGTAAGGGCAGGAATAAGGTCTCTCACCTGTATGCTTCAATAAATGGGCCTTCAATTTAAACCTTTGGGCACATTTATAATCGCAAAAACTACACTGGAATGATTCTCTGTCTCCCGGGGCATCTTGCAGAGCAAGATCCGATGCCAATGTATTTTGAGATGACATATTTCTCGGGAGATGCATTTGCTGTTGGTCTGGGAAGACGGAGGTACTCCACTGTCCATCTGCGTAAGGTGTTGACTCTTGTGTCCATGCACTGGTGGCTGGTTTTTGAAGACTCATCTGTAAAGGTTGGTGGGATCTTACTTTGCTGTTCCACAAGTTTGGCCTAAAATATTTGCACTCCCTACTTCACAACGTTCGAGTAGAAATCACCTCCATCTCTAACACTAATGACCAATTTTGTGACGTCTAGATTATTATTAGTACAATGCAATACCTGTATTGGAATATGCACAGTACACACATTTAGGTATATGTTATAAAAATAGGCACGAAACCTGTATAGTATAGGATAAGATTTTAGGCAGGTAGAGAGGGAGAGAATATTAATACAGTACTAACAGTGTAATGTAAATAATATAAAAGAAATTCATATACAGAATAGTAATTTGTTGAGTAGGTATTGTACATATATTGTTAACAACCAATAAGTTTAAGATTTCTTATTACCCGTGATATTCCCTATCCGTGGACAGGCTCCAAACATAATCCCCATGGATAAGGAGGGCCAACTGTCTATATATCTATGGAATTTATATACACAAATACACAATTTAACCTTTTGAGCAGATTCACCAACTACAGATTCAACCATAAACAGTTAACCTATGGTATTAATTTAACAATTATGTAAGGAAATTTACTCATACAACCCCTTCCCCCATAAATAAGATGCCAAAATAAAACTTCCAGGGATTACTATCCATTCTCCCAGAGCTACAGGAAAGTCCCCTTCCCAACCCTGAGACTTCTAGTTTTAAAGACAATATATTTTTAAAGTTTTCTTTTTAAAGAAATACAAAATTTTACCTTGGTAGAGTTATCAGAAAATCAGGTGCTATAATAAAGTCATGGGGATATTTTAAAGAATGTCTTAAAAGAGCTGAAAATTTTTCACAATTTCATTATGTCTTTAGAGACATTTCTTCTGAAAAAAAAAAAAAAGTTTTTTCTCTAACAAATAAAGTTATCCGATTATCACGTAATAAATACTAAAATGACATGAATTATCAGTTTAGTCACAAAAGCCATTCCTATTCAGGAACTACAAATTAAGACAAATGTAGTTTGAAACCTCGATATATCCTACACTTGTTCTTAAAGTTAATGGTTCCCTAACGAGTGACTTGATTCACCATTGTATACTACTGTATTTGTATTATTCCTTCCCAAATCTACTTGGAGTCATACGGGAGATTGAGATTTAATTTCCTTTGGTCGCTGCAACCTCACCATCCTTGTGGGCTAAGGATAGGGGGTTTGGAAGAACCTATAGCTCTATCTGCTGACTCATTAGCAGCTATTTCCTGGCCTTCCTTGGTCCTAGCTTGGGTGGAGAGGGGGCTTGGGCATTGATCATATGTAATGAGGTCAGTCTCTCGGGGATTGTCAATTGGGCAATGTCACTGTCCCTTGTCCCTGCCATTCATGAGCGGCCTTTAAACCTTTAATTGAGCTGAATAATCTCCCCTTTTCTTCATTATCATCATCACCATCTTAATCTCCTCCTACACCTATTGACGCTAAGGGCCTCGGTTAAATTTCGCCAGTCGTCTATATATTGAGCTTTCAAATCATTAATATGTTATTTTCATTAGTAAAATAAATTTTTGAATGTACTTACCCGGTGATCATGTAGCTGCAGCTCTGCTGCCCGACAGAAAAAACCTACGGGCGGAATACGCCAGCGATCGCTATACAGGTGAGGGTGTACATCAACAGTGCCATCTGTCGAGTAGGTACTCAAGTACTTCTTGTCAACACAGAACCAATTTTCTCCTCGGTCCACTGGGTCTCTATTGGGGAGGAAGGGTGGGTCCTTTAATTCATGATCACCGGGTAAGTATATTCAAAAATTTATTTTACTAATGAAAATAACATTTTTCAATATTAATCTTACCCGTTGATCATGTAGCTGATTCACACCCAGGGGGGTGGGTGGAGACCAGCATACATGTTAACATTAGAAGCTAAGTATTCCGTATTTCATTTTAGCAGTTATTCAAAATAACAAACATAAAATTAATAAGTACCTGGTAAGGAAGTCGACTTGAACAATTACTCTGCCTTTTTAAGTACGTCTTCCTTACTGAGCCTCGCGATCCTCTTAGGATGCTGAGCGACTCCTAGATGCTGAAGTATGAAGGGCTGCAACCCATACTAAAGGACCTCATCACAACCTCTAATCTAGGCGCTTCTCAAGAAAAGAATTTGACCACCCGCCAAATCAACCAGGATGCGAAAGGCTTCTTAGCCTTCCGTACAACCCAAAAACAACAATAAAAACATTTCAAGAGAAAGATTAAAAAAAAGGTTATGGGATTATGGGAATGTAGTGGTTGAGCCCTCACCTACTACTGCACTCGCTGCTACGAAAGGTCCCAGGGTGTAGCAGTTCTCGTAAAGAGACTGGACATCTTTAAGGTAAAATGATGCGAACACTGACTTGCTTCTCCAATAGGTTGCATCCATTACACTCTGCAGAGATCTGTTTTGTTTGAAGGCCACTGAAGTTGCGACAGCTCTAACTTCATGTGTCCTTACCTTCAGCAAAGCATGGTCTTCCTCATTCAGAAGAGAATGAGCTTCTCTAATCAAAAGTCTGATGTAATAAGACACTGCGTTCTTCGACATTGGTAAAGAAGGTTTCTTAATAGAGCACCATAAAGCTTCTGATTGTCCTCGTAAATGCTTCGTACGTCTTAAATAGTACTTAAGAGCTCTTACTGGGCATAGGACTCTCTCTTGTTCGTTTCCAACCAAACTGGACAGACTTGGAATCTCGAACGATTTGGGCCAAGGACGAGAAGGGAGTTCGTTTTTGGCTAAAAAACCAAGCTGTAAGGAACATGTAGCCGTTTCAGATGTAAATCCTATGTTCCTGCTGAAGGCGTGTATCTCACTGACTCTTTTAGCTGTTGCTAAGCAGACGAGGAAAAGAGTCTTCAAAGTGAGATCTTTAAAAGAGGCTGATTGAAGCGGTTCGAACCTTGCTGACATCAGGAACCTTAAAACCACGTCTAAGTTCCAACCTGGTGTGGCCAACCGACGCTCCTTCGAGGTCTCAAAAGACTTAAGGAGGTCCTGTAGATCTTTGTTGTTGGAAAGATCTAAGCCTCTGTGGCGGAAGACTGCTGCCAACATGCTTCTGTAACCTTTGATCGTAGGAGCTGAAAGGGATCTTACCTTCCTTAGGTGTAAAAGGAAGTCAGCTATCTGAGTTACAGAGGTACTGGTTGAGGATACTGAATTCGCCTTGCACCAGCTTCGGAAGACTTCCCATTTTGACTGGTAGACCTTGAGAGTGGATGTCCTCCTTGCTCTGGCAATCGCTCTGGCTGCCTCCTTCGAAAAGCCTCTAGCTCTTGAGAGTCTTTCGATAGTCTGAAGGCAGTCAGACGAAGAGCGTGGAGGCTTGGGTGTACCTTCTTTACATGCGGCTGACGCAGAAGGTCCACTCTTAGAGGAAGAGTCCTGGGAACGTCTACTAGCCATTGCAGTACCTCGGTGAACCATTCTCTCGCGGGCCAGAGGGGAGCAACCAACGTCAACCTCGTCCCTTTGTGAGAGGCGAACTTCTGCAGTACCTTGTTGACAATCTTGAACGGGGGGAACGCATAAAGGTCTAGATGGGACCAATCCAGAAGAAAGGCATCTATGTGAACTGCTGCTGGGTCCGGAATCGGTGAGCAATAATTTGGGAGCCTCTTGGTCATCGAGGTAGCGAACAGATCTATGGTGGGCTGACCCCACAAGGCCCATAGTCTGTTGCAAACATTCTTGTGAAGGGTCCATTCTGTTGGGATGATCTGACCCTTCCGGCTGAGGCGGTCTGCCATGACATTCATGTCGCCTTGAATGAACCTCGTTACTAGAGATATGTTTCGATCTCTTGACCAGGTGAGGAGGTCCCTTGCGATCTCGAACAACGTCATCGAATGAGTCCCTCCTTGCTTGGAGATGTACGCCAAGGCTGTGGTGTTGTCGGAGTTCACCTCCACCACCTTGCCTAGAAGGAGGGACTTGAAGCTTCTCAAGGCCAGATGAACTGCCAGTAGCTCCTTGCAGTTGATGTGCAGTGCTCTTTGATCCGAATTCCACGTGCCCGAGCATTCCCGACCGTCCAGTGTCGCACCCCAGCCCGTGTCCGATGCGTCCGAGAAGAGAAGGTGGTCGGGGGTCTGAACAGCCAGTGGCAGACCTTCCCTGAGAAGAATGTTGTTCTTCCACCAAGTCAGTGCAGACTTCATCTTCTCGGAGATAGGAACTGAGACCGCTTCTAGCGTCATGTCCTTTCTCCAGTGAGCAGCTAGGTGATACTGAAGGGGTCGGAGGTGGAGTCTCTCTAACGCGATGAACTGGTCCAGAGATGAAAGCGTCCCTATCAGACTCATCCACTGTCTGACTGAACATCGGTTCTTCTTCAGCATGCTCTGGATGCATTCTTGGGCTTGACTGATTCTGGGGGCCAACGGAAAAGCCCGAAAAGCTTGACTCTGAATCTCCATACCTAGATATACTATAGTTTGGGATGGGACGAGTTGGGACTTTTCCATATTGACCAGGAGACCCAATTCCTTGGTCAGATCCAGAGTCCATTTTAGATTCTCCAGACAGCGACCACTTGACGCAGCTCTTAAAAGCCAGTCGTCCAAATAGAGGGAGGCTCTGATGTCTGCTAAATGCAGGAATTTGGCAATATTCCTCATCAGTTTGGTAAACACTAGAGGTGCCGTGCTTAGGCCAAAGCACAGGGCTTGGAACTGGTATACCACCTTCCCAAAAACGAACCTTAGAAAAGGTTGGGAATCTGGGTGGATGGGGACGTGAAAGTACGCGTCCTTTAGGTCTAACGAGACCATCCAGTCTTCCTTCCTGACCGATGCTAGAACCGACTTCGTTGTCTCCATGGTGAACGTCTGCTTGGTGACAAAGACATTTAGAGCACTGACGTCTAGCACCGGTCTCCACCCTCCTGTCTTCTTCGCCACTAAGAAGAGACGGTTGTAGAAGCCCGGGGATTGATGGTCCCGGACTATGACTACCGCTCCCTTTTGTAGCAAGAGAGACACCTCTTGCTGTAAAGCTAGCCTCTTGTCCTCCTCTCTGTACCTGGGAGAGAGGTCGATGGGAGTTGTTGCTAGAGGGGGCTTGCGCAAGAATGGAATCCTGTACCCCTCTCTGAGTAACTTCACAGACTGTGCGTCTGCACCCCTGTTCTCCCAGGCCTGCCAGTAGTTCTTGAGCCTGGCTCCCACTGCTGTCTGAAGAAGGTGGCAGTCAGAATCTGCCTCTTGAGGACTTGGAACCCTTCTTCTTGTTGCCACGTTGACTATCGGCACGAGTACCTCCTCTGCTGGAGGTTCTGCCACGAAAGGGCGGAATGAACCTAGACGCTGGTGTGTCCATCCTAGGTCTAGGCACGGAAGGTAAAGTTGTGACTTTACGTGCGGATGACGCCACCAGGTCATGAGTGTCTTTCTGGATCAACGAGACCGCAATCCCCTTGATCAACTCTTCAGGAAAGAGACACTTCGATAGCGGAGCAAACATCAGTTCTGACTTCTGACATGGGGTGACTCCCGCCGACAAGAAGGAGCAAAGGTGATCCCGCTTCTTGAGAACTCCAGACACGAAAGAAGCCGCAAGCTCGCCAGACCCATCCCGTATGGCTTTGTCCATGCAGGACATGATGAGCATGGCAGAATCCTTATCCGAAGGGGAGGTCTTCCTGCTCAACGCTCCCAAACACCAGTCCAGGAAGTTAAAGATCTCGAACGCACGGAAAACTCCCTTCAAAAGATGGTCCATGTCCGAAGAAGTCCAGCAAATCTTGGAGCGTCTCATAGCCAGTCTGCGGGGAGAGTCTACCAGACTTGAGAAGTCGCCCTGGGCAGAGGCAGGAACTCCCAAGCCGAGAACCTCTCCCGTGGCATACCAGACGCTAGATCTGGAAGCAAGCTTGGCCGGGGGAAACATGAAGGATGTCTTCCCAAGTTGCTTCTTGGCCTGCAACCACTCTCCCAGTATCCTTAAAGCTCTCTTGGACGAGCGAGCGAGTACGAGCTTCGTAAAGGCTGGAGCTGCTGACTGCATGCCTAAAGCGAACTCAGAGGGAGGTGAGCGTGGAGCTGCAGACACAAACTGGTCCGGATACAACTCCTTAAACAGGGCAAGGACTTTCCTAAAGTCTAAGGAGGGAGGCGTAGTCTTGGGTTCATCTATGTCGGAGTGTTGGTCGTCCAAATGCGCAGCTTCGTCGTCATCAGAGATTCCTTCATCCGAATGCTGAGGAGGAAGCGGCAAAGGAGGAGATAAAAGCTGAACAGCTGAATCCGGAAGCACGGGTGCATGCGTAGCTGCACTGGATCCAACGTCATGCCGCTGTTGGTCAGTCTGAGAGCTGGCAACAACCAAAGCGGAGTGGTGGTGCGTGGTGGGGACCACCGTGGGTTGCGGAGACTGACGCACCGCGTCAAAACACGGCAGCTTGACTCCACCTTCCTGCTGATGCGGTAGCTCACGCACGTCAACGGAGGGTGCCGCACGTCGGCTAACGTCAACATGCGTCTGGCAGGGTCGACTGCGCATAGGTGGTGGAGCTCTCACAGCCGGAGTGTGGGAGCAGGCAGCCGCAGTGTCAGCTGGGCGCACAACCGTGGCAGGTTGTAGGCTAACGGGTGCAGCGTCAACCTTCTCAGCACGATACTCCTGCATGAAGGAAGCTAGCTGAGTCTGCATAGACTGCAGCAAAGACCACTTAGGGTCTACAGCGGCTGGTGCGGCAACAGACGGAGTGATTGCCTGCTGCGGAACCACTCTACCTCTCTTGGGAGGTGTGCAGTCTTCGGAGGACTGCGGCGAGTCCGAACTGACCCAGTGGCTACACCTGGGCCGTTGGACTCGCTCGGAAGGGACCTTGCGCTTGAGAGGTCGTGAGACCTTGGTCCAGCGTTTCTGTCGAGAAACCTCTTCCGCAGACGAGGAATGAATGGGCTCACTCGTCTGTTTGTGGGTGGGACGATCTCGGCAAGATACGTCCTCAACCACGGAGGGAACGTCTGTCCGCTGATCAAGGCCTGTCGAACCCTTTGGTCGTACGACATTGCTTCTCCCCTGGGCTTGGGAGCTTGCAAGAGGTCCCGGACTGGGAGGACGACAGGCACGAACAGACGCACCCTCATGCGTAACACTGACACTTTTCACTGCACTGACACTCACTTCACTTCCCACTGCACTTTTACCTTTCAACTCCCTGACGTCAGCCATGAGTTGATTGCGGTCATTCGCTAATTACTCAACTCTCTCACCAAGAGCCTGAATGGCACGCATCATATCCGCCATCGAAGGTTGATGAGAGCTAGTAGGAGGGTCGGGTGTGACCACTACAGGGGAAGGATTAGGTTGTGGGGCATGGGGAGAGGAAAAATCAATAGAGCGAGACGAACTCCTCCTGATCCTATCCTTCTCTAGCCTACGTGCATACTTAAGGAATTCTTGAAAATCGAATTCCGAAAGCCCAGCGCATTCCTCACATCGATCTTCCAATTGACAGGCTTTACCCCTACAATTGGAACAAACGGTGTGCGGATCGATAGAGGCCTTCGGAAGACGCCTAGAACAGTCCCTAGCGCTACACTTCCTGTACTTGGGGACTTGAGTAGGGTCAGACATCTTGAATTAGTCAAAGGGGGGAAATCCAAAATCTATCCAAGTCGTCAACAAATAATCCAAAATCTAATCAATGAAAGTGAGAAAGTATTGAGGATAACTTCTGCACAGCGAAAGCTAATAACTAGAGAGAATACTTCACCAAATAACGTGAAAATCAACTCCAGAAAACAACAGCGTATTAAGTAGGTCTTGCCGGTGGCACGACAGAGAGAAAATTGGTTCTGTGTTGACAAGAAGTACTTGAGTACCTACTCGACAGATGGCGCTGTTGATGTACACCCCCACCTGTATAGCGATCGCTGGCGTATTCCGCCTGTAGGTTTTTTCTGTCGGGCAGCAGAGCTGCAGCTACATGATCAACGGGTAAGATTAATATTGAAAATTTCCATTCATGAGCTCCTACTTTACACTTCATAGTCCTCAGCCATGTAGGCCTGGGTCTTTCAACTCTTCTAGTGTGTTGTGGAGCACAGTTGAAAGTTTTTTTAACTAATCTCTCAGGGGAGTGCCAAAAGCTTACCCAAACCATCTACATCTACCCCTCACCATGATGTCATCCACATATGGCACTCAAGTGATCTCTCCTCACAGTATCCAACAGATTTTGTAGATTTGAGAACAAAGCCCTCAGAAGAATATTTGAGAGATAAATGACAGTTATCTATCTGTATCTAATACACAGTAGAATTATAATACTAATCTTCAAGGGGTTAAAATGCAAAAATTCAATTTTTTTTTTTTTTTATAATTTTATTAGGTTAGGGAATGTAAACCTTATAATTATATAAATATTTAGACTAATCTTTCCCCTATAGAATAAATACAGTTTAACAATGAATTTGGAAGGGAACTAAAAGTTGTTGAAAGTAATAATATTAATCAAGATCAGAATTAATTTTCTGCTGAAGAGCAAAACACTCGTCCCCACTACGACAATGTCTTGAAAGTAACCCGTAGTTTCTCAAGCTCTTCTCTTTCAAAGAGTAAGCTTGCTATACAGAGAGGTAACACTATGAACAGTATAATTGTGTATACACATATCTATGAATAATTATATTGTACAGTACATATAACTTTGGAACGGTACGAAAAAATACTAATATAAAAACCTCTAAGCAAAACCATCATTAGGAAAATAAAAATAAATGGAATGACAAACTAAACCACATGTACTGTACCTGTTGCTATTCCTCTGATTGGAGACACGTACAGAATATAAGTGCTCTACCGTTTCAACAAACATTCACAAACGCTTACAACTGAGTCATGAGACAATGTCAATGCATTTACTTCTTTTCTACTTTTCAAGTGGTGGACCAATAGCCTACACTGAGCTCAGACACTGGGCTACAACATATATAAGTAGTTCTATACATTACAATACTATATAACTAAACTAAAATCTAAGCACATGTACAATTGATCCTTCAAAACCAGCCACCTACATATATACATTTATCAATCCTAGGAGCTAAAGAATTATTCAGCAGACCTAACTCCCGTTACATTGATATATGTTTTTACGTTTTTGATAAAAATGTCAAGAGCAAAAACTAGAAGAAACTTACTAGACGTAAGGTCCGTAATATAGGGCTTGAGAGGAAACAATTCGCAGACGTAGAGTACGTTGTATGTCTTGTGGGATTCAAAGGGTTAAAACATCAAAACTTTTAAGTGTTGAAGGGAATAGAACTACTGTATAACATTACTAATTCACATATCACAAATAATTTAACCTTTTTTCTGAGAATAATGCAGCATCAAAAGACTTGGCATACATGATGAAATGTTTGTTTAGTACTGTACTACTCATTGTTTTATTTGAAGGAGATTTTTGTAAACCAGAACATAAATGAAACTTAACAATCATGGGATTACAGTTACTCTCCTACACTTGATTAGCTAAGAGATGCTTTCGCAAATGTACTCGCAGAGCAGTGCTCTGTGCAGCGCGATAAAAGCAATAAGGGCATGCATAAGGCTTTTCTCCCGTATGTTTTCTGATGTGAATGGTCAAGGCATTCTGCCGTGAGGTTCTGTACGTGCAGAAGGGACAAGCGTAAGGCTTCTCGCCGGTATGAATGTTCAGGTGCTGCTGCAAAATGATTTTCGTGGACGCTCTGTACGAGCAGTAGCTGCACGGGAAAGGTCTCTCGCCGGTATGTATCCTTATGTGTCTCCTGAAATTGTACGAGTCTACTGTACTGTAACTGCAGTAAGCGCACTGTCGCACCTTGCTGGAGGATTGGCCGACGTCTGACGGGTTTCTCGAGCTTTCCCCTCCCTCATAGCTCGGCTCCATCTGTAGGGGAGGTTCACATTTACTAAAACTCACTTCACTTGTTTAAATGTACCTCTTATTCAATTTAATACTAGCAAAGAAAATGGCTAAAATCTCATCTAGAAATAGAAAAGGATGAATTCTAGGTGAAATACACTAAAAAAACAGCAAGGGTTAGAATATTAATAATAGGTAACTGAAGTCGCGATATTGTTAAAAAATGCATGACGATAACTAATACGTTTTAGAAATGTCTTTTCCTTAACACCGGCATTTTTCACCAGTCTTGGAAACTTTACCTTCAATCAATCGTGTTCCTTTTATAATGCAACTCCTTTAGGGTCTTTCATTATTCATTCTCGACAAGCATTTCAAAAATTTTCTCACACCATTTGCAACCTCCACTTCTGGTTTAGTAGTCTTTCATCATTGGTACAGTTTCACTCTTCCTATACTCAATTTCAAGACCAAAATCCCTGAATTAAGACATTTGTATTTTTTCAATTGAAAAACATTGTTGACAAATGCAATTCACATCCCTTACCTCAACCCACACAAAGCATCAGTGTAAATAATCGAATATATTTCCTTTCTTACCTTACCAATTGCAAAAACACTTTCATTAATTATTCATTTAAGTGTGTCACTACCATTCACATTCAGACAGCCATTAATATCTTTTCTAATTTGATATAAAGTACGAGATGCTTGAAACACTCCCCTTTCCCACTAAGTACAAGAGCAATATAGTATAAAAAATTCTCAGCTTAAACAAAACGGGACATTTTTTATTTCTCCTTGATCCTTACGTCTGGCATCTTGGAGAAGGTAAATGAACTCCTGGTATCAGCCTCCAACTGTGCTGTAACATAAATTACTGTATAATATTCCTTATGAATGCCTTTCTATGGATGGAGGTACCCTTAAAATAAACCAGTAGAGGAATGAACAATCGACGGAAACCGGAAACTCATTCTACCTCGCTGCGTCATGGACGAACTTTTAAGTTGAGATTAAATAACCGATTCTATGTGGTACTATAGATTATCGTAAGCAGGAGTGTAAAGTAATGAGTGATCTGCTACATGTTCACTGTTTCAGAAGGAAAATTGTCAAAGGATAATCTGGTACCTTACAGAAAGAATCCCTAAGAATCCCTATTCTATTAACTTTACACCATCACAATAGAATGGGCTGTGAACTCTCAACCTTAATTCAGGGTACCATGTCCATCTTATCTGGCATCAATCAATTCTGCTGCAATGATTCTAAATAAATGTCCAAGGCCTAATGAACAAGAAAACAAAAAAAAGTCATACAAAATAAATCAAAACGGTGTTCCCTCTAGAAAATCTACTTTGGTGGGACATACCAAATCAAGTGGTGGACTGACTATTGCAATTTATGCGGTGTATAAAATCTTAAAGGATTAAAAATAATAATAAAAGACACAGCCTAAGAGGTTCTTTCAAGCTATCCTTGATAATGACGAACGAGAAAGTTATTCCGCAGGGGAAAGATACCTCTTCGAGAGCGCTGTCTATAGTATTTGGTCCAATTAATACTGTATATGCAGATTTTCCCAGAACTTCCATTTCAGACAAGCAAATAAATCTTCATAAAGAGTACAGGTTAGCCTCACCACATGTATCTGTTAAAATTCCAAATCCAGAGAGAAAAGGGATTTTGACGAAGGAAAAATCTATTTCTGGGGAGAGACCTGTGACGGCCGGTGAAAAGGGTCCTTCTTTACACTTTTCTGATATAAATCTTCCAAATATACCAGAGAAAGATAAAAGCATGGAATGCAGAGGTTACTACCCTCGCGCGAGCACCTATTCACAGGCTGTCTTCCATTTAGATAATTCCTTCATCAAAGGGAAGGGCCGTAACAGAGGCCCTAGACACCACACTTGGACCACGCCACCGACACCTTACACGAGCGCCCTCTAGGACATCCTTCTGTTTTGGACTTGCTCGCTTGGTCGTATTTTTTTTGTGCTCTTGGTGTTTTTCCCGTTTTTGGATTTAATTCATCATGACTGACGCTACTACTTCACCTTTACCAATGTTAAGTACCATAGTTTGTTTTGACAGCTTTTTACAATACCGGGCATTTGTTCTCTTTCTAGTAGTGTGGTTTTTAATTATGGATCGGCTTGGCCTTCCTTGGCGTCGGCAGCCATTGTTGTTTTGATTGCCTCGCTGGAATTTCACGTTAATATTGCCCATTTCACAGGTCGACCCAGAAATATTGGTACAGTAGTAGGGCTGATCTGCTAATTAAGAGCAATAGTGGGGCATCCTGGGCTTCCTCTCTCGGAAGCCATCTCATTCCTGTCCTCAAAACAAACATTCAGGTTTGATCATCCTGAGTTTGAAATTCCAACACACCAGTGTGCATCCACAGCCAACACCTACTCCTGCCAATAACTTGGGGAATCTTGACCACCTAATAAGAGAGATTACTCAGGTGCCATCTGTGGATGAGATCTTGATAATCTTGATATGGGGTAGAGATGGTCTGGGCATGCTCTTAGCACTCTTCAAGAGAGATTAGTTTACCTATTATTTGACTGGGCTCCACCATGTACGAAATGAGTTGGAAGACCCAGGCCCGTATGACTGAGGACTATGAAGCGTGAAGCAGGAGATGATGAATGGAGAAGCATTGTCTTAAAAGCTCAAGATAGAGACAACTTGTGAAATCCAAATGAGGCCCTTTGCATCAATAGGTGGAGGAGGAGATGATGATGAATCCTTGGTTACAATTTTAGTTGGTTACTTTTCATTCATCTGCATGATTTGTCCTTGGTTGATCAAAACTGCAAGAGAACTGCCTGGGCATAATGCAGTTTAAATTCTGAATAAATAATTTATTCCTCCATGACCAACTACCGAGGCTAAGCAGAACAATTCGATACAAGGACACAAAAAAAGCATTAAAGAACAGCATCTAAGAAAACTGGATGATACAGCAACTGCATCAAGTGGTGAACACAGCGGAGATTGCAGGACTTTCACTCTAAAAACTGTTAACAAATAACTACTCAAGCCCAGACTAGTACCGAGTTGTTGGCCAATTTGACTTGTCATTAAAAGTTGTAATGAACTCGTCTACTGATAAGACTTCTGTAAAAAAGGTTATACTTCCACATGAACATTATTTTTCCTACTTGTTTGAAGTCAAATCCAGTAGCATATCTAAGCCTCTACACATTGAGCAGATATCAATTCTTTTATTTCATTCAAGTATGATCGAAGTTTTATAATATGAAGTAAACATGAAAAAAAAAATATCAACCTGCTTTTCTTTTACAAAACATTACCATTTACATGTTACATTTTATTCTCATCTTTTAAAATCAAACGTGATTGGGATACTCCCCTTTAAATCAAGTTATACATATGGTTTAAATGGGATCCTAAAAAGCTCAATTGAAAATGAGTTTTATTCTACCAATAGAAAGAAAATTATTAAAATTTATTTAACTCTATTGACTGATCCGGGCACAGCTGACAAGAAAGAGACATTTGAGTCCTTTCAATTACTGGTAATAGATATCTCACACAAAGCAAATAGGTTCTAAGGAAAAGAGCACCTCCTTACAAAACGCATCTATTTGGTCGGGAACATTACAGTATATAACTTTGTTGCTAATTTAAAATTGTTGACATTTAATTATCCGGGGATTATTATAAAGATTTTTGTCCTCTGCAATCTAAATGGATTTTTGTTAATTATAAATAAAGAGTTCTACATCATACTAAAGATAATGAATGTCCCTGAAGGAAAAAAAAAGAAAAAACTACAACTAACATTTCTGCTTCTTTATTGTTGACATCTAGAAAACCAGGTAACATACAGTAAAATTCAGAAAGCAAAGGGCATGACGAAATGTATTCCAAGTTATGCAAATTTAATGTTCTGCTGAAAGAATGCATTCTAAACATTCAGCACACAGGTCAAATACAATCAGTCGAAAGTAACACCGATAATCACAGATTAAGCTATGAATTATAATTTAGGTTTGGTAAAGGAGGACATATGATTCTGATCATCAAGAACTAGGATAGGTGTTGTCCTGAGACTTGAGAAAACCCAAAGATAGTAAATATTTCCACAATTTCTTAATGAGATTAACCACATTTGGATATTGAGGAAACAAAAGTAATCTTTCATAATCAAGTAAAGGATAATGGAGTCATAACATTGAAATATATAACATTCCTTCGACGTCTACGAAAGCCATACGAGTTAACAGAGAGGATGAATTTGGCGTGATGAAATTCAAGGCAACGATAGAATGCAGAATGGCAAACTTTAAAAAAAAAAAAAAAAAAAAAAAAAAAAAAAAAATCAATCAGTGATCGAGTTGCAAATAGCCCAGCTATGAATATACCTACAATGACTTACTTTTCACAATAAGATAACACATGACCTAACCAACCCGCGAGTTACAAAAAAGGTAATAGTCTTAAAATACAGTGATACCTCTTGATAGGAATGTATCTACATACCAAATTTTCATGATGCAAAATGAAATGAAGATCTTTTCACCTCATATTGCGAAAAAAGTTTCATGATACGAAGAGATTTTACAGCCAGGCTGAGAATAAAATAGTCACCCATCAAAAATATGAGCCAGTTGAAGAAAACGAGTTGCTTATACATACATGTAATATAAAACGTACCTCTCTATAGTAAGGGTAACTATAATAATAGTACTGTAATATGATTGTGAGCAAAATTCAACAAAGCAGAATTGGGCTACAAAATATTGTAACATAATGACTAGATTTATAAGTCCTTTGTTGCAAAAGAAAAAGGACAAAATAACAATGTAATGCGAACAAATGCTTACAATGCCATAAAGGAAATAGTAGCTATACCTCGAACAGTAAAAGAAAGAGGTCATATTAAATTGTGCAATGGTATCGTAGTCCATGGAACATGAGATTTGACTGAATCAACACAAGTATAAATTATATATAAGGGTACATACATAAAAAATATTGTTGCCATTGTATTACAAGTTTTAAAAGCTTGACAAAATTTTGAGGAAATTACTGCTCATGAGATACAGCAAACCTCAAGAAAATAATTTGGCAGCATTGTCCGGTTACCACAAAGCATATGTAAGAATATTGGCCTGAAGGCTCAGAATGTATGTTGACTATCCGGAAGTAAAGAGGCTTATAAAAGAAATTAAGCAGCTACATGGTAGTCTACGGTTCCCAGTATGAAATTTGATATGGGATCCAATCTTGACATTCAGAGGATGAAATGCAATATGTAACAAAAGATGTGGGCTACTCCTCTGTCTGGAAGACTACTTAGTACCACATAGGCTCTACTGAAGTTATCAGCATGATACAGGTTAATGGGCTACATTGAAGAGCAATGGGATTCCTAAACAGACCATATTATACTGAAAGAACATTGAGGTACCTGTCCCATCTCACATACTAATCTAGTTAGTAAGTGTTTCAGTATTAAATGACAACAGGACCCCAGCATTGCAATTCTAATACCCATAAAACAAATGCAATTGATATCTAAAAAAGAATACCAGCTAATAACATGCATATATTTCTTGGAGTAATAATATTGAAGAGACAGGGATAATCTGCCCTACAATGTAAGATGTGCAACAGATGCAGGTATCAAAATTCCCTCGACAAGGGAATAAAAGAAACATTCACTAAGAGAAATTCACCTATAGCTGAATGCAATACATATAGCAATATGTTGCTATTTTAAAGCTGCACTGTCCTACTGTGTGTGTGAAAATAGACATTACTACTAATATATGTGCTAATTATAATTCTGCTTGTCAGAATATCTGAACATCATATTTCACATAACTCATCCAGACAAATGCTGTAAAAGATAGTACTCAAAGACTGCATTGCAATTGTGTTAAAAATCACTCTTAAAACAAATTCAAGGCTGAAGTCTATTGTACCTGTAATGGAAACATTAAAATGGTACAGGCCTTATTCACTAAAACCGGAAGCGTAACTGAAGTAAACCAACTGGTTCTACTTTTGTCGGATCCGCATAAAAGCACAAGAAATGAGAATGGTGGTGTGTATAACAGCAGATAAATTAGATCAGCGGTAGAAGCATAGATGTAACCCTATGGCCCCTACTCCAGATTAGTGACTGGGAATCCAACTAACAGCAATGACAGCAGGGTTCCTATACATAGCAGATATAAAGGCATAACACACTATGCAGTACTGTACATAATAAACATATAGCACACATCCAGTGACTAACAGAGGTTTGAACGTATTCAATACAAAGAAAACCTCTTTAAAATTGAATGGAATAATACAGAGAAAATTCATTACTTTCTTATTCAGCAAATTAGTATGATTGTGGCAATGTTTAATAGAATAAATAAACTTCCTTTGCAAGGCGAAACTTCTTCTATTTACTTAACTTAGTGACTTTAGTAAATATTCTAAATAAAACTTTCTATATCGTATAAAGGATTCCGGTATGGGCTATGGCTAATGGTTCCCTGTCTAAATACAATATATTAAAATGTAATATTTTGTCCTACAGTTATTTCCCAATGAAATGAGCAGTAATGTGCGCTTTCAAATGATCTTTGAGGATATCACTGCGCGATGCCCTGTACGTGCAGTACGGGCAATTGAAGGGCTTCTCGCCCGTGTGACGTAACATGTGTCTCCTTAGGTTGGACAAGATGGGAGTGTTGTAGGAACAATGGGAACACTGGTGTATCCGGTAAGACGCCGCGATTGAAATCATGTTTTTCAACAGAGTCGAGGACGTTCCACTGCCAATAGTCCCAGCTTTCTCCGAGGTCTCCACATCCACCTGCAGAAGGATGCTTCGTCTTACTGGCATTGCTCAAGGTCACAGGACAATTCCAATTAACAATAAACATGATAACAAGGATCAAATTTAAAAGCTAATGGGGTCAGAAAGGTAATGGATTGATTCAAGAGTGAATTTTACGTTCTACGGGAAAAGCCAAATGAATTAAAAATGTACTGTCTTACTGTATGTGTGAAAATGAACCTTACCACTAATATATGTATGTGTTAATTAAATTTCTGCATGTCAGAATATCTCGACATCATATATATTTCACATAACTCATCCAGACAAATGCTGTAAAAGATAGCACTCAAGGACTGCATTCTAATTGTGTTAAAAATCACTCTTAAAGCAAGTTCAAGGCTATAGTCTATTGTACCTGTAATGGAAACATTAAAATGCTACAGGACCTATTCATTAAATCTGAAGCATAACTGAAGTAAACCAACTGGTTCTACTTTTGTGGGATGACCAAAAGGTTCGGATAATAATTAACATTCGTTATTTCCTAATGCCTAAAAGTTTTGCCCAATATATGTATTCATAACGGAAAAATTCCCTTAGTCTTTTGTTGCCTTTGTTGTAAAATTTGCTGACAACATCAGGAGTGTAGTGACCTGCCAAATGTGAGTGCCCCGAGTCAATTTTATAAAGAAAATAATATACTGTATATAACTTTTTTTTTTTTTTATTACATTCCATAATGGTTTTATAAACGCTTCCATCTATAAGCCAGAGAAAATGACGACTGTATTATCAAAAGAAATACTAATTAACCCAAATTATTTTCCCTTGAAAATATTCCCAGATGGATAGACTAATTTCATAAATGAATGATATTGAAACCATCATCATTTGTGAGGCACGAGATACGATTTTTTACTTTTATAACGGAAAACAGATTGTCTTGCCCAACAAATTATCGTACATAACACGCTCACAACCTTCCGCTAGGTGTAAATACTGAATATATAATAAATTATTAGATAATTTAATGGGATGAAAATACAAAGCATGAATAAAGAATTCTTGTGAAGATCAGCTTCAGCATTAAGCTTATCAGTAGCATTCCTTTTAGGAATGATTAATGATAAAAAAACAAAGAGGATTTACATGTTAAACTGCATAAATATTTTGAATTTTGGTAATATTTGAGAAAATATATACCACAGATATCACATTCCTATACTCACTCAGGGGCCCATCAACAACATCTCTTTGTAATCTATTGCTTAAGTATTCAGTAATGATGCTAAGAAAAGACTCATCCACTCCCAACAGTTTGAGTTTGAAAAAAAAGGCCCTCATGATTAACACGGTCAACAGCAGCATTAATATCAAGGCCAATCATACGAACTTCCTGACCACAATCAAGAGACTAATGTATAGCATTGGAGATTGTAAGGACATCACATACTCCAAGACAACAAAATTGCAAACTAAGGAACACCGAAGATTGCCTTCAGAACACCGATTTAGACGTTTTGCGAAGACGTTAAAAAACTTTAGATAATATGGGAGCTAATGAAATTGAGCGGTAATCAGTTGGACTTGAGCTACTGCAAATGCATTTACACAATAGAGTAACATTACCAATTCTCCAACAAGTGCTGAAAGAACCCCTTCTCGCTAACTTGCACAAAATAACATAAATTTGTAGCTAAGAAATCTGCAGTCTATATAAAAAAAAAAAATAATAATAATAATAATAATACTGTAATAATAATAATAAAAAAAAAATAATAATAATAATAATAAAAATTCTGAAGGAAAAGTACCATTAGGGTCTACACCTCCATAAGCATCAAGGTCCAAAAACACAAAAGAAAAATATAATTCTGGTATAGACCTTCATAGGCACAATGGTCCATCAAAAGTATAGATAAAAATCCACATACTGTACACTGGTTTACAGATAATAATGGCTTCTGTGCAAAAGACAGAATTACAGCTCAAAATAAAAACTCATTGCTTAGGACTTTTGATATTGGAAGGTTACAGTCCTTGTGGAAGTGCTCAGAATCCATAGGAATTCTTCCATGAAGACACAGTTTAGTAATCTCAGAAAGCCTAAAAAATGGAATGTGGTACGACATTTTTATTTCTATACTCACCTGGTATTCGTATCAAAGTTTTCTAGTCAACAATGAGTTACCAAATGTGAGATTATTAATAGTGTTGTTAAGGTTATATTAGTGATTATAAAGAGTGTCTTCTCTTGGATTTGTTAGCAATTACCCAGTAGATTGTTCAAGGGAATTATATCTAGGCAATCAACATCTTTTTCTTTGGATAATTGTCATCTGGGATGCAAAGGTCTTACTGTTCCTCTTATGGAAATGTTCAAATAAACAGTTCCAATCATAAACAAAATCTAGCTTTTAGTTCAGGGGAAAATCTAGACAAAGACGTGCAAATTCTCCATGAGAAAAAAAAAAATTTTATTTGATGGTCAAGAATTTTATTATCTGATTTGATCACAGTCATAAAATTTGATCTTTATACAATACAGAAATGATAAATCGACATCGGTAGAGATGAAGAATATAATACTAACTACATGCTTAATATAGCCTTCAATTCATTCTTATCATTCCAATGTTATTGAATACAGTATTTTACAGAAAATTCACATTTGAAAATTAAAATAATCTAATGAAAAAAATATCTTATTCCCATTAGTAAAAATACTTAAAAACATATTACTGTTCAGACCAGAAATTCCTTTTGGACTGTAATATATGGTAATTTTATTACACTAGATATGGCTCACTGAATTGACTGGGAATTACAGTACCCCTCACTCTTACAAGATGATTATCACACTCATGACATTCTATCAACGAGCTAAATGCTTTCCCCTCAGGTGTATTCGTATGTGGCCATTCAAATTTGTCTTTTGAGAAGCTCTGTACGGACAATACGGGCAAGCGTGCGGTCTCGTATCGGTATGAGCGTTAACATGGTCCTTGAGAAAGTCCTTCCTGGAAGCCCTATACGGGCAGTAAGGGCAAGCAAAAGGCTTCTCGCCGGTGTGCCTCAACATGTGCCTCCTCAAGTTGGATAAGATCGTTGTCTTGTAGGAACAATGGGGGCACTGGCGCGACTTTTCAGACGACGGCGCCGAACTGGCGTTTCCCTCGGACGAAGAGGCCGACGTCCTTCCACTGAAACTCCAGAGATTCTTTGAAGTTCCCCATTCCACCTGCAGGAGGATGATGCTTCATCTTACTGGTATTGTTCAAGTTCATACATCAATGCCCAATGAATATATAATACAGCACAATGCTGAAGGTCAAATGGAAAAGGGACGAAGTTTACAAAATAGATTCAAGAAGAGAAATCTATTTTCCTTTGCCAATATAAGTTCAACAGATGATATAATTGCTGTACAGTACGTGTGACCTATTCAAATATATACTGTATTTTCTTGCACAGTAAGAAAATATTAGTTTAAAGAAGTTAAGCAACAAGTAGCAAAAAAAAAAGCACAAGCAAGTTATGTAAAGGCTAACTTATCTGAACCAAGTCTACAAAAGAATGATACCAACAAAAATATTTTAGACAATTTGTAATTATGTTGTCAGAGTTCATCATTCCAGAAAAAGTTTAACACAGGTTACATACTTCACATGATCAGTAACTGACAGAACTAATGACAGCAGAGTAGAACCACTTAGAAGGCCTTAAAACACAATATCTGAGGTAATTCAAGGGAACGACTTCAATAAATGCAATCTGAACTGACTTTAGTCATGGCCACTATTTTGCAGAACTGAGAGACTGGCAAGATCCAAACTACAAGTACCATAAAATACAATACAGTATTGAAGAGCAAGGAGGCTCTTCCCAATAAACTTTTGAAAACAGACTCAAGAAAAATACTCCCCTTGTTCTTGTGCCTTTTCCTCTCCTCTTGAAATTATTTCATGTGTTTGAGTAGGATGTGGGTCCTTAAGCTAGACTGCTGTTTTGTCCTATGCGGGCAATGGGGACACGCAAAGGGCCTTTCTCCCGTGTGAGTTCGTACGTGGGCGTCAATATGGACTTTCTGAGAAGATTTATAGGAGCAATGTGGGCAAGTGTACGGTTTTTCTCCGGTATGCGTCAACATGTGGCGCTTCAAGTTCTGGGAAAAGGGAGTGCTGTAGTTA
The DNA here is from genome assembly GCF_036898095.1 of Palaemon carinicauda. Taxonomy (NCBI): domain Eukaryota; kingdom Metazoa; phylum Arthropoda; class Malacostraca; order Decapoda; family Palaemonidae; genus Palaemon; species Palaemon carinicauda. Next base: position 13,884,627 of record NC_090755.1, read on the forward strand.
CAGTACGGGCAATGGCTCGATTTTAAGTTTGGCCTCTGGCTTCCCAATGTGTCCTCGCAAGTTCTTCTCCAATCATCAGGCCTTTGTTCCTTAGATCTCTGCTCAACCTGCAGGGGAGGCCATGTCTTATTCAAATTGGAAATGTCTAAAACAGCAAGGCTTACATCAAACTAAATTAAACAGGCAATAATGTGCTTCTGAATAACCTAAAAAAAAAAAAAATAACCTTCAATCACCCCAATTGTTTTCAATTGGTACTTGAATATGCGAAGCAAAACTATCAGGATCCTAATATCAAAATAACTTCCATGACAAGAGGGGAATTCTGGATCATTTCACCACTACAGTGTCTTAAAATAATGGTTAAATTTTTTTCTCGCTGAGAAAACGAAGCTCATGTTAAAATGGTTTAGAATACACCCGAAAGGCTTTGGTTAAACAACTTACACCCTGGAAATATATAATATTCACTTCAAAATATATAATCAGGTATATGCAAACATTGCTAAAGAAAAATGAGAAAACAGCATTCGGCTGAATTATATAATATCAATTTAATTCCTCTTTTATCCGGATCCAGATTTGTACACTTTTTCAAACATTCAGCCAAAACAGAAGCACTTGAAGACTCAAATTGATTTCCAGAGTCTATTTTCTTTGACAAACTTTAAACTTTCACACTAAATGACCTACACTGTTTACTATTTTTACAATTTATCACTAACAATTAGAGAATTATGGGATACTCTTCTTTCGACACTATATTAAAGATACCTTTCTCTCTCTCACACAGTTTATGAAAAGTAAATAGAAGGAAAGCAATGCATGTACCACACTAGAGAATTCTTACATATGAAACGTGAAAACTGAAAAATTCAAGAGAAGGATCCTCAAATACTTTGGATGGAAGGTCCCTCCTCTTTTTTAATGTCAATGTTGCCAAATATGAATTATTATTCTGTTAGGCAAATGATATTTCAAAGAATTTGTGTATTTCCTTTCGCTCAAAACACAATCGAAGCCTCTGAGGCGAGTACAAACTAACAGACTAAATCGCTAAACTTTAATTCGCTATTCTTCTTAGGTCCAAATTGGACTTGCAAGCAAATAAATACCATAGTAAAAACTAATAAAAATTAATGATCGATTTATTCTTCGTAGGTCCAAATTGGACTTGCAAGCAAATAAACACCATCGTAAAAACTAATAAAAATTAATGATAACACAAAAAAGGCCATAAAACGTAAGTGATATAACCTAGATGACAGAGTACCAGATGGGCAAAAATAACTAGAATATTTACCGAAGCGAACATAACCCAAAATGGCTGCCGATACCTCGGCAGGACAATCGCTTCCAAAACTAAAAACCACCATATTGGAAACAGAAAAAATGCCCGGTACTGTCAAAAGCTGCCAAAACAAACTATGGTACTTAACATTGGTAAGGGTGAAGTAGCAACGTCAGTCATGTTGAAATAACGAGAAACTCTTCGAAAAAACAGTGCCCAAAAAACTCAACTTGTTTGCAAGTTCCAAATCAGAAGGATGACCTGGTGAGCGCGAGTGGTAGGTGTCGGTAGGGTAACCCAACTGTATTCTCTAGGGCCTGTCACGGCCCTCCCCCTTTGATGAAGGGATTATCTAAATGGAAGACAGCCTGTGAATAGTGTTTTACAAACGCCCTTGTTAGATATACGACACCAACAAGGTGCTCGCGCGAGGGTTGTAACCTCTGCATTCCATGCTTTTAATTTTCTCTGGTATATTTGGAAGATTTATATCAGAAAAAGTACAAAGAAGGACTTTTTCACCGGCCGTCACAGGTCTCTCCCCAGAAATAGATTTTTCCTTCGTTAAAATCCCTTTTTTGATAATGCTGTATTAAAAAAATCAGTATTGTTCAATATCAGGGCAACGTGGGTGACAGGTCGATCCATTGTAGGACCCATGTTTCATATCTGTGTACCATACACTGAACCTTTTACATTGTCAAGATATATAACTCTATCTATCTGTACAGTATTCTCCTGTGTAGAGTACAAATACCAACTATTTTTCTCATTGTTAATGAGAGAAGGATAAAAATTACAGTGCACTTAGGAAAAGAATGAGATCTTACAGAATAGTTTCGTGCAAGTGAAAGGTCTTTGGCTCACGCGTTTAAAATTACGTCTTTTGTGAGACACGGGCTCTTTGCGTTAGCGGGCTGCCAACGTAAAGAGCCTGGGTCAGACTTTGGTTAGTCTTTAATTGATAGAAACAGAAGGAAGGAATATTTCTATGGCTTTTCCTTTCTTTTCTACAATTTAAAATTTATACCATATGATCTCCTTCACAGAGTAGTCAGTTTAAGTTTCGCAACATTCTTTGCACTAACGTAATATTGTGGCTTAATCAAAAGAGGTTAAAAAAATAATAGTAGTAAATACAAGCCTTTTTAATAACAAAACTAAGACTTGAACAACATGACTGATGTGACAAAAGACAACAGTTCCAAATTATCTCCGATATACAATTAAAAAATATCTCCCCTCCCGATACAAAGTATCAAAGGCTAAACAAATCAGCACCTCGGGAAAACATTACAAAAGACAATATTCATCTACCTCCGCCTTCATGTTTAGTAAAAACAAGTTCTCAACAGTAAAATCTGTCAATAAAAAACTCATTACCAGATGCAATGTCTGCTATAGCACATTCTTGGGTTACAGTAAACTACTTTATGTACCTGAATTGAGAAACATGAAAACCAAACGGCAAATTGAAACTGGATGCTGCTTAACAGCGTGTATCAAAAAGGAAATATGGTCTGCTTTGGACTGTATTTCTTTTGCATGTCCCTTTATGGCATCCCAGTCATTCTATCTAGAGTATGTCTGTAAATATTTAATTTAATGTTGTTCTTAACCCTTTTACCCCCAGGCTATTTGGAAATTTCCAACCCTTAACCCTCAAGGGGTTATATTTTTCCCAGCACATTTTGCAGTATATTTTTTTTAAATTGCTCCAACAGACTTAATTTTTGTCATAGAGAGGTCAGGTTGGTCTCCTTCTCTTGGAAAATGCCTGAATTTTCTCAAAAATTTATCAAAAATATGAAAAAAAAAAAAAATTTATAGCATTTTTTTGCAAGGACGTACCAGTACGTCCATGGGGGTGAAGGGATGGCTTTTGTGAAACGTACCAGTACGTCCTTTGGGGGTAAAAGGGTTAAAATATTTTATTTTTATTGTTATCTTGTATTTCCTTGTTTCCTTTCCTCAATGAGCTATTTTCCAATGTTGGAGCCCTTGAGCTTATAGCATCATGCTTTTCCAACTAGGGTTGTAGCTTAGCTAGTAATAATAATAATAAACAGAATAACTTTATCTTGTGAATTGTAGACATGATTACCCCATGAATTGTCTAACATCCTATACTATACCATTATAACATATAACTTTTATAAAATTATAGATAGGTATTTTGTATATTCTATTCTAAATTTTTTCAGCTAGTAGTACTAAAGTGTCAATTTACAATCCGGTATATCATAAATAGCTTACACAAACTAAGCTAGGAAATGTTCTCTTATTAATTACTATTTCAACATTACTGATCTTGAGATATTTTGTAATCACCCATTACTTCATATAAAGTTTATTTATTTCCTCTCCTCACCAGGCTACTTTCCTTGTTGGAGCCCTTGGCCTTGTAGCATCTTAGTTTTCCAACTTAGGTTGTAGCTTGGCTAGTAATATGAAGAATAATTATTTGGTTCTTTAACCTTCTCCATTATTACAGGATCTTATTGTACTCTTTTCTTATTTTTATAAACAATGCTTTATAATTTTTTCATAACCGTTACTGGATGATTCTTGTACTAGAGGGTATTATGTTCCCAAATTTGTGGGTCGTCATGTGCTTTTTCAAATGAGTAGATGTCCTGAAATGCAAATGACACACAGAGCAGCCATAAGGCTTCTCCCCGGTATGCGTCCGTATATGGCCTTCGACGTGAACTTTCTGAGAAGATCTATACGGGCAGAAAGGGCAAGTGAACGGTTTTTCGCCCGTGTGTTTCAAAATGTGCCGCTTCAAGTTAGGCAAAAGGGGACTCCCATAAGAACAGTAGGGGCACTGGTGGATTTTGTATGACGAATCTTGGTTGCCAACATTGCCAAAGGACAGTCGTCTTCCTCTGCCGCTCCTCGAAATGTTTGCCCCGTCTTCCACCTGCAGAGTAGGCAGGGTTTTACTTTAGGGTGAAAATTAAAAGCACAAACGTTCATACTCTTAACTAATTAATGTCAACCCAAGATCAATTTCCCCCTTTAATACAGAATTAACTACTTTTCTGTAAAGTATCCTAAGTGGGAGGCCCCCAAATCAAAATACAGTACTGGCATTAATATGTGAATTTTCCATTTTGAATTATGAAGAAATTCCATCTAAGCAGCACAAATCTGCCTTTGAAATAAAACATTCAAAGGCAGAGCATCATCATGAGCACAATCTCAGCAGATACAAAAACATACCTACGCAGTAAGGTCATAAGTATCGCTTAAAAGACATTCATACTTTAACACTATGAACAAAAGTGAAACAATAACACTGATGCTTCCTAGATTTATGCCGTTTCTGAACACTTACAAAACCTTCATATATGAAATACATCATCATAATTACATTAGTTCGCTACTAGGATTAACGGGTAAAAAAGATCCCGCCGACAAAAGCACGTAAAATTCCTACCTGTTCCTGGTCATAGATACAAAAACCAAGTGATCGCTCAGCAATAAATCTATTAAAAAATTCTCACAGGAATTACATTACTGACAAGACCAGGAGACAACCCTTATTTTTGCTAGAAAAGACAAAATAAAAAAGAAGTCACAATCTGGACGGGGTTAAAAACGACAAATGCTGAACGTGACGACGAAGAGTGAACTGAAAAGACTAAGGATCTACAGAAAGTTCTCAACTATTTTCATATGGAATAAATATAAAGGTTATTGCAACTGTCATTTTACATAATGTATTAAATGATATAATACTGTTTTATTACAATATTTATCTGATTCATCTCCTCCTACACCTATTGACACAAAGGGCCTCTATTAGATTTCGCCAGTCGTCTCTATCAAGAGCTTTTAATTCAATACTTCTCCATTCATCATCTACTTCACGCTTCATAGTCCTAAGCCATGTAGGCCTGGGTCTTCTAATTCTTCTAGTGCCTTGTGGAGCCCAGTTAAATGTTTGGTGAACTAATCTCTCCTGGAGAGTGCAAAAAGCATGCCCAAACTATCTCCATCATCATGATCTTATCCACATATGGTACTCGAGTAATCTCTCATAGTTTCATTTCTAATCCTGTCCTGCCATTTAACTCCCAATATCTACCTGAGGGATTTATTCACAAATCTACTAAATCTATTGGAGATTGTTTCATTGTCATAGAGTAACACCGGATTTATCTGATAACAGTATATGAACTTTTGATACAATATCTCAGGGTTACGATTTCAGTTGGATTTGTGGTTGTACCTCTGGGTGTTTGCAAGACGAATGCTTGTAAGTTGAAGATGATCTGTACAACGTACCCAAACTTATGTTACTGCCATTAACCGTCAGATTGTCTCAACACTGTACTAGAGGTTTCGGCTTATTGGGAGGAAAGAAAACTGGAAATTTTTAGTTTTAGTTCTAGGGTAACCGTCAGTAATAAACAAGCCTTCCAGAATGAAGAATTATGAACATTAGGCAAGTATAAAAATAATAAATCTTAACAAAATTTTAATGTTTATATATATACATATCACAATCTTTCAATCTCTGCTGCGATATTCATACAATCAAAGTCAGACGTTACCATTCCCGGTTTTGCTAATTGCAAATCACATTATTGGCAGGAAGGCTCTGGATTTCTCTGGGTATCCATTCACAAGTATATAAAACCAGGTGTAGAACAAACCATGAGGGGAAAGAAAATGCCATTGAAAATTAACTTTTATAATGTGTCAAAACCTGTTTTCACCTATGATGTCAAGTGAGTATATTGTATTCAATTTGATATCGTATAGTTTAATGCTTTTCAGTTAAGGAAAACTAAAAACATTGCATTATAAACAACTGAATACAGCACAGGGGACAGGAGTTGACTTATAAAAGTGAATTTTCAAGCTATTGTGTAGTAATAGCATTTAGAATTTTCTATCTGTCAGAATATATTATGATTACTGTTATTTTTGTCTTTTCTCTCGAAGGTGAAATATGGAAGTTTTATTCCCAGCTAAATAAGAATACTGTATAAGATGCCTGAGTGTCATTTGGGGTGAGAATTATTCAGTTATACAAAATTTACCTCTGTCTCTGTTACCTACGCACCCCTCCCCCTCCTTTGATTGTACTGTACAATTTTCTCCCCTGATATAATCTAAACAATCACTGCAACAAAGGATCATTTTATGTACCTCACACTTTAAAGCAGCTTCTACCTGTCACAGCTCTTGAAAAGCGTGAAACCAAAAGTACCGTGAAGATGCAACGGACTAACTGTTATGATCATTTCTAATGGGGATGAAACTTATCGCAGTTCTACAATTGAGTGTCATACCTACATAAAAGGAAGCGCTTGGACAAAAATTTGCCGTCAGACTTGGAAAATTAAGGTTCATTTGTAAACAACAATAGTTTTTCATAATTATATTCTAAATATTCACAGATGTACAATTTATGACAGTTTATAAAAATGAACACAGGAGCCCATCTTTCCTTACACTATACCCTAAAACAGCACAGCGTCTACTGTACACAGTATTTGCAACGTGTATCATGCATCTAATTTCCTAAAATTATGCTAACAAAGGTTCTTTAGGACTTGTAGAACAATACAGTACTTAAAATTCTTCTAAAACTCATGTTTTATATATTGAAAACATCTGCTGCAGTTTCTCTCTAACTCTATTGATGGATTTTATGATTCTTTAAATGCCTTTTCATATTGGCACCTGTTTTAAACTGAGCAGGACAATAGGGACAGTTATAGGGTCTTTCCCCCGTGTGAGTCCTCATGTGCGTGTCAACGTGGACCTTTTGCGACGACTTATAAGGGCAGTAAGGACAGGTGAACGGTTTCTCTCCAGTGTGCCTCAAGATATGCCTCTTGAGGTTCTGTAGCATGGTAGTGTTATATGAGCAGTAAGGGCACTGGTGTATCTTGATGCCCGATTCGAAGAACGCTAAATTCTGTCCATAGTCCCTACTGTCCTTTCCTTCTCCATCATTGGTCCTCATACCTGCCTCCGGCATCACCTGTAGAGGAGGGTGAGTCTTACTTAATTGTAACACAAGATGTTTCTATCTTATCCTAACATGTAATGAATTCAAATATGTAAAAGCCACAAGATGTAATTCAAAGCTGCGCAAGTTCTGGGTCTTGGAATATTTTGATGAACTTGAAATACTTGGGTTTTTTCTTTTGATAACCGGCAGACCATTTTCACACACAACCAGGATCAAACTTGGGGAATTTAAAATCAAGTTCCATTAATTTTCACACTGATACAAACAAATGATGAATTAAACCAAAGATATGTTTATCTGATCTAAATAAACAATGGAAATCAAAACAATATTCTTTTAAAATAATGTTGAATTTTTTTTTTCCCTAGAAACACCAGTTATAAGCTTCAAGTCGTCTTCTTACACGCAACATATTCATCACCGACATGTTGATGAAGGTGTTCTTTCAAAGTCGTCTTCTTTGCCGACCGATAAGAACAGTAAGGACACTGGAAGGGCTTCTCCCCAGTATGCGTCCTTATGTGGGACGTCAAGTTCGTTTTCTGAGTCGCAGTGTAAGGGCAATAATGGCACGCATAAGGTCGTTCTCCGGTGTGGGTACGAATGTGGTTTTCTAACAGACCCCTCCGGATGGTCTTATAGGAACAGTATGTGCAAGCAAAGTGTTTCTCGACTTTTTCTTTCCTTAAGGAATTGTTTCCAAAGTGTGCCAGTGAGGAACGTGGGTACAGGTGCGTTGCAAGGCCGCGCTTTCCGTCTTGGTTTGCAGGAGCCCATGACATGCCTTCAGCCGGCTGCGACACCTGCAGAGAAGGCTGAATTTTACTGACAGTTGCCAGAGCCCTTTTGAAATGCAAAATAGAAATGCAAGCAAACTTTCACCATCAAATTTACGCCACTAAAAAGAAAAAGCATACAACCTATTATCTATTCTACAATATCTCTTGTAATATTTTTTTTTTTCATGCATTTCCTTTTGGTATCAATATCAAATGATTGTCCTAAGTTTGTGCTATTAACAAGATTACATGTTACAATTAACCGTCTTAATAATCACCCCCTAAGGTCATAATTAAGCTCCCTACTGGATATCACGTAGAGAGAGAGAGAGAGAGAGAGAGAGAGAGAGAGAGAGAGAGAGAGAGAGAGAGAGAGAGAGAGAGAGAGAGAGAGAGAGATACTGGCATGGATTCTCATAAGTCACCTTTCCTAATCGAGCTATTCAAGTAGTTAACCCTTCTGTTTTTAAAGTCGTTTGTTTCTATTTCCTTATAAATGGTAATCATTTACAATGAAATTTGCTTAAAATAACTCCCATTATTAATATAAAATATAATTTAATCCTAAAATATTTCACTACTGCCCTAAAACTTGTAAAATCCTGCTTCTGAGTATGTCATAAGGTTGCAATTGAAAGTATTTAGGACCTACAAAGTTGTATACAATAGCTAATGGCCAGCCATGAAAAAATTCCACTGAACAGAAGTATTAAAAAATGAATCATGCACACATTCAAAGTGAAAAGGTCAACCCACAGACCTCGCCACAATTCCAACTTTGATAAATGGCAATTATAGTGACATTACCTGTATGTCAGTATTCCTATGGCGACTTAAAGGGCAACTTAATGGTTACCCAGTCCCCACGGACTTGTGTCGCTAGTTGTTGTACTCAAACTGTCATGGGTCAACATGTGTTTCTGCAATGCTATCTTATGAGCAGCTTGAAACGGACAAAGCGAGCACTTGAAGGGTTTCTCCCCCGTGTGCTTCCTGATATGGCGAGTCAGATTTGTTTTTTGAGTCGAAGTGTAAGGACAGAACGAGCAGGCATATGGCCTTTCTCCTGTGTGAGTCCGGATGTGATTCTCAAGCAAGCCTCTGGCAACTGTCTTATAGGAGCAAAATCTACAGGAAAATCTCTTTTCCAGCTTTGATGCCAGCCCCGCGTCCATTGCTTGGTCGGGTACGTACAGCGGGTACTGCCGTATCATGTTGGTGCTGTTTCCGTCACGTTGCCTCCCCGGCGCTGATAACATGCCTTCAGTAGACTGCATCACCTGCAGAGGAGGCTGAATTTTACTGAAAAAATTCAAAGCTATACAAAGCTTAAAATTTAAAGGTACAGTAATAAAATACACAAGCTATAGTACCAGATCTTTAGGAAAATCCGAATCTTCAAGTATTTGGCAGAATATAGGTGGACTCTCACTCATTCTAATTCATTTGTTTAGGGGAAGGCTTAAGGTTTTCCTTCAGTTGTGAAAACAACTTCAAGATGAATATTTTTCGTAATTCAAAAGTTATAACTCGAATATTTTAGAAACCAGATGTGGAAACTTAATAAGCTGCCCACAAATCCAAAACTATTGATATTGGCAGGATTATGAATGTTTATTATGATTGTGAAGACGAATAAACAAAGAATAAATGAAAATCATAATTATTTGTATTTATTTTCATGCGAATATTTCCCTTAGAATAAATTTCTTGGTAATGAGAGGGAAACATGCAAGATGCATGAACAGAAATTATGAACTCAAGTAATTATAAAAAATACAAAAAAAAAGCACAACAATTTTCTTGCTCAACATAAATGCAACCAATCTCGCTAAAAGTCACCAACACTGTACATTCAACAATCGATTTTCTTGGATTCTGAATGGGTGGTTTCGGTTATTCAACATTTGGCGGTCGTCTCAAACTCTTGAATACTTCTCCAGCAATTCATGAAAGAAAGTATAAACTAGACTATTCATAGCTGGAGGCTTAGCTTTTATGCAGTAAAGTATGAACTAGCCTATGAATAGCTTGAGGCTTGACTTCCTCGATTCTAATCCAGCCGATCCTTTTTTGCTTGAGAAAAGGATGGGGAATAACTATATAAAATGGCAAACATTTGTATCACTACTGTTTCTAACAAACTAAACTCAAACCTTCAAAAATGAGCTACAAGCCCACAAAAATCAACCGCACTGTAGCCACCAGCTGCGTAAAAATGAATGGTGAAGCGGAATCGTATAGGAGCACTGGAAGGTGATAGGATGTGTAACGGCTCCTTACTTATCCTTCCCCTTAGTGGATTAAACTGGGTAAGGTCTATTTGGGGTGCAGATATCTATGGTTATCTTAGGATACATCCCTGATTATACACGATATCTTCGGATAGTCGTTTCCGGGGGTTGGAACCCCGTAATACCTAACGGTAATTCTCTTGTAATATCAATTGCAGAAATATTATACAGTAGAAAGTTCCATCAGGACGACATGACTCAAGCCCAAAAAACTTGATTACATACACAAGAATTTTGAGTGACGTTAGACAGTCAATATGAGAGATAGATAGGCCCTTTACCTTAAAAAAATATTAAGAAATAGCCTTGAAAATTAGTATTCTTTCTCATTCTTTATCAATTTCAAGTGATGTTCTATCCCTTATCTTATTTTATCTTAGAAATAAGAAGATACAGCATTAAGGTGATGACACTGTAGTCATTCAGTCATCCCACATGCAAACTGGAAGTAGCGAGTTTCTGAATGGCTAGAAGCAAGCCATACCCTTACTAATACTTCCAACTAGTTTAGGTAACGCTGCCAGTTAATTCGAAAGATCCCAAAAATTTGGTGGTACAATTCCCGCTCAAAATGTCTTTCATGCATCTATTGAAAATACAAATTTATTGGGTTCCATGAAGCTGTTTGTTCTGACAAATTTTGACCTTCTGTAGGCCTAACCTGAATCCCATGCCTATGACTTTGTTATAAAAGTCAACAAATAGTTGGGTTTCATATGAAATAGATACCAGGTTATTACAAATATAGTTTTGCTTACTGTATTAAATGATATAATATTGTTTTATTCCAGTATTTCTTTATCTTATCTTTGTTATTTTCGGTTGGGTTTGTGTTTGTATCTCCAAATGTTTGTAAGTTGGGGACCTGTATATCATGAATGATGCCAGGAAACCAGGTACTGTTTGTAAGACTTCCTCTACCTTCAGAGATAATGACATTAAAGGCACAAGCTCAATTCTTTCGTTCTGTTTTAGACTTCTGCCATCTTTCCAATGCAAACATTTCAACAGGTAACTCCTCTTGGGGCATTTATTGGCTGAGAGAACCTTAGAACTAATGGGTCTGTTTTAATCTCATCGCCATGCTGAAGCCAAAGCCGATAATTACAATTGATGCTACTTTTAAAAACTTAATTTACAATTCTTCATGCACCATTTCTTTGTTCATTTTCTTTTGCTGTAAATATGGTTATTTTATTGTCAGAAAACTTCCATCTTCTGAGACATGGATACTTGTTCATATAGTTCATTTTACTGTACAGGCTTCAATTAGGAGTGCACTTTACTGTACTGCAATACATAGTGCCTTGTACAAGGCATTGTGGGTATCTATAAAATAAAAGAAAATATTTGTTCTTTATGCACACAGCAGTCCAACTTCTTCAAATATTTCCTCCTTAAAATTTTTACCCCTTAAAATGAAATCCCTTGGCCAACCCCATAAAAGATTAGAAATATAACACGGAGAAGATGCACGCTACAACAGCCTTGTTAAAATGGTCTATGGTAATTTACTTCATCATCAAAACAAAGTTGTATCCGTCATTCAATCACCAGTACTGTACATACAATCTGCGGATCTACTACACACAGTTGACTGTGGGTTACATTTTCCTTAAATACTACGTCACAAGACAACGGTGCATAATTTCATGGCAGTAGTAGTAGTCCAAGTATCGATGGGAGAAATTCAATACTACAGTATACAGTACAGTACATAGTTTTAGTTATGTTTTGAAATTATGACTTCGTGAAGACTTACAAGGACTAGAAAGTTGAAAAAATCTCACAACAACTTAAAACATTTATTCTGTTGTTTAAAAGATGACCTTTAAAAATTGCAACAAAGCACTACTTGCTGCAACAATATCAGTAAAATTTTGTACAATATTATGAAATATGTCTTCTAATTATTATTTTTACTAGCTAAGCTACAATTCCAGTTGGAAAAGCAGGATGCTATAACCCCAGGGACTCCAACAGGGAAATATAACCCAGTGAGGAAAGTAAATAAGGAAATAAATGTATGAGAACAGAAATACTAAAACACACCTTTCATATATAACTATAAAAAGAGACATGTCAGCCTGTTCAAAATAAAAACATTTTGCTGCAAGTTTGAACTTAGGAAGTTGTGCCGATTCAACTACCAATTAGGAAGATCAACTTGGTCACAACTGAAAAACTTTAATGTGACCTACAAAAGGCTGAGATTTACACCAGTCACAACTACATCATTAATGAGATCAACATAGGGAATAAGTATTGCACGATACACCACCACTTTATTAATCATGAAAAAATAAGGAGCTACTCAATTCCTACATCCACATCTTTGCACAATGCTTCAAAACTACAGGGTGTAAATCCTAACAACATTGCTCTAAAGACATCAGCGGGCAACTAAGATGTTTTCTTTGCATTATGTTGCTCTTCAAGAATTAATGCAATTTGTTCTATCAAGAAGCAGTATGACATTATAATTATCAAGTACATAATTTACTTCAAAATCCTAAGAAATAACTCTTATATGCTGTTTTTGGATTTATCTTATAGAGAATTATATAAAATAAAAAAAGACCTTGACAGTTTTGTGGCTGGTGTTACCTAATTGACTAGAAGACCTGTGTCTAATTGCTAATTACTGAACGACTACAGTATTCCATGCAAGAACACTGGATGTGTTTAACTGGCATTTTTGTGAATCTGCAAGTGAGCATTTAGGGTAGATTTCCGCGTAGTCTGGTAAGAACAGTATGTGCAAGAGTAAGGTTTTTCTCCAGTGTGCATGCGAATATGAACGACCAAGTTGCTCCGTCTGGCCGCCGTGTATGGGCAGTAAGGGCACACGTGAGGTCGTTCTCCGGTGTGTCCGTTAATATGGTCCTTCAGAACTTCCTTTCGGGCCGCCCGGTAAGAACAATACGGACACGAGAAGGGTCTTTCGCCGGTGTGTTTCAAAGTGTGCCTCTTCAGTCTGTTGGAATCTGGTGTGTTGTAAGAGCAGTGAGGGCACTGATGCAGTTTACTAGATGTAGCAGCAGCAGACGAGACAGCGTCACCCCTCACGCTGTCTCCGGAAGATCTTCTCCCGTCGGCAGTCCACTGACTATTTACCATCTCTCGGTCCACCTGAAGAGGAGGTTTGTGATCTTACTCTCTTATTATATCACAGAAATAAACAGGTGTCTTAAAATGATGTTCCCCTGACTTCTTTATTTTCCCCTTTAAATGCTGCAGCAAGAAGCATCCAGAATACACGACATTGAGGAGGCAAGAGAACACGTTCACTCTTACGGTTAAGGGTACAAAGTTTGCCACTACCTTATTCTTAATTCAGAAAACATAGCTATCTATACTAGCATGCAGCATTCAATATCTGTACAATACACTTTTTAATTACTAAAATAATCTCAACATATCAAATTACTGTAAATAATCCAAAGAATATAGGTCCTGTAAACTTGCCATGTTGACCTCTAATGTAACAAAGAATAATGTAAGTTGTTGAAAAAATTTTCATATTTATAAAATTATATCTGACTCCATTAAAAAACCAAAAGCTATCTTCAAAAAACCCTTTTAACAACTGATATGTACCTCACCAAATTCATTCATATTTGAGGTTTACCAATGTGTTGTCTATGTTTAGTCATGTGGACATTCAACGATGACTTCTGAATGGCCCGATACTGACAAAACGGGCAAGCGAATGGTTTTTCTCCCGTATGGGTCTTGATGTGCGATGTCAGAGTCGTTCTGTGCGAGGAGCTGTAAGGACAGTAAGGACAAGCAAAGGGTCTCTCCCCGGTATGCGTGTTGATGTGTTCCTTAAGGAGGTTTTTCCTAGTGGTGCGGAAACTACAGTAACTACACGAGAAACGTCTATCGGCGACCGTGGCGCGACTGCTGAACGAGTGAAGACTCCTGGCATCGACGGAAGTGGAAGGGGCGGACGTTGTGGGAGAACTCTGAGCCGAGGCTTCGAATGATGGCAGACCTAAGGCACTGTGGGTAAAATGCCACTGGGCACTTGCAGTGGCAATGGAGATTCCTTCCTCAGGGGACTCACGCTCTTGCCACTCCTTTACCTGTAGACGAAGTTCGTTTAATCATGACCTGAAGTGTGATTATTGTTAAATTAGTCCCTAATACGAAGTCCTATTTGAAGTCATGGAAGAATTGACGAACAACTTTAAGCACAAAAGTATTCAAGCCTTAGAGCGTAACGTCAGGAATGGCATTATAGTCATTGAAAATTGTTGGGCCCATTAACCTTTTAGTCACAAGATCGTGACTTGCGGA
>NC_090755.1:13899793-13952293 GCF_036898095.1 Palaemon carinicauda
AAGCGTCCGTGTTTCAGCATGTGAGTCTTTAGGGCGTCCTTCCTCGACGAACGGTAAGAACAGACCGAGCAGGCGTACGGCTTTTCTCCCGTGTGGGTACGCAAGTGCATCGTGAGATTGGTCCTTTGGTTGGCCCGGTAGGGGCAGTGAGGGCAGGAGAAAGGCTTCTCACCCGTGTGAGTTCGCATGTGGTTGATCAGGTTAGTGGTAAAATTGGTAGTATAATTACAAAACTGACAGTGATGCGTCTTCATGGGGGAGCCCAAGACCTTTGATGGATGGGCCGCGCCGCGCGAACTCTCCGACCTCATTGGGTAGCTGGGAGTTTCTATGATTCGTTGTGGCGGCAGTAGAGCGGAACCGACACAACCAACGGGGACGACTCCTCTCTTGCCAGGACCCTGGGACTCACTGCCCATCTCCACCTGTAGGGGACGATGCCCGTCATTCTCACTTGCAAAAGAGCCACAATTGTACAGTATACAATATAAACAATCATATCATGGTCTTATATAAAAAAAATTAGTTGTATAAAAAAATTTTAAAAAATAAATTACATACAATAAACAATTGACTTTTATAAAAGTAAAATTGGATTCAGAATACTGTATTGTGAGGGATTCTAATTTCTATTTTAAAAATAGTTATTCAAACAGAAAGATATTTACATTCATAAAATACAGACCAAGTAAAAATCATTTCTCAGATCTATCGGCGTAAATTCCAATCGATCTTTCTATATGATAAAGCTAGACTAGGGTAAAGTATTCGTTAGTCCTAAACGCATCTGTTGGTTATTGTTATATATTGCTTTTCAATAATAAAGGAAATAAACATTTTACGATTTATCATATATTTCCTCACGCAAAAAAAACTTCCATCGCTCGTCAAATAAGATTTCTTTACACCGAACTTTGTCCTTTCTCAAAGTTCCTGCGATACAGTACAACCAAAATATCAGTAACCATTTCCAGTAATAAAGAGAAGGAGAATTAAAATCCAGTATTTGAAAAGAGCTGGCATTTCATTTTATCCCTATTTAAAAAACTTTTTCTTTCCTACATTCTATAACTTGAAATATCCTGTGATAAGACCTATTGCAAATAATAATGTGCTCAAGATTATCCAACATCCGTTCCCCACATCCATCCCTTCCTTCAATAAACCATTCTTATTCCTTTCCTTTATACGCAGTACTCCACTCTTCCCTCCTTTTAGATATTTCTATTTCACATCACACGATTCTGCTTTTAAAAGGAATACAACAGTATACAGCAGGCCTAAGAGGATTTCTTTTCTGCTCCCCTCAGGCTGCCTCCATTAAAGGTTTGAAGGTCCATTTCCCTATCAAGCAGGACAATGCCCTAGAGACTGACCATATATACATATGATCAGCATCAAAACAACCTCTCTACCCAAGCTATGATCAAGGGGGGCCAGGCAATGGCTGCTAATGACACAGCAGATAGACCTATAGGGTTCCCCAAACCCCGCCATCCTTAGCTCACAAGGATGATGAGATTGCAGCGACCAAAGAAACTAACGAGTTTGAGAGAGACTCGAACCCCAGTCTGGCATTCACCAGTCAAGAGACGTTACCGCATCGGTTACCACAACCCTATGCTAAGATAAATGGCAATGTAAGGTATCAGAGCAATCTCAAAAGTGCATCAATATGACAAATACAGAGATAATTTGAATTTCTCCCTAATACAAACCTTACGTTATTTATGTGGATATTCTTTCATAGCTGGAAGGTAGCCAATTAAACTTTCAGTGCGTGGTAGCAACCCTACCCAGACACTGGGTAGGGGGTGTCCAGCCATCTATATACTGTATATACTCACAGATCGGTGATCTAGTCAATTTTTTTTTCCTCTCTCCTCAACGATTACCCATAGACATTGGATAAATAAATTGTTGCTTTAAGCTCATCTTTCTTCATTGCAACTCCCAGGTGCGAACCTGCCCTTGCAAAGTCCATTAATACTAATCTCATATTCTACACTGAGTCTACCTTTGGGTCGGATTCCTTCCAACCAGGATATTCCATCCTCTTCTCCGTATCAGCCGTTGGGATTTTCAAGCCCTTCGCGCAATTTACTCCAAAATTCACCTTCAATACGCACTCTGACCATGTTCTCATAAATATAGTCTGCTTTTCCTAGCGATATTTTCATCAGCATTTAAAAACCAAAATATGAGATACCAATGAAATAACTAGTAGTGTTGCCTGGAATTTGAATGGATCGGATAGCATACCTCAATTGTGGGTGCTTACGTGAATATTTAATGTTGGTAAAAACAATTTATCGCGTTATCCGTATTGAGTTACTCTGTCTCCAACTGTGGCTAGATAATATGCATGTTTTGAATACAGTCGTGTGTTACACATTTACGCTGGTTAGTTTCGACTACATGTTCCTCTAATACTGTATTAAACACAAAAATAAACAAACGTCACACCAATTTACCTGACCATACGTCGGTCACTACGTTGCCAAATAACGACTAAAGTGCTATACCGTACTTCGCATGGAACCTCATGAAACTTTTGTTCATAAACTATCAGATCACACGTCCTTTTTCATGTACAATACGTGTACAGTATAGGTAACATACGAGTCATTCTACAAGGCAAAAATCCGACCTAAGTAGAGTGAGGCATAAACCAATATGGTGACCCTCATCTAAAGAGAAAAGTTCAACGCTATCCAATAACCTTAACTTACTTCAATTGTCATTTACAATAATAATCAACATCATACATGTATTTAAAGTCAATAAAATTAATATTAATGCCCCCTTAGAATAAAAAAACTGATATTATATTCAAGGAAGTACCCATATAAAAAATAATTGATGTCATATCAAAATTATTTTAGGAAAGAGAATCGTAATATAGTAAATGTTCTGCACAGATCCATCTGCGAGAACAGGTTTCGGGCCACCCAGGGTTTCATGGCATTTGTATTCAACTAATAATATAAATAACGAAAGCATAAAATAATGGTAGATGTCATGGTTTTGTAATTTCCAAGAATCCTCTTGATTCTGTCTAAAACCAGGACAAAAAAGAATCAAGATACACAAACTGGCAGAGAGAGAGACAAGCTAATGAAAAGAAAGGTCCCTAAAAAAAAAAAAAAAAAAAAAATGTTTAAGATTAAGAGACAGAGAACAGGAAGGGGTTGGAAAAAGAATGAAAAATAAAAAGCAAAAGAAACTACCATCCCTAAATCTAACCCAAGTTTCATGAAAGTTAGATCTATCGAAGATCTTCGTGGAATCTACTACGAAGAAGATAAACGTTTCATAAAATCAGAGGCATGACCACAACGAACTGACTCATGCCCCTTGTTACCACTTTCATTAATTGCTAATTGCAAGCAAATACAATTTGGATGTACTTCAATTCTTTATATTTTTTACATTTATACATTTAAATCCAAGAGTATTACGCAATTAAAGGTCCGTGCGCCTGGCACCTATGCGTAACCACGGCAACTGACATCGGGAATGCGTTTGAGAAGGGTATTTCATTATCATAAGACAAAAAAAAATTCCCATTTTTCATCATATAACCCTGAGATTGTCCCCTTAATAGCTAATTGCAAGGAAATAATATTTGGATGTACTTCAATTTTTTAAATTTTTTACATTTATACATTTTTCATTCAAACTAAAGCAATGATGTAAAAGCGTATTTTTTTCCCTTACATGTTACTCTTTCATTAAAAAAGATATTACTCATAAATAAAAATACTTGATATTTACAACAAGAATATGTTTAGACACGTTGGGGATAATGATACAACTATATTTTTGACCAACTCACTTTTATTATTGGATATACCAAAGATGTGATCACACTTATACACATACATATCCATGACATATACATTGTCCTATTTTCTTGGACGAGGATAATGCAGACTCGCCTACATTCAAAACGTAAACAGATTCTGGACTTTCTATATGATTAATGGATTTGTATGACAATGCTTGTGACCCACTCACAGAAAGGACTGACCCCGAGGAACACGAAGTGCGGAAAACTACAAAGAAAATTGATTTGAAAACGAGCAGGATTAATGAATTGAATTAATGGTCAAATCTAGAGAGCAGTAGAGGCAAGGGTTGGGATAGAAATGTATGAAAAGAGTTCAATAGGTTTAGACGGGGATTCCAATATCAACAGACACGACATGTACGATACATCGGGATTGGGATGTGTCAAATACTACTTTACAGCCTGCTTTTAGCAATATTGAAGCTTCATAGCAGTAGGCCTCTCTTAGTATTCAAGGTCTTTGCAGTGTGCACGTGTGTGTGGGAGGGGGGAGTCCATAATTGGAGTTTAGAAGGGCTCATGATTGAGGATAATGACATTGAAAGAAGAAAAAGGCAAGTATGCATAGGTAAAAGTAAGGATTTATGGATAATACAGGATCAGTTGGATGAGGCTGAGAATATTAGTATGGATGGTGTGGAAGTACTATGGTATTTTCTAGTACTGTACGTATTTTGGAGAAAATACTCCATAAGATGGTAGCATGCAAGAACAACGTCACAAAGCAGGGGATGGAAGAAAGGCAGCAGGGTGTGTGCATCTGGGAAGAAAGTTCAAGTGTCTGTTGATAGAAAAAGAGATATAAATACAGAGATACAGAGATTATAGAGATAGAGGGAGATATAGATAGATAGATAGATAAATATGGAGGGGACTCATGGAAAAGGTTAAAGCAACACTTCCAGGACGTGTTAAAAAGCAAGCACTACCTAGGGGTCTTCTGTGAAGGTATCGGAGGCAACTATGTTGAGAAAGTTTCACACCACAGCGACCACGATTCAATTGTTAAAGACTGAATGTGGCAGTGTTTATCAAGTTATTTCTCAGAAGCCCTCCCTTTAGGTGAAATGGCTTAACATAAACTTTAAGTAGATGATCAGATCTGTACATGCAAAAGCAGACACATTTTTGATACAATTAAAATCACATTCTTTCCTTTCAGTTACAAACGACACTTACAATAAACATCCCAGTATAGTACAGTACTGTAAACAATGTGTAGATTAATAATGGTATAAAATCTGTAGTACAAATACATAGTACATCACAACAAAGTTGGCTTATTTACTTCAATTCAAACCATTAAAAATTCATGTCTTTCTGGAAACACCTACAGTGCTTTCAAAAACCTTCAAAGCATCAATGACAACAAATGCCATTGTCCGTAATGAGTCTTGGGAAAAATATCAGGCGAAAAACCTTTGCCTATATCTGGGGATCCATCAATACTAATTTCAGTCATCCCCCTTTTTCAATTCTCTCGAGCTAGATGCCGAGCTCAACGCGATGTAAATGAGGATTCCCTTAGAGCGCACCGTTCCTAATAGGTAAGCCGTCACTAGACAAGTGACCCCAAGGGAATACCACACTCGCTTGATAAGAGGACGGAGCCTTATACACAACTGCTTCGACAAGCGCCTGAGCAGAACCGACTGATCGGAGATGTGTTATCAATAATCCTTTTTCATACTCCATGCCTAACAAGTTTTCCGCTAATGGCAATTGCCGTTTTGTTTTTTCTTTAAAAAGAGATCGTCCATTTTCACCAAGTAAAATACAGACAACATAACGTGTACGCCACTGGCAAATTACTAACGCCTAGTTTCAACATATGTAATCAGAATAGTTCATGACCTTCCAAAAAAGTATACTGGTTGTGGACATTTCATAATACTGTACTTGACTGCAATTTCAAAAGATAGATATTTGTATTTCAAACTTCCCACTGGGAAATATAGCCTCGGAAGAATACAACAATACATTCTAATGTCCGACCAACTAACATACCAAAAAGGAATCGGTCAGAAAATGTATAACTTAGCCAGACAAGCCTGGATACAGTAGACAAGATGTTTGCCTCCAGTATTTCGTTACTTCAGTTACATAGTACGGGTATTATATCCTACACCAAATGCAAAATATCACTACAAATGCCATTATCATAAAATTTCATAAATGTCAAAACAATGTCAATTCAATAATCTACATACAGTCATTCAAAGTTTCCATCATTATAATTAATTCTTAAAAAAGATAATTGTTTCAACACTAAATTAGCATATGAAAAGTACAGTAGGAGAGCATAAAATGTGTTCAATTTGTATTTCAATACAACAGTTACTATTTCTTTCTTTAAAGACTAAAAGTTCTCTAATAACTCTCTACTTATTTGTCAACCACTTACTAAACCAAGGAATATTGTCTTTCGTCCCTATACTGTACAATGTGCAATGTACAATCATCCTGGTGTACTATATTTTTAGCATTCTGTGCATCATAAAGGATTGTGTACATTGAGTTAAATTAGGTGTTCCCAGTACATTTTGAAAAGGCTAAACAAAAGGATTGTGTACATTGAGTTAAATTAGGTGTTCCAAGTACATTTTGAAAAGGCTAAACAACAATAAATGAAAACTGAAAATAAATTACCATACTACTTTAAATATTATTGAAGCAAACCTCTCATTTAACATTTAATGGAAGCACGGCATACGTTGTGAATGAGAAAGATACTGCACAACTCTACATAAACATAATTCTTATTACAGTTGGCAAAATGATAGTTACAAATTACACTTCCTGCTAATGTGCCTATAACTAATTTCAAAAAGACATATCTCAGCCTCTAAGACAGAAAAAAAAGTGTGTGTGTGTGTGTGTGTTTAAACCTACTTCTCACCCCTTTAGATGGCGAACATTGTCAATACACAAATTTCATGTGAATATCCCCTACAGTGCATACCAATCATTTGACACATGGCCATACTTGTGATCCAAATACAAAGCAACTGCCTAGAATTTGCAACACCCACAGAACTGCTTAGAATTTGCAACACCCACAGAACTGCTTAGAATTTGCAACACCCACAGAACTGCTTAGAATTTGCAACACCCACAGAACTGTTTAGAATTTGCAACACCCACAGAACTGCTTAGAATTTGCAACACCCACAGAACTGCTTAGAATTTGCAACACCCACAGAACTGCTTAGAATTTGCAACACCCACAGAACTGTTTAGAATTTGCAACACCCACAGAACTGTTTAGAATTCGCAACACCCACAGTACCACTCGAGTAAAACAAGATAAAGAAAACTATCAATAACATAGGGAAAGATGGGAGGCAATACCGATCAACCTGCAAAAACCGGTCAAAATTTTAGTTCTATAAGCTAAGCATCCAATATTTTTAGCAATAAATGATTAAAGGTTGAGCATGTGGTATTCATGGTCAGAGCCCGACACCTAGGGCCAAAATAAAGATAAGGAAAAGGCAGCAAGTTGGAGTGGTGAAATAATATTGAAAATAGAATATTATAATGCTGCTGCAAATAGCTCACAAGAGATAAATATAATGGGGAGTTCACAAAACAAATAACGATTGCATCTCTATTCCAAATCACATCACAAATCCCACGTCACAATTAGAGAGAAGCACATTGTGTTTTTCTTACAAAGATTCTGAAATTCAAAGTCCATTCTTTGGAAATCATGGAACAGATTTCAAAACTTCAATACGCAGTGCAAGACGACAGTATTTTCAAGCTTCATACTTCAAAGGAACAATGCTCTCTCAATGTTCGGTCAGCTAAATATTAGCATTGCTTGTTTTTCGTTTAAATTCTTCCAGCCAATGCAACTGAGTCAATATGTCTAGTGTTCACCAGCAATAATAGATGCTGGTGTGATTGAAGAGTTGCAAATCAATTAGTTGTAATAATCATTACCTCCGTCAACGAAGTTGGAAGGAGACTATGTTTTTGCCCGTTTGTGTGTTTGTGAACAGCTTCCTGGCAACAATTTTCTAGTTATTATTACTAAATTTACTGTATTACTGGCAAAGCTACAACCTTATTGGAAAAGTAAGAGGCTATAAGGTTAAGGGTTTCAACGGGGAAAATAGCCCAGTGAGGAGAGGAAGTAAGAAAACTGATAGAATATAGAATAGTGTGCCTGAGTATAACCCTGATGCAAGAGGACACTAACCCAAGCCAGAGAAAGACCATGGTACAGAGGCTATGCCCCTACCCAAGACCAAAGAACAATGCCTTGATTTTGGAGTGTTTTTCAGTTAGAATAAAGATTGGTACAAGGTTCAAATGAATATAGAAAATCCTTATCGGTAGTAGCACAATGCTTTTTTGTAGAGTATAGAATCAAATTTTCTTATAAAATATAGCCTAAAGATACTAAAGACTGGTACAATAGTTGCATAATGCTCTCATGGAGAGTATAGAAGTAGATTTGCTTGTGAAGGTTAGCCAATAGACAGTGAAGTCCTACCACTATTCTACAACTGTGTTGCTAATCATGAACCATTTCCTTGTTTGTCTTCCAACGATACTACAGTTCTTGACTGAAGCAGCAAAAATCCCCCAGATTCAGATCATCAGAATTTCTCACTGCAGTCTTTGGGAAAGTTGCAAACTATGTCACACTGTCCATCATAAAATCACTTCCCTTTGTAAAAGTGATGTCATATGTTCTGACCATGATTCCAGTAAGGATTTCTATCATGAAACTGATAGCAAAATTCAAAACCTCATTATAGATAAATCTTCATTAAAATCACCTTGAGTTTTACAATTTTAAAGGTGGTGCCTACAAGTTTCCCTACAAGTTTCATAAACATCATGAGAAGGATAAACGACAGTAAGTACAGGATACTCCAGTTAGATTCCTTAATAAACAATGAATCTTTGGAAAAGGTCTTGTAAATGTATTACACAACTGTGATGTAGTTACCCTCAAATGTGATAATCTTTACCGGTAAGAAAATAAATCCGTTTCGACATGACACAATGCAGATTACTTAGCTCCAAAGTTATCTGTTATTTTGAACAAATTAGCAAGAAGAAGAGCTTTCAGCACTTGTTTTAGATGGCAGTAATTTCCATCTTCTGCGACTGTTTTAAACGTTATAGATGCCGTCTGAGCAAAGATCTGGTAGTAATTTTAGTCTTCTGTAACCGCTCAGAAAAATGTAATTAAATTTGCCAACTTCTTTTATTACTTGTGGAAATGATGATGATGGTTCCATAGCTACTCAAATAATAAAAGCCCCGTCACGTGTTGGTTTTATGCTTTCTTATACTATAAGTTACAGATGTTGTCTTCATTGCTTAACTGCAGAAAACACAATATTTTAGTGGAAAAAAGTTATATCTATACGCAATGTATAAATTACACTGTAACAGACACTAGACAATCTGATAGTAACCTGATCGAGTCCCCCCCCCTTGTTCATCGTATGGTAGCTACAATATACCACAGATAGTATAGTTACCTATTCATAACAAACATTAATAACAAGGAATTGCTTCACAGGACAGCCTATTGTCTTTCAAGTGAATATCTTCCCGGAAAAACGCTGGAATGGCTGAAGCTTGAAAAGGTTTGTGATAGGTATGCCAGCATGGGTATGGGGGATACCCAAGCCCCTCGCTGTGCAGGCAATCAGTTCATCTTTCAGCCGAGTTGTGGAATGATCTTCCTAATGGGGTAGTTGAATCAGTAGAACTTCAAAGTTCAAAGTTGGAGCAAATGTTTTCATGTTGACCAGGCTGACATGAGTCTTTTTAGTTTAAATATGTATACATCTGTTTTTGACGTTAATAGTTTATATAGGACATATCTGTTTTGACATTGTTACTGTTTTTAGAATGATTTATTGTTCATTTATTCTCATCATTTATTTATTTCCTTTCCTCACTAGGCTATTTTTCCCTGGTGGAGCCCTTGGACTTATAGCATCTTGCTTTTCCAACTAGGGTTGTAACTTGGTTATAATAAAAACAAGAGTGGTGTTGGTTTGAGGTGGGAGATATTGTCAGTGAAGAGACTGGCTTGTTCATCCATAAATGGGAAATGTTAACTTCCTGGACACATGTGTGTGGGAGAAGGACTCCCTTGAACCAAACATAAGAATCCTGATACTAAAGAATCAAAGTCCTTCATTTGATTTTCTACATGCAAGTTTTTCCAAATACTGCAGCTGAAAGTTTTCCCGAAGATTCTGTGAGCAAATCACCAATATCACATCCTTAGCAAAATGTGGCAATTATGATTACAGCCCATCAGAGGCCATCTGGTTTTCCTATTTTCAGCAGATAGTCAACAATTCTAGTTAAAAACTTGCAACAGGTGAAAAGCAAGAGCTAAAAAATCAACATTCTTGAAGCTCAAAATCTCTAAGAAGAAATAAGTTTTATTTTTGATAAAAACTGAAGAGATTATCAATATATTTGACAGCCATTTTTAAAACACATGAAACCAACTTTATTTCTCACAATTATATCATATTGCGACAGCACCAAAGATCTGTTCCTTGCATCTGCCAGTCACGAACGAACTTTGATTTTATTCTACACATGTAGTACATATGGAAAATACATGAGGAAATCTTGTCTAAGTATCAAACACACTGCCAGCCCTTTTAGATTTGGTGAGCTACTCATCTTGTGTTAGCATCTACTACATAATGTATAATCAGTTGATGTCCCAAGAAATCACACACCATCATACATATGTTCGCTTACAAAAAAACTTTAGGAACAGACAAGTACTTTCCAGAGACTGTAATGCTATACAGAAAGATACCTGTGAATATGCCTCAATGTTTTTGCTTTTGTTTAGTAGCAAGTATTGGATGTATGCTGTATTTCGTAATATTTTTATTTTTTCATGTAATTTACATCAATGCTCCTAAACTTAAAAATTAATATTAAACAGAAAAGAAAGTTGGGATAGTCATCACTACAAAATTAATGTTGTTCATTGGCTTATTTTTGGGCCTAATTTTTTATTTTTAATCTTCATCTTACTTTGTATTTTAAAGGGACTAGTTGCAGGGTTTGGTTGCACTATTGTCACTGACCCAACACTTTGATTTTGTGTACTTAGTAAAATCCAGTAGGACCAGCGAACTTAATGAACATATTTCATTTCATCAAAACTGCCTCCCTCAATGCTGTAATGCTGTCTGACCTAGTTACCAAAAAAAAAAAAAAGTAATCTCCAGTGATTGTCATTTTTCCCACAAAACAAACCCAAGTCACTGATATTGATACCCTTCCGAAGAACTATGTGGAAAAGTAATTACAAAGAAAGTGGAGTTGGTTTGAGGCAGGGTTTCTTCTAGAATAACTTTTTGTAATCTTTTGAAAAATGTAAATTACTTTAAGGATTTACAATTTCTTTCGTTTGAAGTACAAAATCTCATCATTTTTTTAGGACCTTCCAGACTAGTATGTTAATTTATACCCGGGAATAAAGTATGCCTCCAGGTCACATATGTGAGCATGAGAAGGATAACTTCTAAATCCACCTATATGGTTTGGCACAAGGGATGATAGACAAAGCCCTGCACCTGAGTATGGGGTGTATTTGGCCACACTCCAGAAGTACGAAGACAATTAAAGACCTTTGAAAATCAAGGAGCACAGCCCGTAGGCCAGTAGCAAAATATCAAGAGATCGTCCACCTTCCCCTTCTTGTTAGAGAAAAGAAAAACAGGTTGCTCTGTAGGGTAAAAAATCTGCAGCAAGAAAACTGTCATTGTCTGTGTCAAAGGAGGAGTCATTACAAGTGATTTTCTTCTGTCCAACAGGATCTCAAGTTGATGGTTAACATATGAAAAGCCACTATAAGATAGTAAGAGGCGAAGGCAATTTGGTATAGCCAGACACTTCCCAGTACTCGATCTTACTGAAAGAATGCCTCGATTAGGTCACTCCATTTCAACACGGAATATCGTTTCCACGTTGGACTCCTTGCAACGGACAAGATGGCTCTCAAACTAAGGGAACATTTCCCCAAGTTTGACTCCATTTCTACTTCTAAACTTAGCTGCTGCCCACTCGAAATTCAGTTTTCTTCCGTCTTACTGTACAAACTCTACACAGAATATTTCCATTATTTTTTCCTTCATTAATTTATATCAATCGATCTTTTCATTCCCTATGTCCTTTTAAATGGTGTGGATATTTCCACACTCACTAATATTCATTACTTTAAAAATGTGAGAGGGGATCACAGTTGGGACGGAGTTTGCATTCGAAGGTACACGGGAGACTTCTGGATGACCTGAGCTATGAATCTGGTTTAGACCTTTCAGACAGAACTACGCTCAAGGGTTGGGTCATCAGAACCCAAGGGGACCCAACAATTGGAGGTATGAGTCTCTCCTTCTAGCTGGAAGCCCATTGTCATAGATACAAGAATGATTCCTTGTTTTTATGGCCTCAGTCCAAATAGGATGGTTTAGCTTACACCTGTGCCCCTGTATCTACTTTGGCGCTATTTCACGGGTAAAACATGGAGGGAGCCATCTGGGAAGTTTACTCTAACTGTGCTGATGGGGAAGATTGTACATTTCCTTTCCAATGCATAATACTTTTTTTTATTTTTTCACTATCCTTAAGGAAATGAAAAAAGGTATATTTCAACAAATGGCCACCCTTCCAACCCCTTGATGACATTAAGTAATGTTATGAACACGAATTAAAATGATTGAGTTGATGGTTCTAGTAAGAATACTATTAATCCACCAATATCTAAGCACCAAGAGATTTCAGTTTCTGGTAGTATAAACACAAACATACGAGTGTTATTTTGCAGTAACACTGATACTGATTTCAGCTATTGTCAGTTATATATATCATGAAAAATTATAGAATTTTAAGCTTAATTAAAAAAGAAAAAAAAAAAAAAACACTCATGATAATAGAACTTTTGATGAATTCATCAAAAATGCAGAGGCAAACTCTGATTGATAGAATTTGCATACCATAGAAAAAACAAGAGTTGAAATGACAGGCAAAGCAAAGTTATAAGATGGTGATTTTATTCCCAAACCATCTGATCAAAGTAGACAATCGAAGATTCCAACTTGGTATGTACATTTCTATAAAAAAAAGTAAGAGCAAAACAACCACCTGGTTAAAGGTTGGGAGAGCCTTGAAAATCAGGTAGGACCACTCGAGTACATTTGTACTGCTCTCCAATTATGAATCAGATGCCCGTTAAATAATGCACTCCCGTTCTCCTCCAAAAAAGTTTAATAGAGCGATAGGTGTTATAATATACAGTAAAGAATATTACACGACTTCAGTGAAAGTGAAATTCTAAAATGATGTCCTTCAAATATGAAAACTTAAGGGAACAAACAATGCTATCATGGTAACATTAGCTTTTCATCACTCCCCCCAAACTATAACACAATTTTCCAAATAAATTTAAGGGTAAAAAGGTCAAACAAAGGACAATTCAGAGCCATAAAGCCATAAATGCCTTGAATATGGGCTTATCTCACCATCATGCAAAAATAATGTAAGATGCCACACATTTACTGGACCGCTCGACTTTACGAAAACTGCAATAAGAACAAATTCTGTTTTCACCATAATGGAATAATCCCCTAATTAGAGAAACAGTTCATTACATAAATTTGAGTAGGATGTTCTTGAAATGAACACCTTAGTTATGGTGCTGCCAGAAATTGAAGAGAGAACAAAGTAAAACTGAGGTAACATTGTTATCAGTCACTCAGAAAGTGGCAAAAGTAAAAGGTAATGACAATAGCGACTGATACTGAGCCACAAAAATAAGAAAGATCTATGAGTTAAGCCTAAAATCACGAAAAATTTTTGAAAATGGATTTATTACCCGCAAAAGCAGAGAAGTAGGAGGCCATCACCCCCTTCAAAACTTGAAATTGAGACGAAAAATTCCAGGCCTCTATTCACATCACAACCTCTAAAACCTATGACTTTTTACAGTCCCTGTTCTGACATCAGGTAAGCTATTAAACCCAACACTGGTGATTTCAATCAGTGTCCATCAGTCTTTTGTGAGGTGGAGATATTTCAGACAACAAAGAGAAATTAAGATGACGTAATTAACCTCCTGGTGATCCAGAAGACACATATCTCCATCAAATATATTTGCCAAACGTGTCATACAATATTTATTTTGCAGGAAAAATTGCATTTAACAATATTCGCTCCCAAAAACCGAGACTTGCATCAAATTCTGGGCAGATCTTTGGCCAAACAGAATACAACAAAATAACAGCAGCGCATGCACCATACACCTCCATCATTCATTCAATTCACTTCATGGCTTAACTGGGTCTAAAACAACTTTGCTGGAGAGCTCTTACTAAAGTTTTTTTTTTTATGTTGGATACTGTATGGCCTTTGTGAAATGCCAGTGCATTCTTTTTTTGTATATTTTTCAAGTGTTTACTGATACGTACGTTTAAATGCTAAATAAGTGAATAAAGTGAAAAAACTATAATGGCTCCAAAGAGGTGGGCCCAAGGCACTTCAACTTGTAAGCACCAAGACTCTTCGAGAAGAGACATACTCCCTGAGGCAAGGTAACATCTTTCTCATCCTTTAGAAGGACATAATCCTTGTGAAACCAATACCCCAAAACTTTGCAGGAGTCATCATAAAGTTCAAGGTTGACAAGTGGCCGTAGAAGGACGTAGACATGTGCAAAGGAAAACATGAAGCTCCTCCTTCTAGGTTGGACAGCACTACAGAAAACGACCTTAACCGCTTGGTAGCAGTGAAACGATGAAGATAGCCAGCAATAGCCCCTAATGCCAGGTATTGCACAACTTGGTTACATAAGCCACAATCGATACGGACTAAAAATCAGCAGAGCTGTCATTGGGAAATAAAAAAATAAGCAGAGGTGTCATTGGGAAGTAAAAAAATAAGCAGAGGTGTCATTGGGAAATAAAAAAATATTGTACACAGAAGAAAATCATAAGAAAATGATACCGAAAATACAAAGGCAATTGGGGCACAGTTAAATTCATTTTTTTCTTTTTTGTTGCCGGAAGACAACTAATGAGAAGGTATGAAGAGCATTTCAGAATCATCAAAAATGTCTTTGTGTAAAGGGTCACTAGGAGGCACATCCTAATACCTTCATTCTGCAAGCTGCTTTTGACCTCCCAGCACTTCTGGGAGCCAATCCATTACAGTACTTCATCAATCAAGCCATTTTTGGTGAGGATAGTGTCCCAATGAGCTTTCCCTCCTCTTATCAGGGATAAAGAGTACCTGTTTTAGTCATTTTGTTTGAGAGATATTGCATTCTTTTATGGCTGATGCCATGAATACTTTCAAACAGTTCAGCAAATTTACACTTCTTTTCTAGCTTTGCCTGTCAATTTCTAGGCATTGTTAAACGACTTAATACGGCTCCTTTTTTTTTTTGCCTTCTCAATTCATCTGTTGAGGTTGTAATATCCTTTTCTCCAACACTAATTGTTTACCCTTTTGCAGAG
This sequence comes from Palaemon carinicauda, assembly GCF_036898095.1. Classification (NCBI taxonomy): domain Eukaryota; kingdom Metazoa; phylum Arthropoda; class Malacostraca; order Decapoda; family Palaemonidae; genus Palaemon; species Palaemon carinicauda. The sequence goes on from NC_090755.1 coordinate 13,915,172, forward strand.
CTCTTGGTTTGAGACGAGTGAAACTTCCATGAATTCATTCAAAAAACCATTTGAAAAAGTTTTATAAATCCAAACGTTATATAATGGAAATTCTCTTAGCCTTTTTAATTTTTCTTTATATGTATTATTTTAACAATGAATAAAAGTTAATTCAAGTTAATTCTAAAGTCTATTAATTAAGAGCTTTTCTCAGAAGAAATAAAGCAGGGTGTCTTCAATTCCCTGACGGCAACTTTGAAAGAAGAGAAATCCTTCATGTCACCATCAACATAAGATGACCCACTCTTCTTGATATCCATCTGTTAATGGAGCTCAAACAGCACCCGAAATCTTTCACGGCATGCTGCAAGAAAAGCCTCTCTTTAGCAGGATAGTGGATAGCCTCTATTTGAGAGGGGCTAACGCATTAATGGACTGGTGTTACTTCAGCAAGCATGGCTGTCACAGAAATGTTTGCCACTTAGCTAACTACCTCGATATATCAAGTAAAAGGCTCGACCATGATCGTAATCTGCCTCTGACCAACAAGGAGCCATCTAAGTTACCCTGAGATAGGGTGTGGATAAAGCCAACAGTCTTAACATTGGGAAAGAATAAACATCAATGGTGCTCTATAGCATTTGGAATGCATCTTCTATGACTCCTATTGTTCAGTCGTGCGGAAAACAGGTCAGTCAGGAGTTCCCAGACTAAGAATGCCTCCTCTCTAGTCAGGAGTATCAAGATCCCGTTCTGTCCATCAACAGTCCCTGATGACCAAATGGACCTACTGGCACGTTTTGACATCAAGAAAAAACTAGCAGTCAACTCAAGTTGTAGCAAAATGCCCAATGAATCTCGACTTGTTCCCAGCCCTAAAGGAAACTACTACTTTCCTGCTTGTTGAAATATGCCCCCAAAGTTGTGTTTTAGCTGATCAAGATAACAAAATAAGCCAACAAAAGCTCCTTGAAAGAAGTTAGTGCCTCGACATACAGGCAAGAATCAACGAGTCCACTTTCCTAAGCTGAGCATGACATTCAAGTGCCATGGGGGCCTTCGCACCATCCCATCCACTCTTTTAAGATAAGGAGCATCTCTGGATGATGAGAACTCGGCAAAACTTTGACAGAAGAAGCTCCTGTATTTCCACCATCAACGCGGATCTCTCCGCACTTCCTGGCATTGTGGAACCCAGAATGATGGATCCACTGCTGGTGTCCAATTTCTTTTCTCAGTTGTCAGTGGGAAAATCATAGGTGAATTCTCCCACGGTGAACTAGCATTTCTAAGAATGACAGGCGACCATACGAAATCTTCAAATGCCAACATAGTTACTACTGATGTAAAATAAAGTGATCTAACTTCCCTAAACTCCCATTGCTTCTTTGTCTACTGCTTTTGTATAAACTCTTACGTATCAACAGTTCATATGAAATCCCTAGATCGCCCTGTCCTGGTGCAATTGGGTCTAGTAAGACCTAAGAAGACAGCCATCTAGACACCAAAGGACATGGATCACAAGTGACTGAGCCAACCAAGACACCAGATTGAACACTTGTGTTAACACCTGTGGAATTTGGTTAGTCCAAAGCGCGCAAGACATTGGAATTTTTAGTTCAGTTGCAGATAAAGCAAAGGCACAAGGCATTTCCAAGAGTGTTGGTGGGTGAGTATTTGAAAACTTGCATCCTTCATAGCTACCAAATATATGTAGTAAAATCATTACACATTCTGATAGAGGCCAACTCGGTACAATACAGTAAATTTGACTGCCATTCTGAATTAGATTAGGCAAAGGAACCTCTTCCAACAAGCATGGTCTATGACTAATATAGCCTTCTCTACCAAGAATAGCCTACAATAGAAGCACCGTGAGCCACCTTCGAAGACTTCTGCCAGACCTCTTTCCATCATACTGTACTCTGAACAACTGTCAACAAAATGCAGAGAATTTTAGAGAAATTGCAAAGTTGTAAACGGCTCCATGTGATGAAGGGGAAGGTCCAGAAAGACTCAGACCACCCAGACCTCTGTCCTGTCGCTTTTGCACGATCCAAAAGCATAACAGACAATCCTCAACTTGTGACAGTGGAAGAGGAGGACCACCATTCTTGGTAACTGATTGATTATTGAAAAGCTATGCTGAATCATCCCAATAAGTAGCCTGACAACCTTAATGTTGGTTCTCACCTCCAAGAGAGATGGGTTCTCATGCTTCAAGCTGAAGATTGTCTAGTGAAGTAAAAAAAATCTACTATTTGTATATCACTTCCATATTATTGTAACACTGTTAAAGGTTAGTTAGGATTGGACAGCACCGTGAAAGACTGACGACTGCAAATCAACTCCAGTAGAGTATTTCTAGATTAAAATTATTAGATAGTATTTTAAGAGGTTATTGATGAAGAAACAACACTGATATTAGCCAGACCTACTGTAGTTCTCATCCAAAAACTAACTGTTTATAACTATGGTAAATAGAAAGACATCCAACCATAAACTTGAAACTGCAATAGATTACCTAACAAATAGAAAAACGCTCCCCCTTTCAGGTTGAATATGAATATTGTATTCTGATCACCATTCATAACACATCTCGACTAGTAAGTTGCCTACTAGTAGCAGGATTCACGGAAACTTCAAGAGAAATTCCAAGCAGTCTGTTTGTATCTAGGTCAGAAGTTATGGCACATTTGAAACAGAGTTTTATGTATAAACTTACATAAGCTAATCATAAATATCTATGCTTTTATCAACAAACTGGTGTTGAATATATTAACAAACTAGAATTGTCATTATACTCGTGACAATCTTAAAATGATGGAAACTTTGATAAGAATATTTCAATAACAAGAGAAGAGAAGCCATCTTGGGAATGGTGTACACATATTAATAGCTATATAAAAAATATTTATGTGTTTGCCAATCCAGGCAGTTAAAAAAAAAAAACCTTATAACATAGCCTGAAATGTACTTAAAATTAAGTCTTTGGTTTGAGCAACCTCTAACAAAAAGCACAATACAAAAATGAGACCCATTGGTAATCTGTGACTTGGAACTAGACTGGTCAGTCAATAAATACATAAAAAAAGTCTACATTGTAATAATAACAGCTGAACGGATTCCTTCTCAGTTTCCCTGGATATGTCAAGTTGTTGTGATATCAAACTCTATATATATTTAACTTTCAAATTGTTTCATTTTCCCACACTCGCACACGACACCATTTCGATGCATACAAAAAAAAAATTATCGAAAATCGGCATAAGTATCTTCATGCATAGCAACAAGTAACTCTCTCTCCACTTTCATTACTTTAACCCTTTCACTAACAGTGGTGATTTTAAGGAAACTTCTGATGTAGCAAATTCTTTCGAGACCACACAAAAACCATAGCTTGCTGATATTTATTGGAAAGCTGTCACCAAGACCTTTCTATTGAATGTCAACTTCCTACAATATGGGCATTTATAAAAGTTGACTTTTTTTTTCCAAATTTTGACTAAATCACCAATGGTAGTGAAAGGGTTAAACGTCGCAGATAAAAATTACAGAAGGTCCTCAACTTATAAACATTGAGAGATAGCAATACAAATCCAATTGAAATCTTAAATCTCAGATATTGAATCAAATGTTTCTAATGAAATACTGTTGTAATACAATGAAATATTGCAATGTGATAAAACAATATCATGTAATATAACCCTTTTACCCCAAAAAGGACCTACTGGTACGTTTCACAAAACTCATCCCTTTACCCCCATGGACGTACCAGGTACGTTCTTGCAAAAAACTTTTTAAAATGTTTTTGCATATTTTAGATAACTTTATGAGAAACTTCAGGCATTTTCCAAAATAATGAGACCAACCTGACCTCTCTATGATGAAAATTAAGGCTGTTGGAGCAATTTAAAAAAAATATATATATATATTGCAAAATGTGCTTGAAGAAAAAAAAACCCTGGGGGTTAAGGGTTGGAAAGTTCCAAACAGCGTTGGGGGTAAAAGGGTTAACGCAGTAAGCAAAACAACATTTGCAACAAGAATCACAACTATTTGTTGTTTCTTGCAGCTGAAAATCTTGGTGCGAATTAGGCAAAGCCTACCCTAAGACAAAATTTAACCAAAGTTCTTAGAACCAATTAAGTTTGCAAATTGAGGACCGCCTGTACCATCAAATGGCACCAATACAATAAAGACAGCAGAAAATTAAATACTAACACACCAGCACTACCGCACAAAATACGAACATAGAAAATGAATTCCACACTATGAAATGCAATGACAAATATATATTTCCCTTGGAAAAATCAAACCAAATTTCAATACTTCCGTCTAGTATGGAAGACGACTTAACTTGCCAAGTAATTAACTGACGACTAAAGTGTAATATTTTCAAACTATGATCAATAATTACGTCTTTTTGAAATTCATTTAACCAAGTTCACTGTAACTAACATTAATCAGTAAAGTTATACTGCTCACAAAAGCAATAATTAAGTTTCAGTTGAAAAATAAGATAAAACCTATATCAATTGTAAACTAATCCAGACAGCAGCAAGCCATAGATATAAAATATATAAAAAAAATATAGATAAAAAACTACACCCAAATTGAATAAATTTATTTAGTGCCTTATCTTAAAATGACTTGTTAGATTTCAAAGTTTTTTCCTACTCCAGACTATAGTTATTCAATTAAATATCAAAGTCAATCCCTGAAGCCCTTACAACAATAAAAAGATAGAAAAAAAAATCCAAATCTATAAAATAATGAAAATTCCAGTATAATTTACATATTACTATTTAGCCCCACTTATCACAACATTTCAGTTAATTTAGAGAAAAGTGTGATTATCATCATGAATTACAAGAATATAAAGCAATCTAACTTCTAACTAGAGTATTTGCAGGTTTCGATACCTTTGGACTGAAACTACACACGTATCCTTCCATACAATCGTCTATGTTTAGAGAAAAACTTGCAAACAAACAATTGAACATTTCCAACAAATCAAAAATAAACATGAAGTCTCAACTTCGCCCATCACATTCACACCAAGCAATACCATAATGATTATGTAAAAGGAATTACTAACGAGGCTTTAAAATATAATGATCAAATATTGAAAATAAAGAGCTTAAAAGTGACATTAACCAAATTCTCCAGTAAACAAAAGAAAGAAGTCCGTTCAGCTATTAAGATATTTGCACTTACCTTTGAAGTTCTGAATTATCTGCACAGAATAAAATCAATGAATAAGTCTTATCACCCGATAATTGAATCCGCAAATAACCTACGCTCAGAATACAACTGAAAGTGTCAATTGACAAAAAAAAAAAAAAAAAATTTGTTTCGATAAAATCAAAATGTTATTGCCATACAAATCCATTCACCAGATGTTGTCATACTACAATGCATTGAAAACATAGCCATATCAAATTGAACTGAAAGCTATTGAGAAAACAAAGTAAAGGCTAGACCACCATATGCTTTGCTTAAATCATTTTTTGAGTGCAACAATTAAGACGACCTTTTCGCTGATTGATGGGTTTAAAAAAGAAAAAAAAACTTATGTATTATAAGATTTTAACATGAGAGAGAGAGAGAGAGAGTGAGTGGGTGTGAGAGTATGAGAGAGAGAGCAAGAGTTGGATAAAGATGAACAGTAAAACCAAAATAATAAAAGAAAACTAGATTTACCCAAAAATGCTCAAATTGACAATGAATAGAGTTCTCCAAGTATATTCACAGTACCCTCGTAAGGGAAAGGCAAAGAACCAGGTCCTGATACATAGTGTACAAAACAAAAAATTACAGTTCACCAAACCCTAAGATGTGAAAAGAAAATAAATCAGATTTAAATAATGGAAAAATGACGGCAAGAGAATATAAAAACCTATACAACGTAAGTCGCACAGGAGGGAAGCAGTACCATGCGCTGGTTTGGCTATGACAAATCAGGGGTCCTTCAATCTTTGTACAGTCTGTTATGACCTCGATTTCAATGCACGCTAAGCAACATCTGATTAGCGGGTTTGCGAAAAACATATCTCGATTCTATTCAGGCTTAACGAACGGTCATTTGGAATAGCAATACAGTATCCTCAGTGAAAAAAGAAAATCACTGTACGATCAAGTTTTTCTCTTGACATAGTTTTCCCGTAAGAAATATTACTCGGCAATCTAGAGGTTGAATTATTATATCAGCTAAATACTTTTCCAAAAATAATTTTACAAGAATATTTGAGATTTGTTTAGGTAATTGTACCGATATTCGTTTCCTTCAATTCTCTACTTTATTGAGGCCAATTTCTTAAGAGTAAACATTTACTTGATGAAAATATATCTACTGCTCTACTCTCTCTCTGTTCCAGAATGTCACAGTAGAAGTAAAATATGAAGCACATTCTTTCATTGTGAAATTCATAGTCTTATCTAGAATTATGTAGTCTGCCAAGAAAAATTCCAATTTGGTATAGTAATAAGATGCTACAATACCTTCATGACACGCCTATATCCATACTCTTTCCTATAACTAAATAAAAACTTTGAACTTTGTATTTTTTTCAAAGTACTGTTGGCACAAGAGCTGTAGTAAATGAAATAAAAAGAAGTTGAAATTAACAATATTTGACATTTGTCTCCCCATGAACAATCAATTCCACAAATGATAATGAAAAATTGTAAACAAGACATCATATTTGTATTTTAGAATGACTTTCAGGAACTAGCATGCCTTGCTACTCTAAGAGAAATAAGGAACAATGCTCTGCTTCAAAAGACTATAAATTCCAATTTTTTTCTACTATACTGCCCAAAGCCAGAGAGATTATTCAATGATTAATTAGATTCATGAATTTAAGCATGGACCAGAGAATAACGTGTGAGGCAATTCATTGAGAGAAAAAAGAAGAAATAACACACAACAGATGTTTAGTGAATTTCGTTATAAAATGTCCAGCATGATATTTAATAAAGGCTCTACAGTCCTGCTACTGAAGGTGAAGATATATGGTAGGCAATACTGTATAAATTGAATTTGACAAGAATTAATCCATTTGGCAAACTACTGTAATTAAAAAAACAATAACATCACGATTTGGACTTTAAATTTGGATTTGAAATATAGTCCGAATCTGATATAACATGGTATTAAAAGTTCTACATACAGCAATGGCTTGCATTTTTACTGAAGATGTAAACCTATTCAAACCAAAATCGCTTTTTAACCTAAAAGTATATTAATGTAATCATCTGTTGTCAATTCAATTACGCCAATGAAATATTTTATTCGATCTCGTCTCTCATCTGCAAGTGAACACGAGTGATAAGACTTAATTCATCAGATTTCTCTAGTGCAGGAATTCTAGGAGTAACTGCATCGTAAAATACTGCACGGGGAATGTTCAAATTTATCATAGAATACTACTAAATAGTTTTCAAAGCCTCCTACTAGAATTGGCAAATCTAAATCAAGAACACATCCTATTCATAGACTTGATCCTTCCAATTTAAACGAGGTAAACCAAGACACGTACCCCTGATATGAACTCCCTTACATTTACCTTGCATATTTCAATCTTTAAAAAACTGTACCTGTTTATCAAGAACTACGGCTCTTACTCAGCATTTTCATTTACCAATGTTAAAGCAGGACAAGGTACTAAGGTCTCCTATAAAGGGTTTCAATTAAATTTACAAGTTACTTCTCATGATGAAAATAGGACAGTTGTGGTTCCTTTGTCTATCTACTTTTGGCAAAGTTAGCGGGTTTAAGCAAGTAACTAGAGAGTCACCAACGAAATTACATAGCCACAAGATTATTCTTTAAAGATCTGAATTGATAAAAGAAATTTTTTACTTATACCTCAAGACTTTACACTTGCAATGGAAGGAGTCAAGTTGAATATATCTACACAGGGCAGAACATATGGTAGTAAATATATAGATATACACAGTAAATGCGACCAGATTAATTCCAAGCAAAGATCAATATGGGATCTCGACCAAATCCCCAAGATGGCTGTGACCCTTCCAAAATACAGAAGTTAGAACACTCACCATCTGGTGTGCTCCAGACTGAACACCACCGACGGGTGGCCCCTGCTGGGGTGGGTGCACGTCCTGGCTCCCATCGCCACTAAATCCCTCCATTCCGGAGAAACTACCAGGTACTTCGCACCCACCCAACCACTAAACAGGAGAGATAACAATTTTGTAAGTATATTAGTTGGCACATATAAGTAAACGATTGTTAATATGTCACGTGATACTGATAAGTGTGTGCTGTTTTGGTATGCGATCTCAAAGTCGTGCTTTTGCTTTGTTATGCGATCTCACTTCACTTCACGGTGAAGCGAGAACCATTAGATTTTCTAAAAAAAAAAAATATATACCAAGAACAATCAAAATAATAATCAATGATGTTGCGCAGCTCAAACTTACCGCTTGCCAGTATATACAGAGCTTTATGTTTTTTTTTTTCGCGAGCGAAACGAGCGCACAGCGAAGCAGGAACCATTAGATTTTCTAATTTTTTTTTTTCTTAACCTATTAAAAACATTGAGATCGCACACCAAAGTAATAAAATAATTTCCGAGATCACGCCATGAATGAAATCGCATACCAAAACAGCACCAATAAGTGAGTGAGGCCAGTTAAATGTTTTAGATTTAAAATGTCCTTAGATCATTTAGTGATTTAGTTACATTCAAAATCTTCTTCAGTATTTGTAAATATGCCATATACAGATACACCGAGAAACTCTTTGGGCTAACTTTAAACTGAGGTATACATTTCTTATCAAACCACAAGAGCTAAGTGAGAGCTACTCAAGGTTTTGTTAATCTCAGAACATACAAAACTTGCAAGACTTACCCCTTGCATCCCTGAGGGGCCTGCTAGAGCTTCTACAACAGCGTCAGGTAACGGTTGACTGTGCGATTCCGACTGGGAACCAACGTTCGGTTCGAACTTATTAGGTAGCATTTTACCATCGTCGTCACCCACCGAACCATCTAACCTAGAATCACTCCCTAACGATCCATAGTCCATCCCTGAATCTATCACATCGTCTCTACTATCTAAAGTGTCCTCGACCTCCTCCTTGACAAGACTTTCATCCACCATAACCTGCAAAAGTAAAAAGTAATGAACAAAATGTGGTTGTAGTAACATAAGGTCATGTTAATAACACAAATGTAAAACATAGTCTTACTCAAGAAGTGTAACATAAAAAGAAAACAGGATGCCAACAAACCTCAATAGGTGCTTGCGGCGATGATGAGGTAGCAGACGCAGATTGATGCAATCTGTCGTCTAAAGGTCTGTCAGAAGACTGCTCGCTCGTGTGGTCTTTCCACCGAGTGTCTACGTGTGTTCTACTTGGTTCGGATTCTGAAAGACCTGGGGATGCTCTTGCTGGAGAGGAGGAAGGAGATTTATATACACTACTTTGAGAAACGTTTTCTTCTCTTCTCCGACGCTTGGGATGCGGACTACTCCTGTCGTCGGAACTCCGATGCGTGGACTTTCTACTAGCGACATCATTTTTCGATGGCGGGGGTTCGTCCGGGACGGCCAACCCCTTTATTCTTAACACTTCGGCAGCCTTGATCAACCGGGCAAGGTCATTTTGAGCAACACTAACTACACCATCGTACATATAACTTAACAAAGCTTCTAATTCATCCCATGCTATGTCTTTTAATACTATCACTGGATGCTTACAAGGCGTATTGTCAAAAATCTTCTCAAAATATTCACTACACGTTGATAAAACTAGTTTGTGCACTGGATAGAACCGTCCTTCACACGCTACAGTAACGTCGGTGTACTTTTCCTAAAACAAGAGAAAAAAACATACATTAGAGAACTAACTTGCTACTACAAAATTAAATATAAATTCAGTATGTCATAACAAGAATTTGAAAGGGAACATCCGTTAGAAGCAATGAGACTCACCTTCTCCCTGAGTGTGGAAAGTACGTGACAGAACGTGGCTTTGTGGTTGTTCCACGACAACGAGAGCATTCCATCACTCATCTTGGATTGAGTTTAAGGGGACCTGAAAAATAAAAAAGGGTTTGCCACGATTAGCTGTCTGCTATTATTCTAAATATTTAACAATGACATGATTTCATTTGTGGGCAATTGGTCTTAAGAGGGAATTATAAATGACTAGACAGAAGGATAAATATTCTAAGGATTCGTAAAATATATGTGACTATAGAGGTAATCAGTAGAGGGCAGACCTTCACCGCAGCAGCTTATTTCTCAACCTTGACCTTTGACCTTAACATGTATAAATTGGCGTGGATTTTCTTACACTCAAATAGGAACCAAGTTTGAAATCTGTGACAACGAAGTCTAAATTTATGGCTGATTATGTGAATTGGACATTTTGCTTGACCCTGACATTGACCTTCCAAAATTTAATCATTTCCAGCTTTTTACATAACGGTTAATCCTTACAAGTTTCATTACTCTACGAATAAATTGTGGACAGGAAGCTGTTCTCAAACAAACAGACATACAACCACGTGGTAAAACATAACCTCCTTCCAACTTTGGTGAAGGTAAATAAGGGGTTGAAGGAAGCTACATAGACTTATTTATGCCTATAAAGCAGTCCTTGACATAGACTCAAGTCACATTGACATCCATTGAAGAGTCAGTCTCTAGGACATTGTCCTGTCAATAGCCTATCATTCACTGAGTGACCTTTAGACCTTTAAACCCTTAACCCAATATTCCTCATCAACCCACTAACCTAAAATACTGTAAAACGTAATTTTCTTACTTGCCAAACATTAAAGCTCTCTACCTTCGTAACAAGAATTCCGACTTCAAGTGGATTTAGTATTAAGCCAAATCTAACCTACAGCATAACCTAGAATAGACTACATGCATTTTGCCAAAGGTGGTCCCTAACTAAATCATTAACTGGATTTTAGGTTTGGGTTCGTTTCAGCTTGGTCAAAACCATGCGCCTTTGTCACATCATCTCGGCAGCACGTTTTTCTACAGTAGGAATGAGCAGGGCAAATTGTTTTAGAGCATTCTGAATATTATCTAATGACAAATTTGATATATCTATTATATATGACAGCAAAAGTAAAGATATGTTATAAGATCTGGACACATCACAATTTTATTATTAAAAGTATATTTTATACTAATCATTTACTTACCAAGCACATTTTGCTTTTTTAAAAAGAAACTATTTGAATTTCCATAAAAATACAAGCATATACTTTCTTGTTTATCTTTCTTAAGACTAACCTTTATGTAAAACATGAAATTTAATAATGGAATATCCAATTAAATCATTATCAATTAGATCATTTATTTACTTAAGATCGTCCCCTTACTAATGCGGGGGAGATGGCTAATTACTCTGAATTGACCTAAAATGTTTATGTTCTCCCAGATCATAAATACCACCACTTACACTCACTGCACAACCTCTACAACATTTACAAGGTTTCCAGATTGCTCAAAATACTGGGAAGTCTTTCCTCTGTCAGTCTCTACTCTGTTTATAACTCTTCCAGAAGTCTAAAATCACTGGCTACAATACCACATGTACTAACTGCACAGCTTCTACAATGTTCACATTGTGGGGCAAAGGTATCAATATTTTGGCCTACCTGTAAATACGTATATTTATCTGTGCATCACATATGAGATACTTCTCACCTCGAAACATGTCATTGCACAACACAGGTAACGTGTGTACCGCTTGCCGGAACGGAGAAGCAAGGCGAATAAGTCAAGTTGTGAGCAAAGCAAGCTACAGCCACACAAAGACTCCTATTAACAAGCTTTTTTTTTCCCATTGTGTATGGGGTAGGCACAGTTATCTTTTAGAAGGACTTTGCTTTGGCTTTGTGGTAGGCCGTAGTCCCAATTGGCCGTCCTGCCTAACATCGCTTAGGCCTCAGTAGCGTACGTTCCGGTGTTATACCAGTTACCAGCGTCCTTACCCCCAGGGCGGTGAGCAGACCTGACCCAGTTAGGTCGACAGTTTGAGACGTGTGAAGTGTCATGTTTTCAGAAGGTGTTTGAGTGGCTTTATTTGTGTATTGGTATGTAACACCAATTTGCTTTCAGCAAACCTACAAAGATTATTAAGTGAATAATTAAGTGTTAGTTCGGCGGAGCAACATACAGCACTAGTAAACTTGCTTCATTAATTGTGGGTGACTACAGGTGCAGTTAAGAAGAATTTTCATTTTCTATGAGCGCCAGGTCTGGTGACTCAACGATCAACCAAACATAACTAATTTATTAAATGCATATAAGCTATTATTATTAATCTGTGCTGGAATAGTCTTGGGGATGTCGAGCATCGTTACCTATTGTGGCGTTCGCAATACTAAGGGTCTTCAGAGCTCAAACTGCTAAATTTTTTACTCGTTTCAAGGTCCTCTAAAATACTTTTAATTTTCTCAATAAAAATGGTAGAGACGACTCCAAATTTTTTTAAATATCTGCTTATTTATAAATAAGATATAAGCGTTTGAAAATTGCATATTTTCAAACGCGCCTTCTCGTGATTTTGATTTTTCCCGCTCAGCCCTTGGGGACCATTGGTGCAGTGAACCCCTCTATTATAAAGTTAGGCTTTTAAATTCAGAATGATTCCAGACAATTATATCTTATGATGTTATTTTAGTGTGCAAATCTTGAACAAAATTAAATTTGTCTTTTGGGCTTAAAACATTTAGCCTTCTAGCATCACACTAAAGATTTAAAAAAAATAAAAAAATGCTTAACGTATAGTGTAAAGACTTAATAAACAAAATAGGAAGGTTTTGTTATTCCTTATGGGGAAGATGTTCTTTACTATGATCCGATATACCATAATATGAAGTTATTTTATCATTTTAAAGATATAATTTAGTGTTGCACATAGCTTTTTTTGTATATGAGACTTACGAAGGGGGTCCGGGGCCCTGCCCCAGCTAGGGGTTGTGACCTGGGAACTACTAGGTTAGGTGAGTTTGTACGATAGCAACAGTGTTTGGGGGTTGCAGGGGGGCATTAGCCCCTGGTTAGGTCATTAGGAAGCATATACAAATTTAGTGAATTCATTGTTTCATTCTGTTAACTTCCTGTGAAAAATTGGATAAGTGATGATTTTTACTATATTTTCTGACAATTGCAAATACAATTTCATTCTGTAATCATTCCCTTAAAGTCAATTTCGGACATTTTTTACTAGATTTTCGGCGGGTCCAAGGCCTGTCCCCCACAAACTACAAAGGCTCCTAATATTGATATAAAATCCATTACTAATATGTAACGTCAAAATATTGATATAAAAATCATGCCTACGTAAGAAATGCCAAAATACCTATATAAAAATCACTCCTAATATGTAATAAACGTCAAAATATTGATATAAAAATCATTCCTAATATGTAATATACTTAAGTCTTATTATAAAATCCATGGTTATTTACCAAATCCATTCCTAACATGTAATAAACGTCAAACTTAACCGAAAAATTATGCATCCGTCAGCGAAGATACCGGGGAAAGGGGGGGGGGGGGTTTACCCAGACCCCAAACCCGCCGACATTAAACATATTTACCCTAAGTACAGTTAGTAGATCTAATGATTAATTATATATTTATTAAAAGTGGGATTAAATCTATTAGATAAATGGGATAGAAACGTTAACGCCAGCGTATATGTAACAAAAAAACGCCAATCAAAGACCAGACCTATTCACCCCCCCCCCCCCCCCCGACCCAAACAAGAAAACAAAACATGGACGCCGTCTACGACTAGGGTACGCCCAACGACAAATACAACGTACGTACACGTCCGTAATACGGTACGGATGGTGGGAATTCGTACCGCAGCGCGTGCTAGGAGGTCAATGGAATAATTTGTTGATAAAGACGAAGCCATACATTACCTTAAACAGATAAAAATGATGGATATTTACGGCGCGTCTTCATCACTTCTTCGACGGCAGAGACAACGTAGCTCGAACTGTCCGGCGCGGCGGTTGCGCAGAGATGCAGTTAGTCGCCATATGTTTAATTATATTTAGATATATTATAAGTATAACGTGCTTCTTCACCTTTTATTATACTTCTAAAGATATCTTATAATCTTTCCTAAATTAAATTTTCAGTATCAACTGATGTATCCTCAACTGGAGATATATATTCAAACAGAGGGATTTCAATGGTACTACTGATCTATATCGATGCATATTACAGTTTTTTGGTATAAATATATTAATCATAATAATCTTTTTGAAATAGATTAATTGTAAATCAATGAATATTTAACTGATATTGTACTAAATTATATATTTAATAGATTACAAAATAGATAAACTGGCAACTTTATAATCCGCGTCCTCATTGAGCGTCACCCCTGTTGCCACTTTTCTCTCCAACACGAGAAAACATTTATTCATATTTTCACATTATCATAATCCTTACACATGTAGCATGAATAAATAAGCATAATTTTATTCTGTTCTACAAATGCATCCAGTAAACGCATATTTTAATCTACAACTTCATATGTGTTCTAAACACTAAGACCCCATTTTGTTTATTTGAAAAATGGCTTACGCCAAAGCTAAATTTTCACTAGCCAAATTTTAGAATCAAATTTTGAAATTTACACACATTGAAAATTTCGATAAAGCTTATCTTATCAGTATCATTACACTGTAATTTAATTGAAAGATAATGAGTAGTTTGCAGGGACATACACAAAGCCAAGCATGACGCATGCGTAAATACTGGGACTAATGATTTTCTTACAATAAACGTCCGAGTGTGAAATGCTTTGTAATTAAGTAATATTCAAGCTGACTTTCCTTAAACAGATCTAATATATGTTAATTTCATCAATTAAGCTTAAGGCTGGTTTATAATATACCAGCTATGCCACTGCCGGTTGCTGGAGAGTAGACAAAGGACAAAGAAATGTGTACCTTTAATGATAAAATATCTCCCGATCATTATCCCTGTGTCTTGACACAGTGCCAGGTAAATGATTCGCCTGGATAATTTAACCCCTTTGATCTTTAAATTGGGAAATTCTATCGTATAGATAATAGACACATTAACCTCACTATGTCCATATCCTTTTGTAATGTCTACTCAAGGATCCAATGCGAACATTAGACCACTTAGGATAATCTATTAGGCGCACTTGGAGATCGAACTTGGCGACCTTTCAACTATAGGCCTCTCATGTTTTCAGCAATTATTTTTTATGTCAGACTGATTTACCACGTCTGAGAAGAGGCATATTTTTTTAGGGATGATATTGCAAGCCCTACACATTGTTTCTCCAGCACAGTAAGTGGCCTTTTACAGCTCAGTGGATTGGTAGCCAGTTGGAACCTCCACTGGACTTTAAAACATGAGCTATGTGCTGTACCACTCAGACACCTGCTTAGTTCATATAACTTTTGTTGTATAATGATATATTTGTATACTGTTATAGATTAAATCTAGGTGTATTCTTGGGAAAATAAAATACAAGGCTAGAGATTTTATATATACAGTATATATTTGACATAAAAGAAAGTGTACACATGTATACATACTCAAATAATCATATTAGAGAACAGTTATGAAATAATGGAAGCCTCTTTAATAAGAAATTATAGAAGAGAGAGAGAGAGAGAGAGAGAGAGAGAGAGAGAGAGAGAGAGAGATTTCTGTGCTTATGAAGAAACCAATAGTCATATTTACATGTCTTATTACTAATACAATTACCTTTTTCGTAATTAAAATATTGAATATACTCATCTTTAAATGTACTTAAGGATTGTGAGAGAAATTATTAAAATTATATATATATATATATATATATATATATATATATATATATATATATATATATATATATATATATATATATATATATATATATATATATATATATATATATATATATATATATATATATATATATATATATATAATTAATAATTAAATAGATACTTTACCTCAACAAACACGTTATTTTTCCATAGGAAATATCATGAAAATATAAAAATAGTAATTAATTATGTAAACAAAAAAAATATCCCTAGTTGAATATTTAGAAAATATTGAGTAATTAATGGTAATTATTTACTGGTCAAACAATAGTTACTTAATCGACCATTTGGAAATGATTCTTAAGTTAGTTAATTTCTGAATGACACGAGATATAAGATATTATTCAATTGATAATACGGTAAATATTAAATCTCAGATGGCTTGAACATGTGGTGAAAATGGAAGGTATTTTCTCAATATGGTGATGAAGATATTCATGTTGAAGGTGATGATTATGGTTATATACATGATAAA
Organism: Palaemon carinicauda; assembly: GCF_036898095.1. Taxonomy (NCBI): domain Eukaryota; kingdom Metazoa; phylum Arthropoda; class Malacostraca; order Decapoda; family Palaemonidae; genus Palaemon; species Palaemon carinicauda. The sequence continues at coordinate 13,931,504 of NC_090755.1, forward strand.
TGTGATAATTATGGTGATAATGATGATGATGGTGGTGGGAGTGATGATGATACGGATGTCAGTCATGGTGATCATGATCGTGGTGATGATGGTGAATGTGATGGTGATATGGTTGTCAGTCATGGTGATAATGATGGTGATGTGATGGTGATAAGGATGGCATTCATGGTGATAATGATGGTGAAAATTATATTAAAATAAGGGTAGCAGTAATAATGATGACAGTGATGATGATGATAGTGATGGTGATAAGGATAGCAGTCATGGTGACAATGATGGTGATAGTGATATTACAATTAAGGTGATGGTGATAATGACATTGGTGGTGATGATGATGATAGTGATGGTGATAAGAATGACAGTCATGGTGATAATGATGGTGATAGTGATATTACAATTAGGGTGGTGGTGATAAGGATGGCAGTTGTGGTGATAATTATGGTGATAAGGATGGCAGTCATGGTGATAATGATGATGATAGGGATATTACAATAACGGTGGTGGTGATAATGACCATGGTGATGATGATGATAGTGATTGTGATAAGGATGTCAGTCATGGTAATAATGATGGTGATAGTGATATTAGAATTAGGGTAGTGGTGATAATGATGGTGGTGATGGTGATAAGGTTGGCAGTCGTGGTGATAATGATGGTGATAAGGATGTCAGTCATGGTGATAATGATGGTGATAGTGATATTACAAAAAGGGTGGTGGTGATAATGACAGTGGTGATGATGATAGTGATGGGGATAAGGATGGCAGTCATGGTGATAATGATAGTGATAGTGATAATACAATTAGGGTGGTGGTGATAATGACAGTGGTGATGATGATGATAGTGATGGTGATAGTAATGACGGTCATGGTGATAATGATGGTGATAGTGATATTACAATTAGGGTGGTGGTGATAAGGATGGCAGTCGTGGTGATAAGGATGTCAGTCATGGTGATAATGATGGGGATAGTGATATTACAATAAGGGTGGTGGTGATAATGACAGTGGTGTAATGATGATAGTCATGGTGATAGTGATATTACAATAAGGGTGATGGTGATAAGGATGGTGATGACAATAATAATGGTGATAGTGATATTGACGATGATGAGGATAATGGTGATAATGATGATGATGATGATAATAACAATGGCGATTTAGATGGTGGCAATGATATTGTAGATGATGGTGATAATGATGATGATAATCATAACGGTGGTAAGGATGATATTGATGATGATGGTGGTAATGGTGAGGAAAGCGCCAAAGAATGATGATGATGATATTAGTGACAATGATGATCATGTTGGTGGTAGTAATGATGTTTATGGTGATAATAATGGTGATAATGATGGTGATAATGATTGTGACTTACCGCAGAATGGCAATTTGCTATGAGACCAGGTTCCACTCTCGCAAGTGACTAGGAAGGAGTCCACGGGATGTCCGATGAAGGTGCCCTGGCACACGTAGTTCACCCACGTGCCCCAGATGGGGACGCCCGTGTAGTTGGAGGTCACGCCCTCGGGCGGGGTGGGTGGGGCGCCCAGGCATACTTTGAGAATAATACAAATCAATTGAGTGACTTTAGATACTCGCTTGATAATCTTCGTAAAATTTTTGATCATTTAAAGTAAATATTTGATATATATTCATTATCATATTTAAAGATTTTGAAATACTCGTATATATAGTAAACAAATTAATGAAAAAAACTATGTATACAGATAAACATGCATAAAAAATGAAAGGAATTAGTATTTAATGGACACTCACTTGACAATTTTCGTAAATTTCATGACAAGTAAAGATTTTATCTATATACATCATTATATTTATAGGTAGGCCTACATAGACACTCGCTTGATAATTTTAGTAAATTCAACAAGTAAATATTTGGCATAATCATATTTACAGGTTATGAGTTATTCCTAAACACAGTAAAAAAAAATGAGAAAGATATGTATACAAATAAACATACATAGATAACGAAAGGAAATAGTATTCTATAGACACTCGCTTGACTATCTTTCAAACAATTTTTTACCATTATGACAAACAAAAGACGGATCCAACTCCGTCCATCCCTCATTGGTGCTCTGGACTGTGACGTAAGTGGTTCCGCTGGCACTCATTTGCGGAGGCTCGCAGGTGAAGTTCAAGAAATCGCCCACGAAGAAATTGGTCTGGTTTTGTTCGAGTACTGTTCCTTCAGGGGCTTGTGGGGGTACGCCTGGGGCGGCTAGAATAGAATAAATAGAGATAACAAATTTTTTTCAAATTAATAGAAATAATAATTTTTTGTAATCAAAATTAACAGAAATAACAGATTTTTGGTGATTGGTTTCTTAAGAGTGAACGTATTTATAGGTTAGTGTGAAAATTTGTCATTACTAAATTATTATTATTATTATTATTATTATTATTATTATTATTATTATCATCATCTATGTTACAATCATAGTCCGAAAAGTAGGACGCTATAAGCCCAAGGAATCTAACAGGGCAAATAACCTAACGAGGAAAGAAAATAAGGAAACAGATAGAATAGTGTACCTGGGTGTATCCTCAAGCAAGAGAACTCTAACCCAAGACAGTGGAAGACCATGGTACAGAGGCTACGGTACTACCCAAGACCAGAGGACAGTGGTTTGATTTTGGAGTGTCCTTCTCCTAGAAGACCTGCTTACCATAGCTAAAGTCTCTTCTACCCTTACCAATAGGACTGTAGCTACTGAACCATTACAGGAAAGTAGTTAATCCCTTGTGTGAAGAAGAATTTTCCAGTCATCTTAAGTGTTGTCAGGTGTATAAGGACAGAGGAGAATATATTAAGAATAGGCCAGACTATTCAGTGTATATGTAGGCAATGGAAAAGCGAGCCGTAACCAGTGAGGGATCCAATGCAGTACTATCTTGCTAGTCAAAAAACCCAATAACTCTCCGGTGGTAGTATCTCAAAGGGAGGCTGATGTCTTGGCCAGCCTACTACCTACTTAATACTACCTATTATAGTTAACTCAAACATAAACCAACTTACGTATTCGACACTGGACAGAATCGGAGCTGTATGCGGTCCACAGCCCATCTTCCCCACAAGTGATGATCAACGTTTGATTCATGTCCGGAAAGTAATGTTCGTTGGGGCATGAGAGTACCACCTGGAAAATGGATAACAAAAGATGTTTATCTGTTTATAAATACTTTGAAGTATATCAAAAATCCATTTGGGATTTTAATCTAATATCTGAATCCACTCTTAATAGTACTGTATATGGTATATCATAGTTTGTCTTTAAAAAAAATAGTTTTTTTTTTCAAAGAAAACCTTTCCGGCACAGTGTAAAATCCGGACGTCGGACGTCGGATGCCGTCCGGGAGAATAGAAAATCGCTTGTAGGCCTATCACCGGGAAAGACACGAAAATACACCTCTTTTTTCGACTGGTAATGTTCACTGATACTTTCTGTTATTTTCTGAATAAATGTTTGAAAAATATTGGTTTATTTTCATGTTATTGAGAATAATCTCAATCGGACGTCAACATTACACTATTTAACTGCCCGCTATTTTACCCAGTTAAATAGTGTAATGTTGACGTCCGATTGAGATTATTCTTAATAACATGAAAATAAACCAATATTTTTCGAACATTTATTCAGAAAATAACAGAAAGTATCAGTGAACATTACCAGTCGCAAAAAAGAGGTGTATTTTCGTGTCTTTCCAGGTGATACAAGCGATTTTCTATCCTCCCGGACGGCATCCGACGTCCGGATTTTACACTGTGCCAACCTTTCCATGGGTAATATTACAAAGAACGTTACCTCAGTTCCGATTTCTCTGTCAATTCCATTCCATGAAGAGTTAGTGGGAGGCGATACGCTTACGGGGTCATCCAGGCACACTGTAAGCGACAATTGTACTTACATTTGGGAAACAAATAAGCTACATAGATCATTAATTGATAGTTACAATAATTCAATTGGCCATATCTAACAGATCAATATCAAACAGATTTTGAAAAATATCAAATAGATTTTGCACAATATCCAACAGTATTTGTACAATATCCAACAGATTTTGTACAATATCCACCAGATTTAGTAGATTATAGAACAAAGCTCTCAGAAGAATATTGGGAGTTAAATGGCAGGAAAGGATTAGAAATGAAACTATATGAGAGATTACTCGAGTGCCATATGTGAATGAGATCATGGTGAAGGGTAGATGGAGATGGTTTGGGCATGCTCTTCGCACTCCCCGAGAGAGATTAGTTCACTAAACATCTAATTGGGCTCCACAAGGCACTAGAAGAGTTGGAAGACCCAGGCCTACATGGCTAAGGATTATGAAAAACGAAGTACGAGATGATGAATGGAGAAGTAGAATAGTCAATACTTACGTTTAGAGCAACTTGGAATATCAGCAGGTACCCATGTGTTATTTTGCATGCAAGTGACACTCGTCTGGTTTTCAGGCATTTTACCAAGCTAAATTGGAAAAGAAAATGATAGAATTTGTGAGTATTTATATATTGGTTACTATTTATAGATTGGTGACTATTCATACATTGGTGACCTTTTTTATATTGATGAATACCGTAAATTGAAACGAAATTAAATGTGGTGTGGTGTATCCGTAGAGTTTGTTCGGCTTTACTTGTTACTATTCGTGAATGCATTATTATTATTATTATTATTATTATTATTGATTTTGTTGTTGTTGTTGTTGTTATTATTATTATTAATATTATTATTATCAATATTATTATTATTATTATTATTATTATTATTATTATTATTGTTGTTGTTGTTGTTGTTGTTGTTGTTGCTGTTGTTGTTGTTATTATTATTATATAAGACCATGACTGGAAAAGCAGTCCTGTATGGAAAGGAAACAGAGAAGTAACAAATAAACTAAAGAGGAGAAATAATATTATTATAAAATATATCAAGAAATAACATTCACTAAATAAATCACATATAAACTATAAAACGAGACCTATATAAACCTCTTATTATTTGTAAAATAATTTTTAAAGTTTGAACTTTCAAAGTTCCACTGATCCCATCTACCACATTAAACAGACCATTCCACAGTCTGATCACAGGTGGAATGAAACTTCTAGAATACTGTTGAGTTGAGTATTGAGTCTTATGATGGAGAAAGCAATAGTCTACATCGAACCGGCGAAAGTGTGTGTGTGTGTTTGTACTATGTCCTGACACACTCAATGGTATTACCAGACGTATGATTACTTGGTCTCTCACCGTCCCTATGGAAGGGTGAAAGGGTGTAGTCATACCCTATCATTTTCGACGGGTCACGTACAATATAGTGGCCGCAGATATTCCAGGCGAAATAAGCCACACCCACTCTGTGCGCCAGGGCCAAATATATATTGCCTCCTGCGATAACAGCGGTCACAACACATTCCCTTAAAATGATTAGAAGTCAGTATAGTTAAAAATTTGTAAGGGCGACAACATGATTGGCTATGACATCATCAAGTAGGCAGGGCTTATTAGTATAATCTGACCTCTGTGGGTGGGATGAAATATCCATCGAGGCAGTTGTAGACCAAAACGGCGCCGACGTTATTCGAGACGAAGTCACTTTGTACCACGTTGCTCCCAGGTGCGACTTCTGGGGGAGCGTTCTCACACGCTGGGGTGGATTTAGAGGTCTATTTATATATTTTTTGTGATTTGAATATATATATATATATATATATATATATATATATATATGTATATATATATATATATATATATATATATATGAATATATATATATATATATATATATATATATATATATATGTATATATATATATATATATATATATATATATATATATATATATATATATATATATATATATATATATATACTGTATATACATATATGTATATACATGAAAAAATCAGCAAGCCTATGCTATAAGCCGAAGGGTTCCATCAAGGGAAAAGTAGCCCAGTGAAGAAAGAAAATAAGGAAATTAATAAACTACAAAAGAAGTAATGAATAATTAAAATTGAAAAATTTGAAATAATTTGTATTTTGCCTAATTATACAAACCCTGATCTCTCTAAGTCTTTGAGTTGGAGGAAATATGTTATATTGCATTTAATCTAATTTCTCATGGATTATGAATAAAATATGTGTTTCTATGGATCCTTAATCAGAAATAATAGATTCTACCTGGATAACATCCTTCCTTGACCTCCCATCCCGTTTCTGTACACAGGCTGTGTTGCGTGTTCGATGAAATGTTCAGCATGTGACCTGGGAAACAGTCAGCTGTGACTACAGCGCCAACTGTCCAAACGGTTGCATTCGTCCACTGCACTTCGCTGTTGTCTGCCAGAGGCTCCGATATACAAACTGAAGCATGGTATGCATTCATATGAGGTAATTAGGGTTACCACAGGAGTTAGAAAACTATCAGATAAATTCCAAGAAAGTAGACTGAGATGGTATGGTCATGTCATGAGAAGAGATGAACAGTATATTGGGAGGAGAGTGATGGAAATGGAGGTACAGGGAACGAGAAGGAGAGGGAGACCAAAGCGAAGGTGGGTGGATTGTATCAAGGATGACCTTCGATCAAAGGGATTAACCGGTGATGAAGTGTGGGACAGAGGTAGATGGAGAAAGCTGACCAGAAACATCGACCCCACATAGAAGTGGGAAAAGATGTAGACAAAGAAGAAGAAGAATTATGCATTCATATAGATCTATGTAGCAATAAATAACTTAATTTTGCATTCAATAATAGAAATTTTTAATCAACACGTTCAAATAATTACCATTGCAAGGCAGGATTGTCGGAGGGTCAAATGCGTAGCCAGAGCCGGTAGACGAACAAGTAATCGTCTGCGTGGTGTTCCCTTCCACCGTGGCCATGGATTCCGGGCAGAAGAAGATCCCTGTCCCATTCAAGAAGCGTAAGTTTGAGTCGGTTGAGTTTTCCAGGGTTTTAGACGCGTCGGATAACGGCTCGAGGCAGACTGTAGTGAAGAAGATAGAGATGTTATTTTTTTTTATGTATTTATCTATCTATCTAATCATGTATCTTTATTTTCTTGGTCTAAAGCAAAGAAGATTTGGGTTAGGGTTAGTAGTCGACATTTATCTAACAGGAAAGTCGTGAGGATTAGATGCTTGGACCGGGCTAGGCGTACCTTCAGAAGCCAAGCAGTTTTTCATTTGAGGGTGCCACTCTCCAAGTCCTCCAATGCAGGTGATATTTTGTTGAGTGACAGAAATATTTCCTTCGACGAAATATCCAGGCAGACACCTGTGAGATTTGAAGGAAGATCACTTGTGTTTCAAAAACATATCATAGTATTTTTTTTCCAAAATAAGCTATATTTAGTAACAATTATATATTGAATAATGTTCCTTTTTATTTTGTGAACACGAAATAGGCCCTAGTTATTTTTACTTATGAAGATTTATCAAATAAATGTTATACTGAAATCTATAGCAAATATAGGCCTAGTAATGTTTCTAATAGGTGAAGTAATTTTTTTCTATAAATGTATACTTTAGGCTTCTAAAATTAATCTTAGACATCCTATGATGCTTAGAGATGAATTACAAACCTAAATACGAATATATTTGAGTTAGAACGTTAGGGGGAAAACTTACTCGTAAAGCGCCATATCTGATTCACCATTCCATATCATCGTCATGTTGACCGTTGGCTCAGGAGGCGAGGTAAAGCAAGCTGGAAATATACCATTGAAAAGCTAAGCAGAAACAATAACCCATAGACCCATACATTGCTATTAGCCCGCATATATTAAAGTGAGTAAATCGAATACCAAGTGTACATATAGCCGTTACTTACATATGGGTCCGTACAGCTGGCATATGGCAATAGTTCCATCGTTAGATTCCAAAGAGGCGGGGATAAGATCTAGCTGGGAGGGACTAGGTAGAGGAATGACCAGGAGTCTCCACAGTTGAGCTGGGGAAGGAGATATTCCCGCCATTTCTATGACATCATCCGACGGAGTGTATAAGCCGTTGAAAGTCCAGTCTCCTAAACTGTAGAAGCAACAGTTTAGAAGATTAAACTATACTCGTAATCTTTCTAATATGTATATATATAGACATATCCATATTGCTACGTAGCATCAAAAATGAACACACGAGGTAAGAACAAACAGTGAGATATATGGACCACAGGATGAGCAATCAGATGAATGAATGCATGCAAGTTTCATCTTCAAACATGAGGAGACACTGCAAACGTACGCTTCATTCAGTCCAATGGCTGCGATGATTTCAGTGCTTGCAGGGTCAAGTGTTGTCTGAGAATATGCAAAAGTTAAGGAAGACAAAAGAATAAAGTTACCTTTCAATATTCATGGGTAATGCCAATATTCATATATGTATGTGTGAGTATTCAATCAGGTATATAGATACTGTACATTTATACACATGAATGAGAAAAAGAAACCTGGCTGTACACATGCGTAAGTATAAACCAATCCTTCTTTAGAATCCTATAAGATAATTCAATAATAGTCCTCTTGTTCGAAGAGATACTCACTTCGACCAGTCCTGCAATGAATTTTAAGGTGTCCATATCCTCTGGGTATGCCAGAGATGCACCATCCTGATTGCACACGGCTTGGGTGGAGAGAAGGTCGGATACACCAGTGTCGACGACCCTGTAGCAGAGACCCCTGTGTTCGACGTAAGGTGATGGACAACGTCCTGTAAGCGTAGAAATCGAGTTTAGGTTTAAGCTAATTGAGAAGCTTTTCAGGGCAGGTATCATTTCAACACAATGATTCTTTAGGGTTGTGGTAGCCTATTCCTGTCTCACACTCCATTGGAAGGAATTTGAGCCCCACCCAAGCTCAATAGTATCTAGTATTGTCTGTAAACTCACTGTCCTTGTGAGCTTCTGTTAGGGGGTATGAGGGAGCCTATAAGTCGACCTGCTGAATCATTAGCAGCCACTGCCTGGCCCTCGCATGCTGATTATGTATACATGAACAGTCTCTAGGTCATTGACCTGTTCTTTGCCTCTGTCATTAAGGAGTGACCTTTTAACTTTTAGACATAGCACTAGAAGGAAAGGCAAGTTGTTGGCTAATTCATTTGAAAACTCAGAGGGAGAGTATAGCTAGTTTTACTTGGAGACAATTCATTGTATTAGATCAATATGCTGTTCCTAGTTTATTTGTTTCTTCCTTCTTTGTATCCAAATTTTATTTTTTTAACTTTTACTCCCTAATAAAACTGCTTGTGGTCCTGGCCTCCTTAGTGAGCTATATGGACCAAATTTCATTAATCAAATCAAATTGAAGGAAAGTTTTAATAATAATAAATTCTACAGAGGAGTTCAATGTCAAATAATAGATTTATTTTCAACCAGTTTTTCCTGGTACTGTCATCAAATCGCTCATAGATTGGGCTGATTGATCGCCTAGCAGGGTCGAATGGTTGCTATTTGTCTCAGAGATCTTTGGCCCTGATATCTAAAGAAAGATTTACCGACACAATAAAGATTCTCCCTTTTTATTAATTGGGAGCCTATTGGTTTAAACCACGAGTGTCAGAATCATGGCCCGGGGATGGTCTTAAGAGACAAAATGACAAGAGATTTTGGGAACCTGTTAATTTAAGACAGGCATGTCAAACTCATGGACCTGGGATGGTTTTAAGCAAGGCTACATTATCCATGAGGCTGACTAGACTGAAGTCTAGGGGTCCAGCTAGGGCAGGGGCCTATGCAACTTTTTTTTTAGTGCTAAATATGAAATAGAACGTACAAAAAAGTGTGTGAAATATGCCCGAAGGCTTGTCCATCGGGGGTTATTGAGGAACCCAAATAAGCTATTAGTCTTGCAGTTCTGTCATGGGTTAATACATCACTGGTCTTAAGTGGCTTGCAGGGAGACAAGAGGTTTGGGGAACCCGTTGATTTAAGCCAAAGGTGTCAAACACCTGGTCTTTTTCATTCAAGTCACTATAACTGTTATTAATGAATTCTGTTCATCTTCAGTATAAAATTAATAAAAACTCTTTGGCACGAACCTGGATACTCGCAGATAACTTGAGTTGAAGAATCCTTGCAACTTTGGAAATCGTAATAGCCACCTTTTGACAGCGAAAGACATTCTTCGGTCCCTGTTGCCTTTAGAAGAAAATCGCGCGCTGATTTAGTTACGGTTTTGAGGGGTACACTGTATATGTGTGTATATATATATATATATATATATATATATATATATATATATATATATATATATATATATATATATATACAGAGAGAGAGAGAGAGAGAGAGAGAGAGAGAGAGAGAGAGAGAGAGAGAGAGAGAGAGAGAGAGAGAGAGAGAGAGAGAGAGAGAGAGAGAGAGAGAGAGATGTTAGCCCAAATATTACTCATAGATTTCTACAATACTTTCACCAAAAGTTGGCCTTATAATTTCCAATCAGTAATTAAAATTTGGGAGAGATAGGAATGTATGTGCTCTATTTTATAATTTTCTACCCCATAAACCCAAATAGAATCTCTCTTATCTACCTCGCAGACATCATTGCAGGTAAGGAGTGTAGGTAATGGGCCTATAATGTTATTTCCACCTCTGTAGGAAGATAAAGTAAAGGTATTAATATCTTTATCATATCTATCCACAGAACATATGTTAGCAACAATAATAACGTTAATAATACTGAGATTAATTCTAAGAAGAAGGAAAGATAAGGAGACAAAGAATAAATTCAACGAACCTGTAATTATGGGCAGAAAAGTAAGTAACTCCGGTCTCTGCATCGTCCAAGTAAGCCATATCACCTACGATAGCCAGGGATGCGTTCAACTTGGCACACCTGTTCGGGAGAATAGAACGCAACATGTTTAAACGCCGCTTTCTTTCGTTCGATTTTCGAATCTTGTCAGAATTAAGTTGTTTTTGTAACGTCAAGTAATGAAGTTAAATTATTCAAATAAAATTTTATGCTTACGTCAAAGCCCCGCTGACGAAACCGAAGTTTGGCTGGGCTAATTTTGTGAAATTGTAGCAATATCTCTCATCGTAAGTCGCCATGAAGAAATCCGGACAAGTGACTGTGGGAAAAAAAAAGAGGATTTTGTTTGGTTTTCGTTATTATTAAATCATTTATTAAAGTAGAAATGTGTTGCTTATAATTTTTTTTATTGAAATTGCACAATTTTATTGCGAAAAAACAGAACTATTTGTTTTGTGATGATATGGTAATTAACATATAGAAATACCTCAATCTAATCTAACACATCAAAGGTCATATAAAAACTATAAGTCTAAAGTTGATTTAAACGAAATGAACACATCTAAAACAACCTACATTTGCATGGGACGTTGAGCGTCTCATTCCATATGGGGTAGCCACCATTCCATAGACACTCCATAATTCCAGTAGTGTATAGTGTGTTTCCAGGACCAGCCATGTAATGCATGTCTCTCCAACACGAGAATTCTATATGGATTCCCGGGAGTCTCTCAATAGGCCTATTGTAATATTTCCCAAACAAGTCTACATGGATTGGACAGTTGACCTCTGTGTAAAAGATTAACCAATTAGGCCTATAGATGGTTTATTTCACTATTAGGTCTATAAATTGCGTTTTTTATGATGATAAGATATTATTGGTGTTTTATTTTTACCAGTAGCATAGGCCTACTAACCATTATCATAAGAGAGAGGCCTAAACCGTAGTTTGACACTGTTGATCTTCAGCGCATCCCAAAGTTTCCAGCGGGGAGCTGCATCGGTGAGCCAAGACTTAACGTGGAAAAAACAAGAAGAAGAATTATAACAAAGCTCTCATTATAAACATTAATTGTAGCTCAATTTTAAAACAATATAAAAGAAAAATATACTTAAAAAAAACCAATCTTAATTGGCTCACTTGATTATGGAACACGTCATCGGCAAGCGCCGGGTCGAGTGGGGTCCACCAGGCACTCTTGCCGTCCGGTTTCCAAAATGGATACCCTATGTGTTCACCTAATTGGTTCCCTAGAAAGAAAAAATACGGAAAATTTTTATTGGAATGAAAAAGAGCATTTCTCTTCGTGTTATCAGTATATTTATAAATATTTAAGTTTTATTAGCATGCATATATACACTATATATATATATATATATATATATATATATTGTTTTGATACATACAAGCTGTTCCTAAGGACTCGCCAACACTCAGCAGTGAGAAGTCATTATCTATGACGAAATTGTCATAAGTAATATGGTATTCATATCCATCATCGGCTGATAAAAGTATCTGGAAAAAAATAGGCCTACGTCACAAAGACTTCACAAAAATGTACTCACGAATATATTCAGAGAGAGAGAGAGAGAGAGAGAGAGAGAGAGAGAGAGAGAGAGAGAGAGAGAGAGAGAGAGAGAGAGAGAGAGAGAGAGAGTTTGCTTACCTGTAGTACTAACGGCCTCCTGGTAGCACTGTTGTTCCAATTCATTTTCAAGAGTGTGTTGAAACCTGTATATATATATATATATATATATATATATATATATATATATATATATATGTATATATATACAAAAGAAAAAGATAAATAATTTAATATATCAATAAAATAATGCCCGGGTTCACTGGCTTTAAAATACAAATAATTCAAAAAAGTATTATAACAATCGCTTTTCCTTTTAATGAAATGTAGGATATATCAGAACTATAAAGGAATCACCATTATAAAGAAATCACAACTCAAGTTAATGATAAATCAAAGTTTAATCAGACTCAATATATTTTAAGAAAAAACGCACACACGAAAAAGAGGTGCTGATGCAAAGGCTAGACCAATGCTAAACAACTTATACGATAAATATGCGAATATAATCAATTCTCGTTTTCGTTTGCTTTCAAAATTGTAAAATAAAGATATTATGTAATCTAATTACATTAGATTGTACCTAGAAAGTAGTTATCGTTAGAGGGGTCGTTTATTGCCTCGCTATAGCTGCTAGCCGGTAGATTCGGGAACACGATATTTCCAGCGACCGCTCTCATTAACACAGTCCAACCGCTCCCTCCTGGGTGCTCACTGTCTTCCAGATAACACCAGACCTTGATAAAATCCAAAAATATATAAATTGACTAAATTGCTTTATTTTGCACTTAATTTTCATACTATTATTATTATTATTATTATTATTATTATTATTATTATTATTATTATTATTATTATTATTATTATTATTATTATTAGCTAATCTACAACCCTAGTTTGAAAAGCAGGATGCTATAAGCCCAGGGGTTCCCACAAGGAAAAACAGGCCAGTGAGGAAGCGAAATAAGAAAATAAAATACAAGAGAAGTAATGAACAATTAAATTAGAATATTTTAAGAACAGTAACAACATTAAAACATATTTCATATAGAAACTATTAAAAGAGACTTATGTCAGCCTGTTCAACATAAAAACATTTGCTGGAAGTTTGAACTATAGAAGTTCCACTGAATCAACTACCCGATTTGGATGATCATTCCATAGTCTTGTCACAGGTGGAATAAAACTTCTGGAATACTACTATTATTAATTATTATTATTATTAATATTATTATTATTTGCTAAACTACAACCTAAGTTGGAAAAGCAGGATGCTATAAGCCCAGGGGGCTCAACTGGGAAAATAGCCCAGTGAGGAAAGGAAAGAAGGAAAAATAAAATATCTTAAGAACAGTAACATCAGCTAATTAAATATTTCCTATATAAACTATAAAAACTTTAGCAAAACAAGAGGAAGTGCCCGAGTGTACCCTCAAGCAAGAGAACTAAATACTCAGATATTTATACAAAGTTAATAAAATTATTCCCCAAAATGACAAAATATTGAAAGATTGTAAATTTATCACAATAATCCAAACAGTGGATATTCGTATTGATATCATTAGAATGAATAAACTATATCCCTGAATTTTGAATAATCGCATAGGCCTACACAGTTCACACAAGCTAAATTCTAGTCCAGGCCACAGCCCACATGGAACCAGGGAATAAAAAAATAGTAAATTAACTGAACCTTCTAAAAGAATACCACATTTCTACATACTGAATGTAAGAATAGGTTGCACGACAGGTGTAACAAGGAAAAAGTAGGTAGTAGAGTGGCTAGGACACCAGCCACCCGTTGAGATACTACCGCTAGACAGGTATGGGGTCTTTCGACTGACCAGACAGTACTACATTGGATCTTTCTCTCTGGTTACGGTTCATTTCCCTTTGCCTACACACACACACACACACACACACACACACACACACACACACTGAATAGTGTGGCCAATTCTTTACATATCCTCCTCTGTCCTCATACACCTCACAACACAGATTACCAAACAATTCTTCTTCACTTAAGGGGATACTACACTGTAATTGTTCAGTGGCTACTTTCCTCTTGGTAAGGGTAGAAGAGGCTCTTTTGATTTAGTAAGCACCTCTTCTGGGAGAAAGACACTCCAAAATCAAACCATTGTTCTCTAGTCTTGGGTAGTGCCATAGCCTCTGCGCCATGGTCTTCCACTGCCTTGGGTTAGAGTTCTCTTGCTTGAGAGTACACTCAGGCACACTATTCTATCTACTTTCTCTTCCTCTTGTTTTATTAAAGTTTTTATAGTTTATATAGGAAACATTTATTTTAATGTTACTATTCTAAAAATACTTTATTTTTCCTTGTTTCCTTTCCTCACTGGGCTGTTTTCCCTGGTGGGGCCCCTGGGCTTACAGCATCCTGCTTTTCCAACTAGGGTTGTAGCTTAGCAAATAATAATAATAATAATAATAATAATAATAATAATAATAGGTCTAGCAAGGTTCTCTTACCTCCACACCAGGTGAGTCTCTTTTACCATCGGGGAAAACCATGTACACTCCGGATTCGTTGATGTAACGGGCTATGTGAGAACAGTCTCTGATGACGTCTGTACATTCTGAAAAAAAATAATAATAATATATATATAGACCTTTAAATGATAAATAGTTTTGTGATGGCTTGCTGCAGCAGAGCAGAGAAGAGAAGGCCTAGACCTACTTTGATTACTGACTTTATTAAGTTTATTTATTGGCCTAATGATATATTTTAAGTTTTCAATACGTTATTATTATTATTATTATTATTATTATTATTATTATTATTATTATTATTAGCCAAACTACAACCCTAGTTGGAAAATCAAAATACTAAAATTACACTGGTTCCAACAGGGGAAGTAGCCTTGCATGAATTGGAAATATACATAGAATGAATAAACTATATATGATAAATAATGTAAAATAATATATATATATATATCTATCTATCTATATATATATATATATATATATATATATATATATATATATATATATATACATATACATACATATATATATATATATATATATATATATATATATATATATATATATATACATACATATATATATATATATATATATATATATATATATATATATATATATATATATATATATAACTAAGAAATGGGACTTATTTCAATCTGTTCAAAACAACCTTAGTTGCAAGTTTAAACTTCTGAAGTTCCATCGATTCAACCACCAAATTAGGAAGATCATTCCACAATCTAGTCACAGCTGGAATAAAACTTTTAGGATACTGTTAAGTGTTGAGGCTTATGATGGAGAAGGCGTGATTAATATAAACATCAGGAATAAGGATTTTAATAGGCCGTAAGTTCCTGTCTAACAAATTAAGATGAGAGTCAGCAGCTGAAGACCAAACCGGGGAACAATATTCAAAACATGGCAGAATGAAAGAATTAAAATATTTCTTCAGGAATGATTAATCACTATCTTAAAAGGCTTTCTTAATGTGCTATTTATTTGTGCTATTGATGAAAGAACAGACCATATGTGTTTCTCACACTTGGAATTTTGGATAAAATGCATAGGCCTACAGTTAAGAAGTCATTGTCAACTTAAAAATCTGACTTGACCAACTTAAAATCTGCAAATAATTCAGTAGTTTGCTGGAAACGCCCCTTCCTGACATTCTATTGGACTGGCGTTCTAGACCAACTCAAGCTCGATAGTTTCTAGTAGTGTCTGCAACCTCACCATCCTTGTGAGGTAGGGATGGGGGGGGGGTATATAGGCCTAAAAGCTGAGTCATCAGCAGCCATTGTTTGGCCCTCCCTGGTCCTAGCTTGATGGAGAGGGACTTGGGTGCTGATTATATGAAATACTACCACTGGCCAGATAGATCCCTCTCTGGTTACAGCTCATTTTCCTTTGCCTACACATACACCAAATAGTCTGCCTTATTCTTTACACATTCTCCTATGTCCTCATACACCTGACAACATTTAGATAACCAAAAAAATTCTTCTTCACTCAAGGGGTTAACTACTGCAATGTAATTGTTCAGTGGCTACTTTCCTCTTGGTAAGGGTAGAAGAGACTCTTTAGCTATGGTAAGCAACTCTTCTAGGAGAAGGGTACTCCTAAATCAAACCATTGTTCCCTAGTCTTGTGCAGTGCCATAGCCTCTGTAACATTGTATTCCACTGTCTTGGGATAGACTTCTCTTGCTTGAGGGTACACATAGGCACACTATTCTATCTGTTTCCTTATTTCCTTTCCTCACTGGGACACTTTACTTGTTGGAGCCCTCGGTCTTATAGCATCCTGCTTTTCCAACTAGGATTGTAGCTCAGCAAGTAATAATGATGATATATTTTCAGTCTCTGGGGCATTGTCCTGTCCCTTACCCCTGCCATATCATAAGCAACCTTTAGACATTTAAACTTACAACGAACCTTACTTGACTGCAGCAAACTACCCTAACTCCCATCCAGGAGATTGGGAGACGCCATGCCTACCTTCTGCGCATGCGTCGGAGATTGGCGTCCATATACCATTGATACACTGCGTCAGCCCGCTAAAAGTCTTGCCGGAGAGCCAGTTCATTTTGTCGGTGCAGCTGTAGAGGACTGCAAAGGGCTCGTCCAGGCTGGGATTAACGATCGACCCTTCGGGGGGCTTCAGCGCGGTTCGGTTGCACTCTGGGGTGAAGAATTCTGAAAGCGAACAAGTACAGAAAAGTGGAAGTGGGACTTTGACCTAGTCTCCTAGAACTAACTATACTATTGTTGACTTAAGCTTGGATTTTGGGTACCTGGTTGTGTAGGAGTAAGGAGAGGGTTAGAAAGGGCACAGAGGTATAGGCCTAGAAGTTCACCCCTAATAATTTCATGGAAACCAGATAGTTAATACCTTCTCCTGATATGTGAAAAAAGAGTAATATATATATATATATATATATATATATATATATATATATATATATATATATATATATATATATCACCCATTACTAGTCCAGTGCAGAACAAAGGCATTTGTTTATGGTCATTCTATGCCAGTTCACACCCACAAACTTTCTTAGTTCGTCGATTCATCATCTTCTCCTCCTCCTGCATCTTTTTTCAGTATATATATATATATATATATATATATATATATATATATATATATATATATATTTGTGGCATTAATTAATTTAATGCTAGTGGCAGCTGTTTCAGCCAATAACCATTGGCTTTCATCAGGCCTTTTTTTTAAAGAAATGATTCATACAAATAAAATTTTACTTTTGTTGTTTTTTGAACAGGCTGACATAAGTCTCTTTTTAGAGTTTATATATGAAAGATGTTTCAATGTTGCTACTATTCTTAAGATATTCTATTTCAATTGTTCATTACTTCTCATATAGCCTATTTATTTTCATATTTCCTTTCCTCACTGAGCTATTTTTTCCTGTTGGGGGTCTTGGGCTTACAGCATCCTGCTTTTCCTTCTAGGGTTGTAGCTTGGCTAATAATAATGATAATAGGATAGTTCTTTCTTTTTAGAGAAACCCTGATGAAAGCCAATAGTTCATAGCTGAAACAGCTGTGGGCAAAAGTTGATTATACAGAATACCACACATTAATAGATTCAACATTTTCCTTCAGAACTCTCTTCTTGAAAATAAAAGATACAGAAAACTAGAAAAATTGTTGCTTTAAAATAATTGATGCCCTATATGTGTACTTGGGTATGTATATGTACACATAAACTCCAAGATTTAACGATAAATTAAATTCTCTACAATAAAACTGTAAAGAAATAAAACCTCAAAATTATTCCACAAAGGAAGACATGTTCCAATAATATTCTAACAAAGGACTGGTGATCGAAGTTTTTATTTGTCCCTTTCAACGAGAAAATTTTATCCTATCCAACATCGAAAATATCTCAATTAGTTTGAATAAAAGGTGTAATTTTCCTCCATTGTTTGAGCAATACGAACGGAATTTAAGTGTATATTACCTACAATAAATCAAATTATTTTTAAAAGACTTTGCTGGATTGAATTGGATTCGAGAGACTATACAGCTCAGCGTAGCGAGACCGCAATTGTTTGCTTTTAATTTATGTGAAAATAGCTCATAATTATGTCTTTGAACGTGGTATATTCATTCGGTTATTTGTGGAGCCACTTAGAGAGAGAGAGAGAGAGAGAGAGAGAGAGAGAGAGAGAGAGAGAGAGAGAGAGAGAGAGAGAGAGAGAGAGAGAGAGAGAGAGTCTGAAGAATGATTCAAACTGGTTTTAAAATGTTCCTTTGTTTGAGAATAATGGCTTAGCCATTTATCAAAGGCTGCTAGTTTTATCCTGAATATTTTCATCACAAGAAATTTTAACACTTTTCATTTAGATCAACAAGACATAAGAAGAATTAAATATATTTATATCAACTAGGCCTACTGGTTACATTTATCAAAGATGGTATTAAAACTTTAAACCATTTTCTAATCGTATAAAGTATTTTCCACTGAAACCCTTCAAAACTTGGAAGAAATAAATGGGGAAAATTATCTTCCCAAGCACAGGATTCGAACCCTAGCTGGTTATAAGAAACGTGGCTGGTGATTTCAATACTTGTATCATACCTTAGGAGGCGGATATTTGCATTCATATGTAACATATAACTTATTTATATGTGATTATCTCATATCGATCTGCTGCCATGCAAATGCTAGGCAAACACGATACCACCGTATCAATCAATAACATAGGCCTACCTTCGTCAGCTGCCGAAATGCAAGTCTCTCCCGAGTGTGTCCAGACGCCGTCCACGCATTCAGACACGAGGATCCGACTGCCATTTTGAAATACATCAAGTAACGGTTTCCTGCACACCATGAGCTCCACCATAGGGTTGTCGTCTATGGTTATGACAGCGACAGAGCTGGTTGTTTTGAGTCCAAGTCCAGGGCACGTGGCATCCACTAAAACCAGCGCTGCCATGGCTGGTAACGGAGAAGAGAAATTATGAAATTATACAGTTAATTCTAATAGCCATGCGTTCTCCATCATGAAGCTTTGCTACATATTATTCTAGAAGTTTTATTCTAGCTGAAATTTTGGATTGATCTTCCTAATCGGGTAGTTGAATCGGTAATACTACAAAATTTCAAACTTGCAGCGAATATTTTCAGGTTGAACGGGCTGATGTAAATCTCTTATGATCGTTTATCCATGGAAGATCTATTTTAATGTTGTTACTATTTTTGAAATATGCTATTTTAATGTTGTTACTATTTTTTTAAATATACTATTTTAATGTTGTTACTATTTTTGAAATTTCTATTTTAATTGTTTCATTACTTCTTTTGTAGTTTATTTAGTTCCTTTTCCTCACTGGGCTATTTTTCTTGTTAGAGCCCTTAAAGTGCTTATAGCACCCTGCTTTTCCAACTAGGGTTAATATAGCTTAACTAATAATAATAATAATAATAATAATAATAATAATAATAATAACATTTTACTTCATATGGAATCAGATATTGTTTGAACAAAGGTTCAGTCTTAGTTTTACAATAAGCCTACAAGACGAAATGCAGTCAGTCTAGACTCTAGAGGAAATGGGTTTTACAATAAGCCTACAAGACGAAATGCAGTCAGTCTAGACTCTAGAGGAAATGGAATCTGTAAAAGGGTAGAATTTCCATAACAATCTTATCAGTTTATATAGAGTAAATATGAAAGATAAAACAAAGCAGTGCTAGATCTATCCAGCGCTTTGCTCTAGAAGATAGTTTTCTTGGACCACGGGTTCGTGCAGGTGTTGCACCTAAAATTACAGTTTTTTTTTTCTCTGGTGAAAATTTAAATACTCTAGCTCTTAGCCTCCCATTGAGGAAATTTAGCAGGTAGCTATACAGACAATGTATACTAAATCCAAGATTTGGTGTCTGTGCTCAATAGTTTCACCATGTGCAGAAAAGATTAGGTTCTGAAATGGGGTTTTTGACTGCCTTGTGTGGTCTTAATGCTAACTTCTGTTTTTATCATTATCATTACTAGCTAAGCTAGGGAAACGAGAAGGAGAGGGAGACCAAAGCGAAGGTGAGTGGAGTGATGAGGTGTGGGACAGAGGTAGATGGAGAAAGCTGACCAGAAACATCGACCCCACATAGAAGTGGGAAAAGATGTAGACAAAGAAGAAGAAGATTACTAGCTAAGCTACAACCCTATTTGGAAAAATAGGATACCGTAAGCCCAAGGGCTCCATCAGGGAAAAAATAGCAAATTGAGGCAAAGAAATAAATAAACTGATATTTATGCATAAGTCAGAGTAGAATTCTGCAACCAGTAGGCCTAGTCCAGAAAAAATTCAAATAAAGTGGGTTTTTCTTGCATAATTAAGTCTGCCTGAAGTAATGGACGCAGAACTGGTGTTCAGAA
>NC_090755.1:13957293-14107513 GCF_036898095.1 Palaemon carinicauda
GAAAAATAAGATATTTTAAGAACAGTAACAACATTGAAATATATATTTCCTATATAAACTATGGAAATTTTAACAAAACAATAGGAAGAGAAATACTATAGAATAGTGTGCTTGAGTGTACCCTCAAGTAAGAGAATTTTAACCCAAGACAGTGGAAGACCGGGGCACAGAGGTTATGGCACTACCCAAGACTAGAGAACAAGGGTTTGATTTTGGAGTGTCCTTTTCCTAGAGGGGCTGTTTGCCATAGCTAAAGAGTCTCTTTTACCCTTACCAGGAGGAAAGTAGCCACTGAACAATTATAGTGCAGTAGTGAACCCCTTGGGTAAAGAAAAATTGCTTGGTAATTTCAATGTTGTCAGGGTCATGATGACAGAGGAGAATCTGTAAGGAATAAGCCAGACTATTCGGTTTATGTGTAGGCAAAGGGAAAGTTAACCGTGACCAGAGAGAAGGATCCAATGTAGTGATGTCTGGCCAGTCAAAGGATCCCATAGCTCTCTAGCTGTAGTATCTCAAAGGGTGGCTGGTGTCCTGGCCAACCTACAGTTCTTCTAATGTTTGTGTGTGTGTGTATAACCTCTAGACTATGGAACAAAAGCATATACCCCCGAGGTATTGTGAATAAGTCGCCATAAGTCATGTTACAAAGAAGAAGACGAAAGTAAACATAAGTTTCCGACACTGTCCACCAGGGTCGCCTAAGTCAATTCCACACTGTTTACATTTGCGTCTGGTTAATCAGAATATGTCTTCTGTATTTGCTAAGAATGATTGATGACAGCAATCCTAAAGTTTACATTACTTTTGATCAATCTTTAGATAGATAGAGAAGCAGAGTGTTCTCACTCCCTGAATGTTGCTATCTGGCCTTGCATGTATCAAAGTCGAGAATAGGCAAAAAGAAAAAAGAATTCTTTTATTTGTGGAAAGAACTAAGGGTCCCAAACTTGATTAGCGTGTCAAAACATATACACAAATTATACACACACACACACACACACACACACACACATATATATATATATATATATACATATATATATATATGTATATATATATATATATATATATATATATATATATATATATATATATATATATATATATATATATATATATATATATATATTCAGGTAGAACAGATGGAATTGGAAGAGAAGCGGTAGGAATGATGATGACACCTAGAGCAGAAAAGGCATTAACCGAGTGGACAGCTGTAAATAGTAGATTGTTACTAGCAAAGTTCAGATCAAAGCAGTGTAATGTGAGTATCATAGTTCGCTATGCACCAATAAATGATTCCCCTTGAGAAAGGAAAGATGAATACTATGAAAAACTGCAGAGGGTAATAGATGAGATTCCAGAGAGAGGTATGGAAATTGTGATTTTGACTTCAATGCTAAAGTTGGAAGGAGTAACCAAGGGATAGAGAATGTGATGGGTGTCGAGGGTCTTGGCGAAGTTGCAAATGAAAATTGAACAAATTTCATAAGTTTCTGTTCAGCAAACAATCTTGTCATTGAAGGTACTCTTTTTCAGCACAAGGAAATCCACAGATATATACGGACTTCACCATGTGGCAATTACAAAAATCAAATAGATCACATAGCAATTAACAAAGAGAGATGGGGGACTCTGAGAAATGGAAGAAGCTATAGAGGTGCAAATATTGGTTGTGATTACCAGCTCCCCATTGCCATACTGAAATTAAGACTAAAAGCACTCAACAGAAATGTAGATAGAATATCTAGGTTTGATACAACTAAGCTTCTAGAAGATGAACACAGAGAAACATTTTCAATTGAATGTAGAAATCGATTTGCAGTTTTAGAAACTCTAAGAGACGATGAGCAGACAATGAAGAATTGTATGATATTAAGAACATTATCAGTCAGTTGATAGTGAAGTTCTAGGCCAAGCAGTTACAATGAGAAAGCCGTTGATATCAAAGGATACTTAAGATACTAGAAAAAGGAGACAAAGACAGAAATTCAGTGTTGAAAGTTTTCGAAGAAGCAATGAAAATTACAAGGCAGAGCATGCTAAGTATTTCAGTATTGATAGTGAGGTCAAAAGAAAAGCCAGAAAAGACTGGAGAGAATATTTATACATTAAAGCAGATGAGGCTGACAAAGCTATGGTGTAAGAATCGTTCATAGAATTATTAATGAAATCTCGACTGGGGCAAAGAAGAGAAGCATATACCCATCAAAAAGAGAGATGGATGGGTGTGTTGTAACAACAGAAGATGAAGAAAGGCAACGTTGGATGGAACACTTTAGTGAGGTCATGAATAGGAGATACGAAGGGAATAATTTGATTGATATACCTGAAGCTGATGAAGACCTTGATGTGCACGTGAATGAATTCAGTGTGTTTGAAGTCGAAGCTATCATTAAAATAACTGCAGTTTGCAACAATTAGCACTATTTATTAGTGTACCCACAATCAATGATAATCGAATTATTTAATAAATTACATCTTTATATTCGCTAATTTTCAGGATATAGAGAAAATACATTTTGTGTAGTCTACTATTATTATTATCATTACTTGCTAAGCTACAACCCTAGTTGGAAAAGCAGGATGCCATAAGCCCAGGGGCTCCAACAAGGAAAATAGCCCTGTGAGGAGAGGAAACAAAATGAATTAAATGTTTTAAGAACAGTAACATTAAAATAAATATTTCCTATATAAACAATAAAAAATAGTGATTTGTGATAGCACTAATTACAAATGCTTCCAAGTAAAGAATTATCTTAAAACTCATTCATTCTAATTCAAAATTTTTACTTGGTTAGGTTAAGGTAATTCATGTTCGTAAAACCTATACTCAATTTTTTTTAATGAGGCCCATTTGCACCGACTCGCAACGGTGCCCTTTTAGCTTGGAAAAGTTTCCTGCTATCTGATTGGTTAGAATTATCTTATCCAACCAATCAGCGATCAGGAAACTTTTCCGATGCTAAAAGGGCACCCTTGCGAGTCGGTGCAAATCTGCCTCACTAAAAAGAATTGGCTATAGATAGAATCTATCGCAGATTAGATACCAAAATGTTATTCACACAACAATAACAACAACAACAACAGTTTTCATCACTGCAGATTGGTAATGGTGGGAGACTTTTTTTCTGATCGTTCACAGCAAACCTACCTAGTATGTAGGTAGTAGGTTGGCCAGGGCACCAGCCACCCGTTGAGATAATACCGCTAAAGAGTTATTGGGTCCTTTGACTAGCCAGATAGTACTACATTGGATCCCTCTCTCTGGTTACGGCTCATTTTCCTTTTGCCTACACATACACCGAAAAGTCTGGCCTATTCTTTCCACATTCTCCTCTGTCCTCATATACCTTACAACACAGAGATTACCAAACAATTCTTCTTCGCTCAAGGTGTTAACTACTGCACTGTAATTTTTCAGTGGCTACTTTCCTCTTGGCAAGGGTAGAAGAAACTCTTTAGCTATGGTAAGCAGCTCTTCTAGGAGAAGGACACTTCAAAATCAAGCCATTGATTCCCTAGGCTTGGGTAGTGCCATGGCCTCTGTACCATGGTCTTTCACTGTCTTATGCATACCATTCCATCTGTTTCCTTATTTCATTTCCCCACTGGACTATTTTCTCTTTAGAAGCCCTTGGGCTTATAGCGTCCTGCTGCTTTTCCAACTAGAATCGTAGCTTAACTATAATAAATTCTTTTTAGCGAGGCAGATTTGCACCGACTAGCAGGGGTGCCCTTTTAGCTCGGGAAAGTTTCCTGATCGCTGATTGGTTGGACAAGATCATTCTAACCAATCACATAGCAGGAAACTTTTCCGAACTAAAATGACACCGCTGCGAGTCGGTGCAAATGCGCCTCATTAAATAAAAAATTAGTATAGTAATAATAATAATGTCTGTTCCAAACGGTTTCGTAAATAGATTTTGTAAAATCAGGCCGACTGTTCTATTAATGTTGTAGCCTATATGAATTCAACCTAAAAATCTAATTGATTTTAAATGCATTTCCTCAACCCATTTTATAATTGGAGAAAATGCATTGCTTTTAAAGGGAAAAAGAATTAGCGACTATAAAAGTTCAAACTTGCAGCGAATATTCTCATGTTGAACAGGCTGAAATGTTAGTCCTATTCATAGTTTGTATATAAAAGATCTGTTTTAATGTTGTTACTCTTCTAAAAAAATATTCTATTTTGATTGTTCATTACTTCTCATATAGTTTATTCATTTCCTTCACTCACTGGGCTATTTTTTCCTGTTGGCGCCATTAGGCTTGTAGCATCTTGCTTTTCCAAATTCCAACTAGGGTTCTAGCTTAGCTAGTAATAATAATAACAACAACAACAACAATAATAATAATAATAATAATATCAATAATAACAACAACAACAATAATAATAATAATAATAATAATAATAATAATAATAATAATAATAATAATAATAATAATAATAATAATAATAATAGCCTTAACACGAAAAAATTACATTACATTCTATAGACGAAATAAAAATATTTTCAAAATATCAGCGTGTCAAGAAACCACAAATTTATAAATCTTTGTCCCATTTCTATATATAAAAATATTAATTAAATATATTCCCTACCACTGCACTTACCAAAAATCAAGATAGCCATCGACGTAGAGTCCTTAAACCTGCCATATTTCTTGCAGATTCTACCAGACATCTTGCTCCTACGATAGTTTCCACGCGTCTGAAATTAGTGACTGTAGACCGGCTAGCTGAATTCCACCTACGGAGGGCGTGTCTTCTATAGTGCCCGCCCACTTTCAATTAAGCGAATGGGAATGGAAATATTTTCATTTTTTTGTACTTCAATGAATTATTAGGTAATTATTCTTATAGTATTCGTGTTGAATTGTACGATTTTAGCGGCAAGAAAAAATATTTTAAGAAACAGCACTTGTAGGAACATTAACATTATGTTTTACGTTTTCAGATGCTTAAATATTAGAATGAACTTTTTGTTCATTTTTTGAAAACTCCAGAGCCAATCAGAGGGCTTTTATAATAATAATAATAATAATAATAATAATAATAATAATAATAATAATAATAATAATAATAATAATAATAATAATAATTTTCTAAAATATGTCTCAAAACTGTAGGCTATAATTACCAGGTCGCATTTTCGCTTGCTTAGTAATATCGATCTAACTATCGGTGTGCACACAACACACACACACGCTTATTTTTTAATGCTTTGTTTTAGTTAAATTTACCTCTATAAAGTTTCGACTATATACTGTATATATATATATATATATATATATATATATATATATATATATATATATATATATATATATATATATATATATATATATATATATATATATATATATATATATATATATATATATATATCTGAGTGAGAAACATCAATGTGGTGAAAGGGTTTGTGTATCACCATGATCAGCAGAGCTGCACTAGTCTGGGCCACCGATACTAGGTTGGTTTGCTATGAGAGAGCAGACTAAATCACCACCATCACCAACATGCAGTGGCCAGCAGGGTTATGAAAACTGGCAAAACCCCAGACATGAATAAAGAAATGTCTGAGGCCTTTATCCTGCAGTGGACTAGAAACAGCAGCATTTGTTTATATATATATATATATATATATATATATATATATATATATATATATATATATATATATATATATATATATTTTTTTTTTTTTTTTTTTCAAAAAGGCCCATAAAAGAAACACAGGAAATATGAATAAATCACACTATATTTCGGCCAATAAACATCGACCCTGAAGAGGGTCGATGTTTATTGACCGAAATATAGTGTGATTTATTCATATTTCCTGTGTTTCTTTTATGGGCCTTTTTGAAAAAACATGTTAAACTGTTCGATTACAGTTATAAGTAAGATATATATATATATATATATATATATATATATATATATATATATATATATATATGGATAAATATCAACACAACATCGTGTTCAAATAGAAATAAATTTCTACCTCATACTTGGGATCGAACGCTAGCCCCTTCTAATGAAAGGCCAGGTCGAAATATATATATATATATATATATATATATATATATATATATATATATATATATATGTGTGTGTGTGTGTGTGTGTGTGTGTGTGTGTGTGTGTGTGTGTCATACAGAAAAATATAAGCACTTATTAATGTTTTCTTATGGGTTTAAGTGTAATGAATTAGCTGGTAAATGCTTCACTAACATATTTCATTCTATGTTATGGCTATCGAATAGCGATAAGTCAGCGCTATAAGAAATTCTTGAACAACGATAGCGAAGTTTCAAGTAAAAAATTAGGTCACTGGAAAAGGGACTGCCAACCCCCCCCCTCACAAATTCCATAGCTTGGAAAACTCATAGTCTCTATATATAGTTCTGGGTAATCTTAAATATACAAAATGAGTTCGTCCATATTTCCCAGTCGAAGCCCTTCGGCTTATAGCATCCTGTTTTCCCAAGGGAGTAGCTTAGCTAATAATAATAATAATAATAATAATAATAATAATAATAATAATAATAATAATAATAATAATAATAATAATAATAATAACATTAACGTATTCAGTTTCTTTAATGAAATTTCAAACAACAAAGAATATCTTCAACGGACCCTTTTTCAAAAGTAAATTCTGGTAAACGATAGATGGAAGAAGAAAGTAGATTTTTTTAGACATTAAGTGAGTTTATAATAAATATTCTAATTAAGGTCTATATACATATTCTCCACTTTTTTGTTCCTCTTATTGTGTTTATATAGACTAGAGAAACTTTAACCAGTGAGATTTTATCAATAGCCTATATTCCATACACACGCTCGAGCTTATAGTTTCTTGTAGTGTCTGCAACATCACCATCCTTCGTAGGTAAGGATAGTTGATTTGGGGGAGCCTGTATGTCTACCTGCTGAATCATCAGCAGCCATTACTTGAACCTCCCTGGTCCTATCTTGGGTGGAAAAGGTCTTTCTAGTTAGGGCATTGTCACTGTTCCTTGCCTTTGGCATTCACAAGTAACCTTTAAATTCAGTGGCTACTTTCCACTTAGTAGAAGAGCCCCTTAATTTGTGGTAAGCAGCTCTTATACGAGAAGGACACTCCAAAACCAGACCATTGTTCTCAAGTCTTGGGTAGTGCCGTAGCCTCTGTACCATGGCCTTCCACTGTCTTGGGTTAGAGTTCTCTTGCTTGAGGGTACACTCGGGCACACTATTCTATCCATTTCCTTACTGGAATATTTTTCTCTGTTGAAGCCCTTGGGCTTATAGCATCCTACTTTTCAAATTAGAGTTGTAGCTTAGCTAGTAGTAGTAGTAGTAGTAGTAGTAGTAGTAGTAATAATAATAATAATAATAATATTCCGTAATTCCGTGGACATTCCTCACAGCTTGTCAAAAACATGTCTTGTAATATTGCTAACTTTTGCAATTAATCTAATGTTTTAATACTAATTATTACTGACAGATAATATAACTTTGGTTTTCATATTATCGTAATAAATTTTAAAGGCTATTATAAATAAATGGTTTTAGATTTAAGAGTGATTATGGAGAGATATATATACTACATTTTTAATAAAAAGAGTTGGTAACAGTGATTCCCAGTTGTTTACAACAGGAGTAACTCCCTCAAAAGGATTTTCACCGAATTCCATGTGTATAAACAGTGAGTAACAGTTCTTCATTTATCGATTTTTATTTTCATACACTTGAAGGTAACTTTGCAATGTTTCTTTACACAATTAAGGCTTTTTATGATGTAATAATAGTGTTATATAAGACAGGTGTGGTATGTAGCGGCTATCTGTGTCGCAGGTTGTCAAATTAGATTGTAATGATTGACATGACTCATTGTTTACTTATCTCGAATTTA
Organism: Palaemon carinicauda; assembly: GCF_036898095.1. Classification (NCBI taxonomy): domain Eukaryota; kingdom Metazoa; phylum Arthropoda; class Malacostraca; order Decapoda; family Palaemonidae; genus Palaemon; species Palaemon carinicauda. Next base: position 13,965,207 of record NC_090755.1, read on the forward strand.
TGGCTCACTTTTACACTTATATATCATTGCACCATTTTATCGTAATGCCAATGAACTAGATTTTGATTCAGTTTATCCTGAGCTAGAGGAAGTGTACCTTAGGCCACTCAATCGCTGACTATCCCTATACGTCTTTAAGGCTATCGTAGCTTAGCGGAACTCGGGTCAAAATATTCGGGTAGTTTGTAGCGCTACGGTCAAGCGTCCTAATTTGCTTATTAACGCTCCGACTGTTATCTTGTATAGAATAAAAACGTTTGGAAATGGTCTACGGATCTTAAATATGTTGTGTAAGGGGAGGTCCGGGGTGGGGGTGCAGCCCCCCTGGGTAAGGACACGGCTATTAGCATAGGTTAGGTGGGTTTTTTAAGTTAGCTTCTCTCGCCAAAATCGTTTATAGAATGGCGGCCACAGTTCAGAATATTCCCGTTTTCTACGGGATCTGGCCGTCACCCTACAAATGCTCCAAATATTCTTTTCTTTAATTGTTCTGTAGCTTAGATACTTTACTTTTACTTACTTCAAGGGCTGCTATTTAGTCCTGTACAGCAGGGGAACCCTAATCTCTACAGGACCTTCACGGTTTTATATTTCGTTCGGGAGTCTTTAACATTTCACGATGTCTATTGCTCGATTACTGTTAGATAGTCACTATCCAAACACTCCCAGATGAAGAAAGTCTTCGGTTTTCTCTTGAAAGCCTTAATATCTTCAATTATTTGGATGTCTCGGGCCGCATAGTTAAAGGCTGTAAAGCCTATAGATAGGTTTTCTATTAGGGTACTAGGTGAATAAGAAGACGACATTAAACGATGAGAGGGGTTTGGTTTTAGCTCCCGTATAATCTGAAGAGATGCGCACTGTAATATCAGCCGGGCAATCCCAACATCCCTCCCCAGTTTAAAGGTTTAAAGGCTACTCATGAATGGCAGAGGCGAGGGATGGTGACATTGCCGTAGCAAGCAGGAAAATGCCATAGAGACTGACCATATATTATATGATCAACGCACAAGTTGGAGCCTTTGTATATCGGCGGCCAGTTCCTCCCGCATGTATAGAAAATCATCAATAACTATCCTGAACTTTCCCCCTAACCTAACCTACAAGTCGTGTCCTTACCAACTTACCTAACGAGGGCTAACCTACCCGTTGCTACCCCCCTTACACTGCCGTATTCTTAGTCAGCTGTCATCATACATACAGGTGTCCGCTATTATACATACACCCTCACAAGCCCCCTCTCCATCCAGGCTAGGACCAGGGATGGCCAGGCAATGGCTACTGATGACTCAGCAGATAGACCTATAGACTCCCCCAAACACCATAACCTTAGCTCACAAGGATGGTGAGGTTGATAATGCTAAAGGAACTAATGAGTCTTGGTGGGACTCGAACCCCCGTCTGGCAAACACAAGTCAGAGACATTACCAATCAGGCCATCCACAACAACCCAGTAAACAGGTCTAACACACTATTCTGGACTGGGATCGGTGTTCTGTCATGTGAATATAAGGCAAACGCTTTACTACTGTACTAGCCAGGTGTTGTGTTTAGAACTGTGTTCCAACGGTCATTATCATCAAAATTATTCAAATACCTAAAGTTACACCATCATCATCTCTGATTTTTCCAAAATTATTTATTTACAACCTATGAAATTTCTTGGCACTTTAAGTGTTTTTACTGTCCCCCTCCCCAGGTAGGTAAGGATAGGGTATCGTAGGTTAGGTAAAGTCCCTAATCTTTTCTGTGTGAAATGTTTTCTTGGGCGTATCTTCGTGTGTTTCAGACGTCTTTATAACTTGAAAAATACTGGTTATGTAGTGTTTTTATCATCAAAATTGTTCAAAACACTAAAATTACGCCTGAAAACCTTGTGTTTTCTCTGAATGGATTAATATTTACTTATAAAATTTTACCGCTATTCACATCCTATTAAAGATTTTATAGAATGAAAGTTGCTCCGCCTGTATTGTTAAAATGATCTTGCCTGACTGATTGTTTATAAATTGATTTTTATGACAAAATGAAATTTCATAAAATTTTAATGTGTAGCTGAGCTCTTTTTTCTGTAACTTCCCACATACCTAATCACATTAAACACATAGTATATCAAAGTATCTCAGAATGGCACATGGGTAAAGTTATACTAAGATCTTTACTTGTGCATGGTCGCGAGCAAATATCCATGGATAATGTTGCCTTAACCATTGTGGTAGTTACAAACCCTTTATTTGCCTAAACTGAACTAGGATGCTATTTTTACTCATAGTACATTGAAGCTTCTATCATCATTGCAAGAGGAAGGCTATACAGCCTGGGTAACACTTTTAGACTATGACACGTTGTTCTGTAATTTGCTTCTCGAATGACAAGGCTCAGGTTTCTTTTGTTAATAGGCAGATTAGTTTTGCCTATTGTAGTCAGTCTTTGTATTTCAGGAGTACTGTAATTAAAGGTTACAAATAATATAGATGTAGAGTACAAGATTTCTTTTGCATGATTTTCTTAGGAATTAAAGATAAAATGTAGGTACATAGGTTTTGAATTCCATGACTGTATACAGGACTTGAACTCTGCATATGTGTTTGTTGAATTCTTCTACATTGGATATTTATTCAGGAGTGTAACATCATGGTATCTGTCCTAAAGTAGGTGTAGCTATGAGTAAGCTAATGTTTTATAAATTTGGATCTCATACCATATGATATTTTGACTTATTAGATTAAAATAATTTCAAGACACTAGGTTTGAAATTGCACTTTATGTATCTTCAAGACTGATTTTAATTCATAAAGAGATATGCGCAGTATCTTATGCATTTAAAAACAATAATTTCAGCATATTCAAGAAATTAGCGATGGCTCACGACGAAGACATTGATGTGGCTGAAGGCAAAGACAATATGGCTAGAACAGATGATGATGTGGGAATTTCATGCACCCTCGAAATGTTTCGGGAACACGAAGAGGTTAAGCAAATGATTTTGTCCATTGAGCAAGCAGTTCAGACTGAACTGGGCGGAGAGAAGGCTTTTGAAGACTTGAGAAAAATTCTGGATTCATATCAGGTGAGTTAAATAGCAACAGTACAGTATTGATATTGGTATTGCATATACTGTACTTCACTGTAAAGGAACTATACGAGGATGTTACGTGTCAGGGTGTGGTGCAATAAGCTATCTTTCTATTCTAGTCGTTCATTTCTGTACAGCAGTCGTAGCTTGATATGAATTATAAGTTACGAAATTTATGTGCTTGAGTTTCGATTGTTTTGTAACTCGTATCTTTGCGACACTTTTCACGTCCTTGACCTTCCAGTTTTCCTGTGAAGATTTTTGCTTCTTATAGGTTAGGCTTCTGAGTAATGATTAATTTTATTAAGAGTACTGCGGGGGTGAACATTCTTCTATATGTGTACAATAAGATGCAGTGTATAAGTATGTAGTTAGCTTTCCTTTCTTAAAATATTTTTGAGAAATTACACGGGACAGTAGCAATTTTGCAAATAAATTATATTTTGACTTAGATACATTAGGCTTAGTTTTTTTTTTTTTTCATTTACTAAACAAAATCTGCGAGTATGACTACCTAATCTTTTTATACATAGTGATTCTATCTAAAGTTTAGTCTGTAAGGTAAATTGTTATAGCAGTTTTTCTATAAAAGGGATGTTGGTACTGTATTTGCTATAGGAAAAAGCAGTTGTTCAAGTTACTGTACATTGTGTAGTTATTGCTGGAGATTATGTTAAAACACACCATTACACCTCATTAAATTACAGAGGTAGTTTTGGAAATACAGTATGCATGTGTATTAGATGTAAATTATTTCTTTTCTGTACATCAGATGTCAGAACTCTACTCTCCAGTAAAAAATAACTAGTTCATATCGCTCCTTCACATTTTTGACTAAGTATTTTTTTATACATTTGTTTGTATGTAAAGGTTGAAGTTTTGATATTAGCATTTTGTATCCTTTTATATTTTTTATATGTATAGTATTCCATTGTAAAGTATTCCATCCAGAAGGCAAAAGAATATTAAATAACCAAAAAGTACAGTACAATGTGTTTCTGTAAGGTCGTTGTTTTATACAACTTCAAGATTTTAGAAAATTAAAATCGAACACTACTTTTTTAATGAATAGTACTTACCTGGCAGTTATATATATACAGTAGCTTAGTCTCTGACGTCCTGTAGAATTTTTCAAAACTCGCGGCAACCGCCGTGTGGTGGTTGTGCGGTTAGGTGGTTAACAACCCTTACAGGGTGGTACTTGGAATCATTCCCGTTTTCTGTTCCTCAGATCATCTCTGCCGGTTGGACTGACAATATCGTTGGTCCGCCATTGGAGTTTTTCGTTTCGCTTTCCCTGTGTCGCTGTTCTTGACTTATTTTTGGTGAAGTACATTGACTTGGGATTTTGGCAATCGCTTTTGTGTTTATTCTGTTACTATTTGTTTGTTTAATATGAGTGAGAAATTTCATTTTCGTGTGTGTGTAAATGAGGAATGCAAGGTGAAGTTACCGAAAGTTTTGGTAGACCCTCACACTGTTTGTTTGGGTTGCAGGGGTTTTGATTGTGCACTTGATAAAAGGTGCAAGGAATGTGAGGTTTTGAGCGAGAAAGAATGGTTAGATATGAAGCGCTATGTGCGCAAGTTAGAGCTAGATAAAGCCAGGAGGGCTTCGAGATCTAAATCTAAATCTGCTAGTGAGTGTAGTTTAGATATTTCTATTGATCCATTAATTAATTCCTCTTTGGAAGTTGAACCTTCCCCTTAGGTAGTAACTCCTGCCCTTCTACAGGAACGGTATCTGTAGATGACCCTCGGTACGCCAGGATGGCGGCTGAGTTGAAGGCTATTAAAGACCAACTTTCAGCCTTAAAAGGTAAGAGTGAGAGTGGAATTAGTGCTAGTGAAAGTGCAGTGGAGGTGGCGACTGATCGAACCTGTCATTACCCTAGGTCTAGACCTCTACCAAGCTCCCAGGACCAAGAGAGAAGGTACGTCGACGGCCGTAAGGGAGTGAGAGGTACGTATCCTTGGTCAGCCGTCGCCTCAGACAGTCCTGTTGCATTTTCCCAGGCGGCTCTTGACCGCCATGGAAAAGGCGTGTCGGAAGTGATGGTGTCCTCCCCGAGCCCCTCTCCTAGACGCAAATGGCAGTATGAGGCTTCGAGACCGACCAAGAGGTGGTGGAACCTAACTGACCAGACCCGTTCTCGCTCCCCTTGTTCAAGTAGCCCCGAACCTTTTCCTTCTGAGGATGACTTGAACGCCGTTCCAGTGAAAAGGCCTAAGCCTTGAGACGAAAGTCAAGAGAGACCGTCGAGAGATCCTTCTCCTACAACCACTACTTGACAGCCATCGCCTTCGGAACCGCAGGATCCAGCAGCAGTCGCCAAGTCTTTTATGACTGTTATGCAAAAGCAGCTGTTTTCTTTGGTACAAGCTTTTAGCCGCCCTTCCCCCCAGTCGGACAGACGTAAGGACGACTCTTTACCTGTTAAGAAATCGGCCTCTAAGAGGGAACGGAGTTCCTCTCCCGGGGAACCTCGGCGCGATTCGTCAAAGGAGCGGTACCGCGCTTCTTCCGCATCGACACGCCTCCAGGACGCTTGCGATTCTCGACATCAGGACGATTCCGTCTCTCGCTCGCGGGGCCAGGACGATTCCAGCCTGCTTCTCCAGGATGATTCCGCTTCTCGTCGCCAGGACGATTGCAGCTCTCGGCGCCAGAACGCATCCTCCTACCGCCTCAAGGACTCTTCTAGCGCTCGGCGCCAGGACGATTCCAATGCGCGGCCCCAGGACGTACGCGGTTCTCGGTGTCAGGACGCATACAGCCCTCTCTTACAGGACGCATCCTACGATTTGCCTCTTTAGGATGCAGGTGAACCTTCAGCCCGAAGAGAGACTGAAGTAGAAGTGGGACAAGCTCTTGAGGATGTCTCAGAGGATGAAGACAAACCTGCGAACGCGGCTGGGGATTATAATGTTCTCTGTCTCGCTCCCTCCTTGAGCTTTATGGGGAGGAGTTTCAACCTTCTGCCCCTCGTTCTCCTCAATCGCAGTTTAGCAGGAAGAAGGCCAAAAAGCAATCGGCTTTCATCAAAATGAAGCTCTCCATCTTTGCTAGGAAGGCTCTCGCTAAAGTTGATGAATGGATGAAGGAGCTTAGGCAAGCGGTTAATACCCCCTTCTCTTTTCCACCAGCTCGACTAGCTTCTAAGGCGGACATGTGGTACGAGACTGGAGAACCTCTGGGCGTGGGAGTTCCTGCCTCCTCCCAGGGGGACTTCTCTGGTACTGTTGACTCTGCTAGATGACTTGCCCTTAACTCGGCGAAGGTTATGTGGTTTATGTCTGAGCTTGACCACCTCGTCAAGGGGATTTTCCGAGCCTTCGAAGTCTTCAGTTTTTTGGACTGGTATCTAGGTACTCTGGCCAGGAAAACCGAACGACTGGAGGAAACAGAAGACCTTACTAGTATCACGGCATGCATGGACAAAGCTCTTAGGGATGGGTCAAATGAGTTGGCTTTCCTTTTTTCGGCAGGAGTTTTGAAGAAGAGGGCCCTGTTATGTTCTTTTGCTTCCAGATCAGTGACGGTTGCACAGAAGTCTGAGCTCCTTTACGCCCCTCTCTCAGAACATCTCTCTCCTGAGTCCCTTGTCAGGCACATTACCCTTTCGCTTGCGCAAAAGGCCACTCAAGACCTCCTGTCACGCTCTGCTAGAAAGCCTTTGCCAGTCATTCCTTCGTCTCTGAAGAGAGAGGAGAGGAAATTTCAACAGCCCTTTCGAGGTAGAGTTCCTTCGAGAACAGACTTCAGGGGAAGAAGGCAGGAGACGGGCAGAAGAACGAATAGAGGTTCGTTTAGATCCCACTCCAAGAAATGAAGTTCAAGTCCTCCAGACAGCGGTAGGAGTAAGACTGTCACTTTTTTGGTAAGCTTGGAAAAAAAGAGGGGCAGACGCCTGGTCCCTCTCGGTCATCAAGGAGGGATACAAGATCCCCCTTTTGAAGAAGCCTCCGCTTTCAAATACTCCTCTAGCCTTAGTGGCTCAGTACTCAGATGCTTTGAAACAAAGGGCCCTACTGGACCTGGTGGACCAGATGCTGGAGAAGGGAGCGATAGAACCAGTTCTGGAACTATCCTCCCCAGGTTTCTACAATCGCCTGTTTCTGGTACCCAAGAACTTGGGTGGATGGAGACCCGTTCTGGATGTCAGCTCTCTGAACGTCTTTGTGGAAAAGACAAAATTTACCATGGAGACGACTCAGTCGGTGCTGGCAGCAGTACGTCCAGGGGACTGGATGGTGTCTCTGGATTTACAGGACGCTTATTTTCACGTCGCCATCCTTCCGACTTCAAGGAAGTACCTGAGATTCATGATCCAGGGCAAGTGCTTCCAGTTCAAGGCCCTTTGTTTTGGCCTCAGCACTGCTCCTCAAGTCTTAACCAGAGTAATGGCGAATGTGGCAGGATGGCTTCATCAAGAGGGGATTAGAGTATCTCTTTATCTGGACGACTGGTTGATAAGATCACGGTCGAAAGAGAAATGTCTGGAGGACCTACACAGGTCTTTCATGATGGCTCAAGAACTGGGTCTGTCATCAACAGGGAGAAATCTCAGACCGAGCCGAGTTAGACTATTCTTTATTTGGGGATAGTTCTGGACTCAGTTCGTTTTCGGGCTTCTCCCTCCCAAGAGAGACAGACCAGGTGCCTCGAGAAGGTTCGAGAATTTTTGAAGAGACAGAAGTGCTCAACGAGGGATGGGATGAGTTTGCTGGGAACCCTCTCCTCTCTCGAACAGTTTGTCTCTTTGGGAAGACTGCACCTCAGACCTCTTCAACACTTCCTATCAAAGGTGTGAAACAGGAGGACTCAGGAAGACTCCTTTTCCTTCCCCATTCCAGCAGAAATCAAGGATCATCTGATTTGGTGGCTGGATCCAGCTTTGTTAGGAGGAGGAATCTCCCTGTACAGGAAGAACCTAGACCTAGTGTTGTTCTCAAACGCTTCGGAGTCAGGATGGGGAGCAACACTAGGAAGCAAGGAGGTCTCAGGCTCTTGGGAAAAGAATCAGACCGGATGGCACATCAACAGGAAAGAGTTGATGGCCATTCTGTTAGGACTGAAGGCCTTCAAAGACTCAATGTCAGGGAGGATAGTGGAGGTCAACTCGGACAACACCACGGCTCTAGCTTACATCAGAAAGCAAGGGGGAACTCACTCTCTGTCTCTGTTCGAAACAGCGAAGGAGCTCCTTCTGTGGTCAAAGGAAAACAAAATAGAACTGCTAACAAGATTCATGCAGGGACAGAAAAATGTAAGAGCAGACATGCTCAGCAGGAAAGGGCAAGTTCTTCCCACAGAATGAACCCTCAACCACCAGGTCTGTCAGAGTCTGTGGAAGTTATGGGGGAGACCTTTAATAGACCTCTTTGCCTCCAACCAAAACAAGAGGATCCCCAACTACTGCTCCCTAGTCCCGGACGAGGAGGCAATAGCAGTAGACGCCTTCTTGATGGACTGGACGGGGATGGACACATATGCGTTCCCCCGTTCAAGATCATCAATCTGGTCGTCAAGAAATTCACTCTCCTCGAATCAGGAAGAATGATCCTAGTAGCTCCAGTCTGGCCAACAAGAGAATGGTTCAATGAAGTGGTGGACTTTCCAAGAAGCCTTCCTCCAAGTCCAAAGCTTCTCAAACAGCCCCACTTTGAGAGGTATCAAAACCCCCTCACTCTAAGACTTCAGACTATCGAGAAGCTTGTCAGAGCGAGAGGTTTTTCTGCGCAAGCTGCAAAAGCTATCGCCAGAGCGAGGAGGGTCTCTTCGCAAAGAGTCTACCAATCTTTATGGGAAACCTTTACAGCTTGGAAAGTTTCCTCAATCACTACCTCTGTGAGCCAAATAGCAGATTTTTTGTTGTCCCTCAGACAGGATGCTAAACTGGGCGTATCCACGATTAAAGGGTATAGGAGTATGCTCTCAGCTGTCTGTAGGCACAGAGGCTTGGATTTGTCTCAGAATAAAGACTTGCAAGATCTCGTGAAGTCTTTTGAGACAACTAAGCAGGCTCAGTTAAGGCCCCCAGCTTGGAATCTGGATGTGGTTCTGAAGTTCCTATGCAACAAGAAGTTCGAACCCATCTCACAAGCGTCTCTTAGAGATGCTACGAAGAAAACCCTCTTCCTGATGGCTCTGGCCACAGCTAAAAGGATCAGCGAGGTTCACGCTATTGAGAAGCAAGTGGGCTTCAACCAGAATGGAGTAGTATGTGCGTTGAGGATTGACTTCCTCGCCAAGAACGAGAATCCATCTAAACCCTGGCTGAGGACTTTTGAGGTTCCTAACCCCACTAATCTAGTGGGTCAAGAGCAGGAGAGGCTCCTCTGTCCAGTTAGAGCCCTCAGAGCGTATTTATCTCACACCAAGAATGTTAGAGGTGCATCTAATTCCTTATGGTGCTCAGTGAAAGATCCGCAAAAGCCCCTTTCAAAGAATGCATTGTCATTCTTTCTGAGGGAAACTATAAGAGAAGCTCACCTCTTGTGTGAGGAGGAGCACTTCGGCCTTTTGAAAGTAAGGGCTCATGAAGTGAGAGCTATTGCTACTTCACTGGCATATCGTAAGAATATGTCAGTTAGACAGATTATGGATGCAACGTTCTGGAGAAGCAACTCTGTGTTCGCCTCTCATTACCTCAGAGAGGTAAGAGTGGATTATGAAAGGTGTTACACATTGGGCCCATACGTAGCTACAGCTTCTGTATTAAGCAAAGGAGTTACTACCTCCCCTCAACCTTAGCTTTTGTATGCCTGTGTTTGGGTCGGTGTTTTTACGGTTGTCTGAGACTTTGACTTGTGGTACAGTACCCTCAGTCTAGCTAGATAGTTTATATCTATTCTGCAAGGTTAGGTGGTTAGTTTGAGTAAGGTTGCGGTTTTTAAAAAAGGGGCATAGGTAGTTCTGAAGTCTAGTCAAGTTGTTGGTCCTACCCCTTTGACAGACTCGATTGAGTTGTTTGCAGCGTAGCAGGTCTACTCCTGGCTGAACACTCCTAAGGGAAAGCGACTCAAGAGGCAGGAACTTTTGAAGTCAGCTACCTTAGCAGGTAAGGAATCAAGGTGTTTTTTCTCCTAAAACTTATTGTTGTTTTTCCAACGATGTTAACTGTCTGTCACCCTCCTTCAAATGTGTGAATCAGCTATATATATATAACTGCCATGTAAGTTCTATTCATAAAAATGGAGTTTTTATGATAAAACAGTTTTATGAATACTTACCTGGCAGTTATATATATATTTTAAGGCCTACCCACCTCCCCTCAGGAGACAGGTCGGGCAAAGATGATCTGAGGAACAGAAAACGGGAATGATTCCAAGTACCACCCTGTAAGGGTTGTTAACCACCTAACCGCACAACCACCACACGGCGGTTGCCGCGAGTTTTGAAAAATTCTGCCGGACGTCAGAGACTAAGCTATATATATATATATATATATATATATATAACTTCCAGGTAAGTATTCATAAAACTTTGTTTTATCATGAAAACTCCATATTTGCATGAACCTCCCATGATGTTTATATTGTTTTTTTAAAGCAGCTCATTTTAATTGACCGTCACCTCTAAAAATAAAAGTCCCATTTTCTCTCCTTTTAAAGATTGATTAAACCAAGCCTCTGGAGACAAAGCAATGTGAATATCTGGTGAGAATAAAAATGAGAAATTCTATCACTGAAATTCTATTATTTATTTTCCAGGAACAGCCCCATTTGCTCGATCCCCATCTAGAGGAAATGCTATGCGAGCTGATAAGGATTTCTACCGCCCCGGGCGCCGCAAGCAAGGTTACCGCTCAGGCATTCAAGTATCTCTGGTTGATAATCAAAGTTCGCGGTTACAAGAATGTGTCGCGGAAGTTACCCCACGAGGTGAGTGACTCCTTTTCCAAAAAGCATGATACAGAAGGTCCTCAACTTGCAGGCTTGATTGGTTCCAAGAAGCTGTTTGTAAGTCCAATTTTGTTGATTTTTGGCCTATGATTTCCAGCTAATAAAGTCAATAAATAGTCGGGTTTCATATGAAATAGATATCAGGTTACTACTCATGTTGTTTCGCTTACTGTATTAAATGATATAAGGTCTAATTGGAGAGGGACCTATGGTCGTGGTTCTATCAAGCCCCTGTTATCTATAACAACACTCAAAGAGTGAGCGAGCTTGGTTTATTCCTGGCATTCCATGCATCTCTTTTTCTCTGGTATATTCAGCAGTAATTATGCCTTAGAAATGGTGCTAGAAGAGCATTTCACTGGGCGACACAGGTTCCTCGCCCAGAAATCTCTTTTTTTTAAACACAAGACTTACCCGGTATAGTACTGTAGTTATATATATAGCTTACGTCCCCGACGTCAACGGCAGAAAATTCGAAACTCGCGCCAACCGCCAGTTGGATAGCCAGGTGTACCACCCCTGCACCCTAGCAAGGTACCTGGGCGACATGTGAATTCTACTCCGTCATTACTGATCGTTTTTTTTGGTTAAGTACAAATCTTTGGTTATTGACTCCCGCTTGTTTTTGATCTCGCTTTGGATATTTCTTGATTTTGTTTGGATTAGATGATTTTTGACCTTTGCTTGTCTGAATTCTCTTAAAATTTCAAAATGGCCACCCCCCCTATAACTTTTAGGTTATGTGTGACTAGTGGGTGTAAGACCCGTATGGCTAAAGCCTCTCTTGACCCCCATTCTCTCTGTGTTGCATGCAGAGGTAAAGAGTGTGATTTAGGTGATCGCTGTGATGAATGTGTTTTGCTGTCAGAGCATGAATGAATTGAGTTTGATAGATACAGACGTAAAATCAAAAGGGATAGATTGAGGCGTAGTTCTTCTCGCTCATCTAGAGATATTTCCTCTTCCCATGTCATTAATCCTATTCCTTCACCTGTAGTGGTAGATCCCGATCCCACTATTGCAATTGCTAATGAATCTTCACTAAAAGATATTTGTTCTGTAACCGAAATACAAACCACGCTATTTACATAGGGTTTACTTTCGGCGTAGCTGAAAGGACCAGCCATTAGAATTTAACGAGGGTGTATTACTCCCGCGCTAGTTAGCAGGGGGGTAGGGGAGTGGTAGCTAGCTACCCCTCCCCCCTCACACACCGGTGAACTGCTTCACTTCACTTTTGGCTCGGACAATGAACAGACGTCTCTGTCCCGTCCTCGCATGGCAGCCATTAATGGTTTTCTTCCTAATTACTTACTTTTCTTATGCTTAATATATATGTAAACATGCTTATGTTTATGTATATATTTGAGTATAGAAATACAGTAAGTTTCCTTTTCAGTGTTTGTGTTGTGTGTGTGTGTAGGAAGTCCACTCATTGTACGACAACTTCTCCGTGTGGTCTCAGGCCACTACGGTGACTTTTCATGGGTCGCGATCTCTCCCTTGGTCCTTCGGTCTCCCTTCGGTGGGCGCCGTGGGGAATCGTCATCGCTGGACTTTACTTACTAATATGTTTCTCCGCTGTTCCTCCTTTCCTACGGGGAACTTGGTCTATCAGCGTGGGGAACTTGGGAGTTTTGTTTGACTACGGTCTCTCTCTCTCTCTCTCCTTGAGTTCGTTCACCCTTCTATTACTACTACGTATTACGGTAGCTTCCTTCCCGTTGCGGGTTGAGTTGCTTCTCCGTTTATTTTGTCTCAATTATTTTTTTTTTTTCTGGTCCTCAGGGGGTTATGCTCTTGGTGCTGAGCTACCGCTTTTGTAACCATGCTCAAGGGGCTGAGCGGTTGCAAGGCCAGACCATGGAGTTCATGCGATTATGCTCTTGGTGCTGAGCAGTCGCACTTGCAGCTACGCTCAAAGGGCTGAGCAACTGCAGGAGCTCCTCTTCGGAGGGTTGCTCTTTATGGTCAGCTTGCTGATCCAATGGCCCTAAGGGGCGCCTTCATCAGTTCTTCCTGTCTCTTCTACGAAGTGCTCATCTCTCTCGTTCGCGAGAGAGGACACTCATAGAGACTCCTCTTCGGAGGACTCCCCTGCTGTTGTTGCTTAAGGCTCAGTTCCCCCCTCCGAACATCTTCGAGGGGGCAGCTGAGTCCAATGGTCTCTCCTGCGAGTGTCTCTCCCCCTCGGGGGAGTTCACTAACAGAGACTCCTCTTCGGAGGACTGATGATGGTGCTCCTGTCCATGGTCGTCTTCATCTTCAGCCGCAGAGGATCCTCCTCGACGAGAACAGACAGTTGCAGCTGCTTCTCTAGTTCGCAAATGTTCCTGATGTGCGCAATGCGCGCCAACGTTCGCCCTCGCGCCCACGATCTCCAGATCTGGGCGCAAGTCTCCTGCTGTGGACCAGACTTCTGCTGAATCAACTCTTCTGAGACCTTTTGTGCGGCTACGCGCCATGCGCGCCTACGGTCTCCTGAACGCCCACAATTGCCTGCTCGCCGGCGCACATCTGATTACCCTTTCCTGATGTGCGCATTGCGCGCCAACATTCGCCCTCGCGCCCACGATCTCCGGATCTCAGCGCAAGCTGGGAGGTTTTTCTTCACTGAACTCCACGTGCACCTGCTCGCCAGCGCGCATCTGCACCCCCTTCCTGATGTGCGCATCCGCGCCATCGTTCGCCCACGCGCCCATGATCTTCGGATCTGGGCGCAGGCAAGGAGTTATTCCTTTGCCTCCTCGCCGACGACCTCTCATACGTCTGGCCGCGCATTTCTCCTGGCCACGCAACTACACTCCTACGATCTCCTGGTTCCTGCCTCGTCGCCCAGTTCAAGAAGTTCCTACGCTAGCGCACAGGCGCTCACAGGTTCTTCTGGACTCACAGCGCCTCCACTTCACTGCGCCGCCCAGGAGATACCTAAGTTAGCGCACAGGTGCTCACAGGCACCCCTGGGCTCTCCTTACGCGCCTGCGCGCTAATGTTTTCAACACCAACGCTGCAATCATCTTAGGTTTCCTACGCGCCTACGCGTTAACTCTCCTGTACGCGAGCGGTCGCCACACGCCACCGCTCGCCAACGCGCCATCGCTTGCCAACGCGTCATCACTTGCCACGCGCCATCGCTCGCCAACGCGCCATCGCTTGCCAACACGCCTTCGCCCGCCTACGAGCCATCGGTCGCCAAGATGCGCCATCGCTCATCAGCGCGCCATCGCTCGCTTACGCGCTATCGGTCTCCCGGCCGCCTGGGCTCGCCCTTACGTCCACGCGCCCCCGCACATGCGAACCTGTGATTTTCCATTGCGCCAGCGCCAGCGCAATTCCCGCCAACGCGCCATTGCTCGCCGAACGCGCCATCGCTCGCCAACGCGCCATCGCTCGCCAACGCCATCCCTCGCCAACGCGCCATCGCTCGCCTACACGCCATCGGTCTCCCGACCTCCAGCGCTCGTCCTTTCAACCGCATTCACCCTCACCTGCGCGCCCACGCGCACTTTCGCCTGCGCGCCCTCGCACCCACGCGCCTGCTCGCCTGCACGCCTGCTCGCCTGCACGCCTGCGCTCCTGCTCGCCCGCGCGCTCGCACCCACGTTCACCCGCGCGCGAACCAACGATTTGCCATCGCGCGAGTGCCAGTGTGATTTCGACCGCTATTCCCGTCGGGTTATCGCAACACGGGCAACCTGGAGAGTCTTCTGGGGCGCGTACTTCCAGTTTTCGATCTTCTCCCCGTAAACGCAGAGCATGGCACATACAAGAGCAGGAAGGATCTTCAGAGAGGTCTGGGCAACATTCTTCTCCTTCCTTTCAGGCAGGCCCCATCATCTCTACTCCTCAGGATCGTTCGATTCCCTTTCCCCTAGCGGGAGTCGCTGACGCTGCGTCTGTCAGCCGTCAGCAGAGGAGGTACTTCGAGATCATGGGGGAACCTGGTTTTAGCCCTTCCTCTCCACCATTCCGTGGAAGGGTCTCTCCAGGGAGTTCTTCTCTCGAGAAGTTCTCCGCCCGGCAGGTGACATTCTCGTCTTCGGAGATCTTAAGCCAGAAGAAAGCCGCAAAGTGTGCCATGCGGGCCACTTCTTGGCTGGTTGTCTGGCTTGGATCTCTGGGCATCCTGTTGCGATCCGAGAATTTGTCCAAGGAGAGCTCCAGAAAGGTCATGGAAACTTTCCTCCTCTCGGGCAAAAGCACCTCGTTTCCCGGCTCACCAAGTTTCGAACTTGTGGGCAAACTCGATGTTGAAGCATTGAGATGCAGTGACCGAGAGGTTCCTTTCGGAAGTCCCAACCATGGATGTCGGCAAGCTCAGACACTCTTCCACTCTTGGAAAGACCTTGTTTTGAGCCCAAGGACAGGGAACGGACAGCTGAGAGGTGGAGAAAGCGAATCACGGTTCGCTCCTCCATAGGCGCTTGCATCCAGACCCTACAAACCTCCAGCGCCTCAACAACAACAGCCTCGTCAGCCTAGGACATCGGAACCAGCCCCGACAGCTAAGACAAGGTGTCTAAACAGCAGCCCCCTCCTGTCAGAGGCAAGAAGGGCGGGAAGTCCTTCTGGGGAGGCAATAATCCTGAGGGAGCAGCCGAGGCCACAAACGCTAGGATTGGCAACCCCCCTGCAGGGTCCCCGGTGGGGGGGATGCCCAAGGTTGCACGCTCAGGTGGCAGCAGCTCGGGCCCGATTCCTGCACAATCTCCGTGATCAGCCAAGGATATCGCGTCCCATTCTTTACATCTCTACCTCCGCTGACAGCAAATCCAGTGTCACCGAGCTCCTATGCCATGGGATCGGCAAAGGGGCTAGCTCTTGGGGCAGGAATCGAGACCATGCTCTAGAGGAGGCTCTCCTAAAGGTCATCGACGGCCCCCCCCCCCCCACGGCTTCTTCAGTCAACTCTTTCTTGTAAGAAAGCGTCCGATGTCTGGAGACCTGTCTCGACCTCTCTACCCTGATCAAGTTTGTCGAACAAACTTCGTTCAGCGTGGAACAGCAGAGCCAATCAGGCTTGTAGTGTGACCACAACTCTTCATGTGCACACTGGAGCTGAAGGATGGGTACTTCCAGATCCCAATTCATCCGTCTTCCAGGAAGTACTTGAAATTCAGCCTAGACAACAGGTATACCAGTTCAAGGTACGGTGTTTCGATCTCCCCGCAGCACCGCAGGTGTCCTCCAGAATGTTCACCCTGTTATCTTCATGGCCACACAGGAGCGGCATCCATCTCCTTCGCTTTCTGAATGACTGGCTATCCCAGGCAGTCTCGGAATCGACCCTTCCTCAACACCGAGACAAGCTTCTGGGACTTGGCCAAGATCTAGGGATCATGGTAATTCTCGAGAAGTCTTCTCTGCTTCCATCTCAACAACTGGGATATCTAGGCATGATATTAGACTCCAATCTCCAAGCCTTCCCATCAGATGGCAGGATAGCAAGGCTGAGGAGAATCGCAGAACCTTTCCTCAGACGAGGAGAGCTTCCAGCCCAATCTTGGTTACGCCTCCTAGGTCACCTTTCCTCCTTGGCCAATCTATTTCCAACGGTCGCCTCAGGACGAGATCCCTGCGTCGGCGGCCCAAGTCCCGGTGGAATCAAGACAACGATTCCCCGGACATTCTGGTCCCTTTGGGACCTGCAGAACGAATGGACCTGCAGTGATAGTTGACCTATGGAAACCTTTGCAGGGGAATGGATCTTCTCACCCTTTTCCCTCATTTGATGCTGTTCTCGGACTCGTCAAATCAAGGTGGGGGGGGGTCCACGTTCTGAATCAGGCCTGTGGTCAGAACCAGAAGAGTACCTCCACATCAATCTGCTAGGAATGAAGGCCGTAGTCTGGCCCTCAACACTTCCAACAGACCCTGGCGAGTCATTCCGTGGACGACAACTCCACGGTAGTGCCTTTTGTTTCAGCAAGCAGGGAGGTACCTTTTCATATCAACTTTCTCATCTTACAGTGGAGATACTGAGATGAACCGAAGTCCACTCATACCCTATCGGCTTGTTTCATTCCGGACAAGGAATGTGCTCTCCGACAGTCTGAGCAGGACTTCACAGATAGAGAGTACCGAGTGGTCTTCGGCCCCCCTTGGTAGCCAACAGGTCCTGACCTTGTGGACCTGTTTGCGACAGCCTTGAATTTCAAGCTGCCGCTGTACTACTCCCAGTCTTAGACCCCAAGGCACTCTGGCAAGATGCCTTCCTACAACGGTGGGACATCATCGACGTCTACGTCTTCCCACCATTCTGTCTGTTGAGAAGGGGCTCAACAAGACCAGGCTATCGGTCAACCTGTCGATGACTCTGATAGCTCCGCTGCGGCATCATGCAGAGTGGTTCCCGGAACTTCTGCATCTCCTGACGGAACTCCTGAGAGAGCTTCCCCCACGACACGAGCTACTCAAACAACCACACTGCGACATCTACCACAAGCCGTAGCATCGCTTCGGCTTCATGCCTGGAGACTATCCAGCATCCCCTCACAGAGTGGCGTTCCGCAACAAGTTGCGGAGTGGATGCCTCGACACCTGCGAAAGTCATCCGCAGTGGTCTACCATGCGAAGTGGAGAATCTTCTGTGATTGGTTTTGTGGGAGAGGTACCTCTCCCCTTGATGCCACTATTCCAGCAATAGCGGAGTCATTGTCTATCAGCGGGAGGAGATGCTCCTTTCGCTCTCGGCGGTGGAAGCCTATCGCTCAGCATTTAGCCTGGCCTTCAGGCTGAAAGGATTAGACATTTCCTCCTCGCTGGATCTTTCTTCGCTCATACGTAACTACGAACTTACCTGCCCCAGTCGGAAGTGAGACCTTCTCCTGGAACATAGTTCGGGCTCTTAGGGCTCTTAAGAGATCTCCTTGCGAACCATTACGCCAGGCTTCTGATCGTCACCGGTCTTGGAAGACGGTGCTCCTGCTCGCTCTGGCCTCGGCCAAGCGTGTCAACGAACGTCATGGTCTCTCGTACGGCGTTGCCCACTCAAGAGGATAGGGGGGGGGGGTAACGTTCAGGTTCGTCCCCGAGTAGGTTACTAGACTCAAATGTGGGAGTCCCGGACCTTCGGTCGACTCCTTCAGGATTTCGAGTCTCCGTTCTGTAACAGATGACCCAGACCTTCTCCTACTAGGCCCAGTAAGGAGTCGGAGGGGTTATCTTAAAGATAAGCTGCAGTTCATCCTCACGTGCAAGCCCTGTTTGGGAGCACATGGAGGACGGAGAGGAGGGTCATCAAGAATGCCTTTTCAGCCTGGACTCAAAGGGCCATCCATCACGCCCTGAATCCAGATCCTCCTCCGTCACGTCGCCTTAGGGCACACGATGTCAGAGACATCGCAACGCCCCTGGCCTTCGAGAGAAACTACTCTGTGATGCAGGTGCTACAAGCTCGAGTCTGGAAGCGTCTAACGACCTTCACAGCCCACTACCTGCAGGACGTGACCCACTGGAGCCTCGATACGTCTATCGGCCCTGTGGTGGCTACACAACAGCTGGTCTAACCTCAGGCTCCTTATTGGACAGGTAGCAGAAGGTTGAGGGCATTGTTATCCGGTTTTAGACTGCATGAATGAAAGAAGTATCTCTGGCCCTTACTTCTTTCTTCATCCTCCCCTCTCTTGGGGAAAGCAGCATCCTGGGTTCTCTGCATAGGTGACCTCAAACTTCTGTAGGTAAACCATGCTTCCTTGTGTTCCTAGTATTGAGTTGATACTGTTGCGTCCCCCATACCCTGACGAGGTGGTATTGGGAACGTCCTAGCCTAGAATTCCAGCTAAAGGACTTCAGGTCGACTTCCTAGGACAAGTCACACTTCTTCCCTCCACACACAAGCTTATGTAGGCCGCACGTTTCTTGCGTAGCAAGAACTTGGGAGGTGCAGGGACTTTTTCTCGAGTGCTGCTCACTCGGATTCTGAGTCCCCGGGTAAGCCAAAGCCAGTAAGACTGGGGATTTTCCACCCTTCCTAAGGGTAAGTCACCCTATGTAAATAGCGTTGTTTGTATTACGGTTACGGAACAAATGACAAATTCGGAGATAATTTATATTTTTCCTAACCATACAAACCTTAGCTATTTACTCATATTTGCCCGCCAGCCCTGTCCCCCAAGGCAAGTCCTACCTCTAAGTGAAGTGAAGCAGTGCACCAGTGTGTGAGGGGGGAGGGGTAGCTAGCTACCACTCCCCTACCCCCCTGCTAACTAGCGCGGGGGTAATACACCCTCGTTAAATTCTAATGGCTCGTCCTTTCAGCTACGCTGAAAGTAAACTATATGTAAATAGCTAAGGTTTGTATGGTTAGGAAAAATACAAATTATCTCCGAATTTGTCATGTTAGTGGCGATTCAAGCTCACGGCGCTAAAGTTGAATCTTTGGCTGCGGACAGGACACAGTTGATGTCCGATGTGCAACTATTAAAAGGTGAAAGTGCAGTTGAGGGTGCGCCTGCTCGTGTCTGTCGTTCTCCTAGTCCTAGACCTCTTCCAAGCTCCCCAACCCCTGGGAGAAGGAATGTCGAAAGGCGAAAGGAGACGAGAGGCTTTAACAAAGGAGCAGACGTCCCCTCGAACGTACCTGTGGGCGCCTCCCAGGACGTTCGCCCTCACCATTGGAAAGGTGAGGTTAAGTGTTTTTCGTCGTCTTCGGACGACCCCTTGCCTAAAAGAGCCTGGAAGCTCGCTTCCAGACCTCTTAAGAGGTCCTATGATATGGCCTATCGACGTCCTGCTAGTTCAAAACCTGGATGTAGTCACTGGGATACTCCAGAGCCTTTTGAAAGTCCCCCGATTAAATGTCCTTTTAGAACGCTGGACGTTTCCAAGGATCCTTCTCTGCACTCAGGACCAGGCTTTACCTCATTCCAAGCTCCCAAGCAGCCTTCAGACTGGTTTTCGCCTTTTAGGCGTTCTGTTCCGTTTAGCGATGAGGAGAACGTTGTGATTTCATCACCGATTTCACAACGTTCGGATCCTAACTTTGTAATTCTTCAAGACATGCAAAGCAGGCTCTCGTCCTTTATGCAATCATACCTGCGTAGCGACAAATCTCATATCAGCGGTCGTGATCGGAGCAGCGAACTAGGACGTGCTCCCGAACGCCCTCGTAATCGGAGATCTAAGCTTCCTGCTAGCCGCTACGAACATCCTTTAGGAAGTGATCGTGATCGTTCTCCCAAGTCCGCAGTCCACAGTTCTTTTATTGAACGCGAACGTTCTTTCAAGAGCAAGGAGTTTCTGCCTTAGACAGTGTGCTCATGCGTTCTTCTAAGAAAGACGTCGGACATCCTGTTAAGCAGGTTATTGAACGTCCTTGCAAACGGGTTACCGAACGTCCTGTTAAACAGGCTTATGTTCGTTCTTTGGATGTCTTTCGAACGTCCTTCGATTCAGGATCCTGGACTTCCTACGGAACAGGCTGCCGATCCTCCTTCGGAACAGGCTGCCAAACGCCCTTGCAAACAGGCTACCGAACGTCCTTACAAGCAGGCTGCCAAACGTCCTATAATTCAGGGAGTTTCTCTCTCCGCCAATTATTTTAGTGAGTGTCCTTCAGGTCGTGTTTCCGGAAGGATTACAGTTGAACGAGTCGCTGAACAACAAGCGGTTCGTAGTACTGAACGCTTGTCAGAAGTTGACGGCAAGCGTGTTTCTGAATATGATCCTGAACGTCCTATCGCTTGTCATATTTCGGATGTTAGTTTGGATTACGATGAGGAGGCTCATTCTTTTCAAGACATCGATACAGTTCATGTACAGGAACTTCTTGTCTCCAATCGAGCTGATCGCGAGCGTTCGGATGAGCCGCACACGACTCTGCCGCCTGATACTATTCGCAATGAGCCTATTTCTATTGTGGTTGGCACTCAGGATTTTTCTGAAATAGAAACTGCTCTTAATCCTACTGCTCCCGAAGAAACATTACAAGAGAAGGAAATAGAAGGCCAGCTTTCTCCTATGGAGTTCGATGACGTTTCAGAAGACGAGGACTCTGTTTTTTCCGTCATTCTGCCGATCTTAAAAAACTAATGAGAGTTTTTACGGAAGAGTTTTCAGCCTTTTTTGTGCCTATAGCTCCGCACTCGCCTCCGTCTGAGTTTACTCTCGGGAAAGCCTCTAAGAAAGCCCGCTTTACTAAGATGGTATTGTCGCGCTCGTCTAAAACAGCTCTTAAATTGATGGGTGACTGGTTACAGTCTAAGAAGGCCTTAGGCAAGACGGCTTTTTCCTTTCCTCCAGCTAGACTGGCTTCGAGGTCGAGCATCTGGTACGAGACAGGAGAAGTTCTCGGCTTGGGGATTCCTGCCTCTGCCCAGGGAGATTTCTCAAGCCTTGTAAACGCTCCTCGTCGGTCGGCCATAAGAAAGACCAAGATTTTTTGGTCCTCTTCAGAGATGGACCACCTTCTCAAGGGAATTTTTCGAGCCTTTGAAGTTTTTAACTTTTTAGACTGGACACTTGGGGCTTTGGGTAAGAAAGTTGAGACTTTTAAAGAGGGTGATACCTCTGCCCTGGTCCATTTGATGTCGTGCATGGACAAAGCCTTGAGGGATGGCTCTAATAAACTTGCAGCTCTTTTTTCTGCAGGCATTCTTAAGAAAAGAGATCAACTTTGCTCTTTTCTTTCGCCGGGGGTTACTCCCTTCCAGAAGTCCGAACTTTTATATGCGCCTCTTTCTCCATTGCTGTTCCCACATGAGCTTATCAGGGAGATTTCTGCAGCCTTAGCTCAGAAGGCTACTCAGGATCTTGTCTCCAAGACTGCTAGAAAGGCTCTTCCACCCTCATTTACCAGCCACAAGCCTAAGGAAGATACTTTTCCCAAGTTTTCCCAGCCCTTTTGAGGGAGATCTTCCGGCAGGGGTAGTTCCAGACCTGATGCTAGAAGGAGTAAGAGAAGAGGCTTCAGAGCAGGGCGAAGCAGAGTCTGACTGCTTTCACCTTCAGGCAGTGGGTGCCAGACTACTCAAATTCTGGCAACCGTGGGAGAAGAGAGGAGCAGATCAGTAGTCTATTCAGATCTTGAAGGAGGGTTACAAGATCCCCTTTCTAGGGAGCCCTCCTCTGATCTTAGTTCCCGTGGATCTCTCCCAGATACAGATAGGAGGCAAAGAGACAAGGTCTTTCAAACCAAGTGTCTCTTATGTTAGAAAAGGGGGCCATAGAGAAGGTTCAGGATATTTGTTCACCGGGTTTCTACAACCGTCTATTCCTGGTACCCAAGAACTCGGGGGGATGGCGTTCAGTTCTGGACGTGAGTGCGCTGAACAAGTTCATCATCAAAACGAAGTTCACCATGGAAACTTCGAAGTCAGTGCTAGCAGCAGTAAGGAGGGACGACTGGATGGTCTCATTAGACCTTCGGGACGCCTACTTCCACATCCCCATCCATCCAAGCTTCAGACCCTACCTCAGGTTTGTTTTCATGGGAGACGTCTTCCAATTCAGAGCCCTATGCTTCGGCCTTTGCACAGCACCTCAGATCTTTACGAAGCTCATGCTGAATGTAGCAAAGATCCTACATTCAAGGGGCATAAGAGCCTCCTTGTATCTCGACGACTGGCTTCTCAGAGCGCACTCTTACGATCACTGCCTGAAGGATCTTCAGACAACCTTGGACCTTGCGAAAGAACTGGGTCTCCTTGTAAACTAGGAAAAGTCTCTCTTGGTTCCATCTCAAGAGATTTTATATTTGGGGATAACGATACGGAGTCAGATTTTTCAGGCTTATCCGTCTCCCGTAAGGATAGAGCAAGCCAAGTTGAAACTAAGATCGTTTCAAAGCAAGAAAGTCTGTTCAGCAAGGAAATGGATGAGTCTGGTGGGAACCCTCTCCTCCTTGGAACAATTCGTCCCACTGGGAAGACTGAATCTTCGTCCTCTCCAGTTCCATCTCAACAGCCATTGGGATAAGGAGAGGGACTTAGAAACGATGTCCATTCCTATCACGAACCCCATCAAAGACTGCCTTCGGGGGTGGGAAGAACCAGACAAGTTCCAGGAAGGTCTCGACTTATCAATAAAGAGCCCAGACCTTGTGTTATGCTCCGACGCCTCGGACACAGGATGGGGAGCAACCCTAAACAAGTTAGAAGTCTTGGGCCTATGGTCAGAGACCCAAAAATCCTTGCATATAAACCACAAGGAGTTGTTGGCAGTTATTTTAGCCCTCAAAAGTTTCGAGGAATTTGTCACCAACAAAGTGGTTCAGGTCACTGCGGACAACACGACAGCATTGGCGTACATCTCAAAGCAAGGGGGAACACACTCGATATCTCTGTACGAGACGTCAAAGAATCTCCTGGTGTGGGCAAGAGAGAGGAACGTTATACTTCTGACAAGATTCATTCAAGGGTAGAAAAACGTAATGGCAGACCGTCTCAGCAGATGGAATCAGATCCTTCCAACAGAATGGACCCTCAACCTTCATGTGTGCAAGAGCCTGTGGCGTCTTTGGGGTCGCCCTTGCATAGATCTTTTCGCAACCTCGAAGACGAAGAGGTTAGAGGCGTATTGCTCCCCTGTTCCGGATCCAGAAGCAGTCCACATAGACGCTTTTCTGTTGGACTGGTCCAATCTAGATCTCTACGCCTTCCCACCTTACAAGATCCTGTACAAGGTAGTACAGAAATTTGTGACATCCAAAGGAACCAGGATGACCTTAGTGGCTCCCTATTGGCCGTCAAGAGAATGGTTCACAGAGGTACTGGAATGGGTGATAGACACCCCAAGAATTCCTTTAAGAGTAGATCTACTCAGACAACCCCACGTGGAAAGATTGCATCAAAATCTCCACGTTCTTCAGCTGACTGCCTTCAGACTATCGAAAGACTCGCTAGATCTAGAGGCTTTTCGAAGGAGGCAGCTCAAGCTATTGCAAGAGCAAGAAGGACTTCGACCATCAAAGTCTATCAATCTAAGTGGCAGGTTTTCAGAGAGTGGTGTGGAATCAACTCTCTTTCCTCATCCAGTACCTCTGTAGCTCAAATTGCGGATTTCCTGCTATATCTTCGAAGGAAGTGCAATTTCTCCTCCTCTACTATTAAAGGCTATAGGAGTATGTTAGCTACTGTGTTTAGGCATAGAAACCTTGACCTCTGGCAATAAGGATCTGCAAGAGCTTCTCAAGTCTTTCGAGACTTCAAAACGACGGAACCAAGATTCTCCAGCCTGGAATCTGGATATTGTTTTGAAGTATCTTATGAGTGACAGGTTTGAGCCACTGGGTTCAACTGCCTTGAAAGACCTCACTATGAAGACTTTATTTTTGGTCAGTCTTGCAACAGCTAAAAGAGTGAGATTCATGCGTTTAGCAAAAGCGTTGGATTTCGTAATGGTAAAGCTGTCTGTTCCTTACAATTAGGCTTTCTTGCCAAAAACGAACGCCCTTCTCAGCCTTGGCCTAAAGCATTCGAGATTCCAAATCTTACGGATCTGGTTGGAGATGAGGTAGAAAGAGTCTTATGCCCAGTTAGAGCTCTGAGATGCTACTAGGAGAGAACAAAAGATTCACGAGGCAAGTCTGAATCTTTGTGGTGTTCAGTCAAAAAGCCCTCTTTACAGATGTCTAAAAATGCCTTATCATATTTTGTCAGGCTTTTGATTAAGGAAGCTCATATTCATTGTAATGAATCAGACCTTGGACTTTTAAAGGTCAAAACTCATGAAGTCAGAGCAGTGGCAATGTCGGCAGCATTCAGGCAGAACAGATCTCTACAAAGCATAATGGACACAACCTTCTGGAGGAGCAAATCTGTGTTCGTGTCATATTATTTGAAAGGTGTTCAGACTTGTTACGAGGACTGTTACACTCTGGGTCCATTCGTAGCTGCGAGTGCAATAGTGGGGAAGGATCCACCACTATGTTCCCATAATCCCAATAACCTTTTCTTCTCTTGGTACTTTTGTTTTTTATGGTTGTTTGTGGAGATTGTGTCAGTCTTCCCCAATCTTTGATTTTGTCAGGTGGTCATGTTTGTTCCTTGAGAGCACCCGGGACTGGTTATTGGAGGAAGTTCTGTCATGATGAGGTTTTGACACCGGTTTGACAGTCCCTACGAGATCTTCAGCCCCCTGGGGGGATCGCTGGATCTCATAAAGCTAGCAGACATAATGAGGCAGAGTATCATTGAAGTCAGCTTCCTTATCAGGTACGAACCCTAAGTTTTGTTTTAATTAACTCTTAAGTAGAATTCCAGATATGCTAGCTGTCTCTAACCCTCCACCAAAGGTGTTAATCAGCTGTATATATAACTACCGGGTAAGTCTTGTGTTTAAAAATGATATTTTCATTAATAAAATAAATTTTTGAACATACCTACCCGGTAGTTATATATAATTTTAGGCCCACCCTCCTCCCCTCTAAGAGACTAGAGGCATGGAATATATGAGGGTCACTGGAATGGTTCCCAGGTACCTCGCTAGGGTGCAGGGGTGGTACACCTAGCTATCCAACTGGCGGTTGGCGCGAGTTTCGAATTTTCTGCCGTTGACGTCAGGGACGTAAGCTATATATATAACTACCGGGTAAGTATGTTCAAAAATTTATTTTATTAAGGAAAATATCATATTACAGTATTTCCTTATCTTTATTATTTTCAGTTGTATCTCCAAATATTTGTAAGTTGAGGACCTAATTACCTTTAAGAATATTAAACTTCTAATTCTAATTTGTAGCAATTTCCTTGACATAAATCCAAATTTCTATTTGCTTTACGACTTACAGTACTGAAGTATTGAGTTATCTCAGGTTGATAATTTATCTGTTGTCATTGAGAGTACAGTAATGAGATTCTGTTCATGTCGCTTATTTTTATTTTTCCCTTTACAGGTAAATGATCTTATTCCTGTGTTGGAGATGTTGGAGTGTGAGGAAGGATCCAAAGACTTTTACCGATGTTACGTTCTCCTACTCTGGCTTTCCATCATCGTTTATATGCCCTTCAACATGATGGGTTTCGATGCCACATCAAAGACGTCGAGTGCTTCCTCGGTGTGTCCTACTGTAGTAGAAAGGTTTGTTGCTGGTAGTTTTGGATGGATACGGGCAGTATTCATTTTCTGTTTTGCCTTTACATACTTCTAGTGCTATGATTAACCTGTTTTTTATTTTAATGTTTTGATCAACCTGTTTTTATTCTAATGCTATGATCAGCAATCTATTCTAATATTATGACCAACCTGTTTTTATTCTTATGATATGACCAATCCGTTTCTAAACTAATGCTGTGACTAACCTGTTAGATATTTTTATTCTATTGTCTGGAATTCTATTGGTAATTTTATTTGAAATTTTGTGATAACTTTTGTTAGTCTTTTTGAGAATACACATATGTTCTTAAATTACCTTACCTTTGGATATAAACATCGTACTAATCTCTTTATTTAAAAGTACTTTGAGGTGCAAGATCATTGCAAAAATTTAACAGAAACGGTAACATCCAAATGGGTTATTTTTTCAGTTTCCCATCATTCTTATGCATAGAGATGTCTGTGTGGTCTCGATCAAGCTACCCTGCTTAAAGAAGTACCATGATTTTCCCTTTTTATCCTTCATGTAAATGACATTGATACTCACACAAATATCACTTCACATTTTTCATATCTTGATCCAACAAAAGATAAAACTTAGAGGTAATGTGATAATAAATAAAAGAGTAGGTAACAGCTCACTTTATCCTGCTGCTTGTTTTCTTTTACAGGCTCATGACTGTGATCAAAACACACCTGAAGTCGTCTCAGCACTCACGGCAGATGTCGGCATTTGTCGCGTCAAAATTCATAACAAGACCTGACTTGAAGGAGAAATACGTGCCTGAATTTTTTGCCTATTGTTTTGACGTAAGTACTCGTGGAGTTGGTAAGCAATTACAATACAGTGTATTTCACATAGAATTTATTTATTACGAAAAAACTACTTAAGCAGTAAGACGCTGCGAACGAACAAAAGAATAACTCATTACGTGACGAACAGGGGCACCTTAGGGGGAGAGGATATGTAACAGCTCCTCACTTATCCTTTTCCCCTAGTTGACTAGATTGGGTAAAGTCTATTGGGGTTGCAGATATCTATGGTTATCTTTGGATACGTCCCTGATTATACACGATATCTTCGGATAGTCGATCCGGGGCTTAGAACCTTGTGATACCTGACAGTAATTCTCTTGTGATATCACTCACAGAAATATTATACAGTAGGAAGCTGCCGAAGGGAACTTCTATCAGGACGACATGGCTATCTCACCCAAAAATAGATTTGTTCCGTAACTGAAATACAAACCACGCTATTTACATGGGGTGATTACTTCGGCGCAGCCGTTGATGAGCCATAAAGTTTTAACGATTGTTTCCTATCCCACCGCTAGTTAGCGGGGGGGTAGGGAGGGGTAGCTAGCTACCCCTCCCCCTCACACACACACCGGAGAATACTCCACTTTACTTTTGGCTCGGATAGTGATCGGAGGTCTCCGCTCCTATCCTCTCTTGACGGCCGTTATTGTTTTGTCTTTTAACTTACCCTTTCTTATACTTAATATATTTAAACATTACTGATGTTTATATATATTTTTGTGTATAGAAAATAGTAAGTTTCCTTTGCTTTCGGTGTTGTGCGGTGTGTGTTGTGTACGTCTACTAGAGTTTCGCCGGCTTAGGCCACCACGATCTTTTCGTGATCACGGCCTTTCACTTCTAGGACACCATGGTTGCCTTTCGTGGAGACCAGCCCTTCTCTTGAGGTCATTCACCTCTTACTCCGTACTACGCCTACGATAGCTTCTCAGAACCGAGTCGCTATTTCGTCTTATTTGTCTCAATTATTTTTACGAATATAATTGTGTTTTAACTTTTTAGCTCAGGGCTCACATCCCTTCGGGGGTCGGTGATCCTTGGAACATTCAAAGTCAGTTGCATAATTATCATGTTATAATTCTGTTTTGTTAACTTTCGTCCCCCCCCCCTCACCTAGGCATGCTGGGTGGGGGAGGGGGGCGCATACCTTCTTTCGTTCTTATGTTCTTTCCCTCAGGGTTTTTCTTTGGAGTTTCACCCGGGGGAATTTCTGTTAAATAATTATTCTGTTTTATTTTCCAGTTTACGATGTTGTTTCTTCGTGCCTGTTGTGTGTGCCTTCGAAGCAGAGCTGTCCTGTTTATCCTGGGGAGTCGGCTTCGCCGCCGTCTCTCAAGGCATTCATCAGGGGTGTTTCCTTCTCTTAGAAGTTCCCCCGTGATTGCTGCCAGCTCTTCATTGCATCCTAGAACGATAAGGAGGTTCGCCTCCAGGGTAGTAAGTTAACTTCCCTTTTACTTTTCCCTGGTCCTTGGCGGTTATGCTCTTGGGGCTGAGCGACCGCCCTTGTGACTAGCTCAAGGGGCTGAGCGGTTGCAAGGCTAGACCATGGTACTAGTGACTATGCTTTCGGGGCTGAGCGGTCGCTTCTGTAGCTACGCTCAAGGGGCTGAGCAGCTGCAGGATCAGTCCGGCCCTCTCTCGTTCGCGAGGGAGGCCGCACTAAGGGCTCCTCCTCGGAGGATCGCTCCTTTTGTCTCTTCTACGAAGTGTTCCCTCCCGTTCGCGTGAGAGGACACTCACAGAGACTCCTCTTCGGAGGATGGTTCCTGTTTACGTCTGCTGATCTCACGACCTATCGGGGCTCCTTCACCAGTCTCTTCTACGAAGTGCTCACCTCTCGTTCGCGAGAGAGACCACTCATAGAGACTCCTCTTCGGAGGATTGTTCCTGTCGTCAACAGCTTGCTGTTCAGTCATTAGCACTTCGGTGTTAGTGTCAGGGAAACTTCGGTTTCTCTTTTTTCCCTGACCCTTCGGGGTCTCGGATCTTAGTTACGCAGTTCCCTCGGGCTCTTGTAACTTTAGTCACTTCTACACTTCAGTGTTTAGTGACGGAGAAACTTCGGTTTCTCGTTGCATTGACCCTTCGGGGTCTTGCAACTATCCCCTCGATGCCTCGCTACTCAGGCTACGTTAGACCCTTGGTCTCTCATCCCTCAGTGTTCCTGTTGCCTACTGTATCCGTTCCTGACTGCAGACGCGCCTTGGGCGCCCACGCCCCCGTAATCTAACGGGCTCCTCCCTTCGGGGCAGGAGAGACTTTCTCACACCCTGAGTAAGTCCCTTAAGTGCCAGGTATCCCTGCGCGCCAACGTTCCCTTACGCGCTAGCGCTCGACTGCTGTTACTGCTGTTCCTGAGACTGCCTTAGAGACACCCTGTTCCAGTATTCAGTTAGGCTGCTACCAACGTTCCCTGCGCATTTGCGCACATCGTTGGGGTTCCTGAGATAGCGCACTGGCGCTCACCAGTAGTTCAGCCTTCGGTGTCTCTAAGTCTCTTCTAAGAAGGCCACCTCTCTCGTTCGCGGGAAAGGTATCTCACAGAGACCTCTCCTCGGAGTATTTAGCAGTCCCTCAGTTGATCGTCAGCACTGAAGTAGACCTCCTGGTCCTCTTCAGGGGATGCTCTCCCTTTTAGGGACACAACCCAGTTCCTGATCTACGAGTTAGCGATCCTTCAACCATTTCCGACGATCTTCTGTTGTGCAGGAGCCTACGATCTTCACTCACGCATAAGCGCTGAAGACCGCCCGCGTGCAGGATTATTTCCCGTCCCCGATCTCGCGGTCGTCGACGATTTAGCCGACGATCTTCTGTTCGCGCTAACGCGTAAGCGTTGATGATCGCCCGCGCGCGGGATGGTTTCCCGCGTGCGATCTCGCGATCGTCGAGGGTCGTGCGATCGTTAGCCAACTATCTTCTGTTCGCGCTAACGCGTAATCGTTGATGATCGCCCGCGCGCGGGATGGTTTCCCGCGCGCGACCTTCAAGGCCCTTCCGCTCGCGATCGTCAACCCGGCAACGTTCGTTAGCCGGCGATCTTCGGATCCAGCGCTAGGCGCGCAAACGCTGATGACCTTCTTAGTGTGCGTAAGCGCCGAGGATCGGTCTGTACGCGGTATGGTTTCCCGCGCGCGGTTCTCCGCACGCGATCATCAACGGCTGTTAGCCAGCGATCTTCGGTTCCGGCACTAAGCGGGAGCGCCGACGATCTTAGTACACTTAAGCTCCAATGATCGTTCTGTGCGCGGGATGGTTTCCCGCGCACGGCAACGAGGCCATCCGCGCGCGGTTCTCCGCATGCGATCGTCGATGGCCGTTCGCCGCCGATCTTCGGATTCGGCGCTGGGCGCACGAGCGCCGACGACCTTCGCAGTACGCGTGAGCGCCGAAGATCGTTCCGTTTGCTGGATGGTTTCCCGCGCGCGATCGTCGTAGATCGTCCGCGCTCGGGCACCGAGGTTCCCGCTCGTGATCGCCGACTATCTTCTCTCGCGCGCGAGCTCCGACAATCGTCGCTTACGCGTGAGCGTCGAAGATCGTCTGGGCTTGCGCGAATCGCCGACGATCGTCTTGCATAGTCGGAGATCATTCGCACGCGGGCACTATGGGTTCCCGCTTACTGTCTCCTACACTTTTTTCTCTCGCGCTAGCGCCAACGATCTTCGTACTCGCGTAAGCACCGAAGATCGTCAGAGTTTCTTCAGCGTTATTCTTCCTCTCGTAGGATGGTTCCCCACATGCAATCGCCGACGGCGCTAGCACCGGCGACCTTTTTTCGCCGAGATCGTTCACGCGTGGGATGGTTTCCCTTGCCCACGGTCTTTTGCGCGCAAGCGCCAGCGATCTTCATACGCGCGGAGACGCGGGGATCGTTCACGCGGTCTCCGATACGCTAACGCTCACACAGCCATGCAGGCACGGTTATTCTGCTACGCATGCTTTATTAACGCGCTACCCAGATCTGTGCTTTCCGCGCGATCGTCAACGTGATCGGCGCACCATTCTCCGACACGACCGAGCCCTGTTTACATCAGGGCTTATGGCGGTCAGGCCACCTCCGCGTTTCCCTCCCCCGCAGCGCAGAGCAGCGCCCTCTCCGGAGGAGGGGAGGTTTCCGGACAGGTTAAAGGTCTCTTCTCCCTTCACTGCAGACTCTCTACGGGCGAACCCTCATGTTTCATCTCCCCCAGAGGATCGAACGATCCTCTTCCCTCCAGAGGGACTCCCTGTCAGCGTGAGGATTGGTCGGCATCCCTGGTGGGATGCCGTCGTCAGAGCGCTCAAGCAGGCGATGAGCCTGTGCCTTCTGACTGGGGTCACTAATCAGTAGCAGCTTTCTCTCCCCCTGAAGGGGGTGAGAGGAATCCCTGGCATGGTATCTTCCCCAAGGACTATCCTGTCCCTTCGCAAGTCCTTACGCAGGCGATGAGCCCTCCTCAGACTCCATCTCCCCTCCCCTGCAGATGGGCTTTGCCCATCCCCAGGAGGGCCGGAAGACCTGGTCCTCTCCCCCTTCACTCCATAGGGAGAATCCCCGCCTCTTCCTGAGGGTCCTATCGTGCGGAGGGGGCGAAGCCTTACATCCTTCATCGCTGGGGTCCTGTTTCCCTCCTAGGAGGGATCTTAAGGCCCTGTCTTCCACAAGGATCCGACAGGATCCAGTTGGACCCTTGGGGCATGTCTACGAGTCTCCCCAGGAAGAGCCTCCGGGGATGGGAGACCTTGCTGCCAGTCCATCAGGAGGAGGAGCTCCAGGGGTCAGAACTAGCGTTCTGGCAGGTTCTTGCCCTCAGGAGAAACCTCAAGGGGATCCCAGATTCAGAGATTCCTCTTCGGTAAGGGAAGGATTCGATTCTGGACCGAGTTCTACTCACCCAAGGCCTCCCTTACGCCAGTGCAGCTTGCCCTGGTCTCAGGGAATGAAGAGCACCAGAGACTAGGCCAAGGGCCAGCTCTCCGAGCTTGTCTCCTTCAACAGTCCCGGGTGATTTCAAGCCCCTCCCTTCTCCCTGGGTAGGGATCGGTGAGGGGATGGGTCCTCCGGGCGGAAGTCCAGTCCATGTCGGAGAGGCGCCCCCTCCAAGAGGTGGCCAACAGGTTTCGAGGCCTCCGTAGTCGCCTCCTTCCCTTCTCGACTCTGTACAGGGTTGTCAAACAGTCTCCGTTCAGCGTAGCGACAGCAGACGCGGTCAGCTTTGCAGTGAGACCACTAGTCTTCATGGGTACACTGGTCCGGTAGGACTCGTACTTCCGGTCCTGGTTCACTCATCTTCAAGGAAGTACTTTGGAGTCCGCCTGGAAGGCGGGTATACCAGTTCAAGGGCTGTGCTTCGGCCTCTCCACGGCACCTCAACAGTTCTCCGATACTTCCTCTCGGATCTCTTCACGGGCGCTCAGCATCGGCATCCGGCCACTCCGTTTCCTGGGTGGCTGGCCGATCCTGGCACACTCAAAGGCTTCCCTTCTTCGTCATCGGGACAAGCTCCTCGGACTTTACCAAGTTCTAAAGATCATGGTGGTCCTCGAGGAGTTCTCCCCGCAGCCCTCTCAGAGTCTGGTATACCGAGCCTGGTCTGAGGCTCCTATCTCCCGTAGCCTTCCCTTCAGACGTCAGGGTACCAAGGCAGAGGAAGGTCGCGGGACCTTTCCTCACACAAGAAGACCCTCCAACCCAAGGTTGTTACGTCTCTCCTCCCTGGCCCGTCTGGTTTCCACAGTCGCCCCAGGTTGAGTTCTCTCCAGTGGCGACTCGGGGCGCAGGGGAGTCGGGGGCACATCTCCCCAGACGCCGAGACCCCTAGGGGATAACCGGTACAGACGAACCCATGGGGGTGGGAAGCTGACGAGGGCCTACAAGAGGGAGTGGTCCTTCTCGTCCTTCCCCCTAACTAGATGCTGTTTTCGGACGCGTCGAAGGAAAGGGGGGGGGGGGTTGCCCACGTTCTGATCCACGGGTCCTCAGGCCGGGGGTCAGAACCAGGAAGAACCTTCTCTAGTCCTACTAGAGATTGAAACCGTGTTTCTGGCTCTTCAGTAGCTCCACCTAGCCTGGCGGACTACTCTGTGGTTATGAGGATCAACAACACCACAGTGATGGTTTTCTGGCCCAGACAAGGAGGTACTTTTCAGTACAACCATCCCATCCTGCGGTAGAGATACCGGGATGGTCCAAGTCCCCCTCGGTCTCCTTGGCAGCTCGCTTGATTCCAGGCAAAGGAATGGGCTCGCCGACAGTCTGAGCAGTGTGTCACGGACACCACATTCCGAGTGGTCTTTGGATCCTCAAGTAGCCTACAAGTCCTGCCTCGGTGGGGCTCCCTTGGTGGACCGGTTTGCTACAGCACTGAGCTGCAAGCTCCCGCTGTACTGCTCCCCAGTCACGGATCCCAAGGCCCTCTGGTAGGAGGCCTTCCAGCAACGATGGGACACCATCGATGTGTTGCCTCTGTAGCTTGCTCCTCTTCCCGCCGGGAGTCTATCCAGCACCTCCTCAAAGAGAGAGATTTTTCACAACAAGTGGCGAAAAGGAGGCCTGGACACCTGCGCAAGTCTTCCGCAAGTAGTCTCCCAGGTGATAGGGCGAGTTTCTGTAACCAGTGTCGGGGAGAGGGCATCCCTCCACACATTGCCGCTTCCAGCAATATCGGAGCCCCAAGTGGGATTGTGGGATAAGTGTGCCTTTCAGTTTTGACTGTGAAAGGCTATCCCTCAGCCTTAAGGCTTGCTTCCTGGCTCTAGGGACAAACATTTCTCCCCCCGCTGGAACTCTTCCTTCGCATGCGAAGCCTTGTCCTCTCCTGCCCTCAGTCGAAGGTGAGACCTCCTCCTTGGGACGTGGTTCGAGTCCTCGAGTCTCTAAAGAGACCCCCTGACGAACCACTACGTAAGTTCCCAGCCCACCATCTTCTGGGTAGACAGTGTTCCTGCTAGCCTATCTTCAGCCAAGCGAGTCACGTGGTCTCTCTTACGATTTCGCCCATTCAGGTGGTTATGGGGAGGCAACATTCAGGTTCGTCCCTGAGGTTTGTTGCCGAGACTCAGAATCTGGGAGTGCCGGACCCGCTTCGACTCCTTCCAGGGTTCGAGTCTCCGTCCTGTTGCAGATGACTCAGTCCATCTCCTACCTTGCTGGTAGGGGGTCCGAGCTGGTGTCTTCAGAGAACAGCTGCAGTTCGTCTCCAGGTCCAAGTCTCGTTCGTGGATCCTGGGTAACGAGGAGAAGGGTCTCCAGGAGTACCATCTCGGCCCGGATTCGCAGGGTGCTACACCCTGCCTTGAATTCTGACCCTTCTCCGTCGCACCGCCCTAGAGCCCATGATATCAGGGGCTTAGATACGTCCCTGCCCTTCATGGAGCATCTTTCAGTGACGCAGGTCCTACAAGTGGGGATGTTGAAGCATCAGACCTTCTTCTCAGCCCCTTACCTGCAAGACATGACCCACAGGAGGCTTGATACGTTTCTATCGGCCCTGTGGTGGCTTCACAACAGCTGGTCTAAACCTCAGGCTCCTTGATGGACAAGTAGCAGAAGGTTGAGGGCATTGTTACCTGGTGTTAGTCTGCATGAATGAAAAGATCTGTCTGGCCCTTATCCTTTTCTTCATCCTCTCCTCCCACGGAGAAAGCAGCATCCTGGGTTCTCTGCACAGCTGACCTCAAACCACTGCAGGTAGACCATCCTTCCTTGTGTTCCTAGTATTAGGTGTAATACTGTCATGTCCCCATACCCTGACGAGGTGGTATTGGGAGAGTCCTTGCCGGGATTCCCTCCTGAGGGACTCCAGGGCAACTGCCTGGGACAAGTCACTTTTCACCTTCGCACATACCTTACGTAGGCCGTGGCAGTTTCACAACCGCCAGCGAGGAGCAGGGATTCCCTATTGTCCGAGTACTTGATTGCTCGAATATGGAATCCCTGGGCAAGCCAAAGCCAGTATGGCCGGGACTTACCACCCTTCCTTAGGATTAAGTCACCCCATGTAAATAGCGTGGATTGTATTTCAGTTACGGAACAAATGACAAATTCGTAGATAATTTGTATTTTTCCTAACTATACAAACCTTAGCTATTTACAGTTATGTGCCCGCCAGCCCTGTCCCCCAAGATAAGTCCTACCTCTAAGTAAAGTGGAGTATTCTCCGGTGTGTGTGAGGGGGAGGGGTAGCTAGCTACCCCTTCCTTCCTCACCCCCCCCCACCCCCGCTAACTAGCGGTGGGGAAGGAAACCCTCGTTAAAACTTTATGGCTCGTCATTGGCTGCGCCGAAGTAACCACCCCATGTAAATAGCTAAGGTTTGTATAGTTAGGAAAAATACAAATTATTTACGAATTTGTCATTTTTCCTACGTCAAAATCCGTTTTATTTCAATTTGTAAAGATTATAAGAAAATGTTTAGAATGATCAAGTTCTTGGACATATTACACCTTTACAGGAAGGAAGTATTGAAGAGCGATAGTAAGCTTCAGGTGAAGTTATCATGCTGGAAGTAAGCTAACTCATGAAGGGCACCGTTCTCTATCATTGTAGTCATAACGGGAGTGCTGGTTATCGATCTCGGCTCTTCGGTAAATGACCACAAGTTCTCAAAGCCAATCTTTGGGAATGCTGTGAGGATTTAAATCTCGGTCTTAACAGTGCTTTGGCTAAAGTCTGTCGGGAGAATTAGTTTAAAATTTAGGAGTCGACTGAGAAAGGGTTTATGAAGGCTTAGAATTAAATTTGCAACCTTAAATGTAGGTAGAATATGCATGTGGTAAGTAAGTGGCATATACAAGTTATGATATACCAGTTTTTTTTTTTTACATAACAGTTAATCCCTGCAAGTTTCATTACTTTACAATTAAAATTGTTGGCAGTCAGGAAGCTGTACACAAACAAGCACACAAACTAGGGCAAAAACATAGCCTCTTTCCAACCACGTTGGCGCAGGTAAACAGTTTATTAGAAGGTCCATTTGCCCAAGTGTTTAGAAGCTGACTGACATTGTAATTTAGTGCTCGCACTTAATGGCATCGGAGGTGTTTTATTGAATGAAATTTTACAATGATAGTATTATCCATTCTCTGAGTCAGAGTGATTCTTCCTCTCTACTGAGCACAAACATGTGATCAGCATGAAAAGATTAGTTGCTTATGTTAGATATTCTCTGTACTTCATGGTACTATATACGTTCATAATATTAGGATGTTAAATATTTTAATGTAAAATAATGAAAAATAGGATTCGCAAACTTTTCTGCCGTAAGACTTGTAATAACCTATTGGATCTACAAAAGATGAACTTAAACTTTACTTCCTATTGTGTTGTGCCAAGAAAACATATTTCTTTAGTCAAGGATTTGAGAATACAGTACAGATGAAGACCTCCCCTTTAATAATTGATAATGAATTACTATTGAGTTTCCTAAAACGCAAAATCACAGTTCCGTGATGACTAAATAACTGAAAGACAAAGGAATATGATATACTCATTTGGTAGGATTGCCATAAACTGCCATACGATCCTTTTGCTACATTAGAGGGCATGGCAGTCACCAGAATAGAAAAAGGGGAAATTTCTAGTTTAAGGGTAGACGTCTACATTTAACTAGCCTTGAGAGAGAAGCAATATGAACTCCAGACAAGTATGAAAATAGGTAATTCGGTGGTGCTAAGGAGGAATGAGGGAAGGAGCGTGGGGAGGGGTAGGGGTGAGGGGAGGATAGTCGTAGTAGAAGGCAGTAGTCGGGTGTAGAACGGCACCTCGTTGTTCCGGGGTATGTTGAAGAAGGAGAGGTCTAACTGGTGAGGGACCTATGGTTGTGGTTCTTACATGCCCCAGTTACTATACCGACAGTCATTAGAGTGAGCGAGCTGGGTTTATTCCTAGCATTCTATGCATCTTTTTTCTCTAGTATATTTAGCTGTATTTATGCCTTAGAAATGGTGCTATATGGAGCATTTCACTGGGTGACACAGGTTCCTCGCCCAGAAATAGATTTTTCCTTCGTCAAAATCCCTTTATATTGTCATTTACCTCTTTTATTGCTTGTATATTGAACTGGCTATTTATTTTGTGTAAATTCTCTTTAATGCAGGTTTTATGCAATGACCAAGGTTCAGATGTACATACCATTTTTCACAAGCTAGGGGTTTTAAGAGCTCTAGGTTTGGTATTCAAACATGGCAAAAGAGAAGAGATGCTTCCGTACTCGAAGGAAGTCTTGACGCGTATTATTGAGAGCAAGTCGACCACCTGCATCGACACTCCGATCCGTAAACTCGCCATGAAGCTTATTCAGCGCATAGGTAAGTCACTCCTTTGTCTTTGAGGGCAATCAGAAGTGTAATGCATTGCGTATCAAGTTTTCAATGCTGACAAATTTGAAAATAGTTTTTACTCTAAAATCAAACCATTGTTCTCTAGTCTTGGGTAGTGCCATAGCATCTATAACATAGTCTTCCTCTGTCTTGAGCTAGAGTTCTCTTGCTTGGGAGTACACTCATGCACACTAGTCTGTTTTCTTATTTCCTTTCCTCTCTGGACTATTTTCCCTGTTGAGCAATTGGGCTTAAAGCATCCTGGTTTTATTATTATTATTGTTACTTGCTAAGCTACAACCCTAGTTGGAAAAGCAGGATACTATAAGCCTAGGGGCCCCAACAGGGAAAAGAGCCTAGTGAGGAAAGGAAATAAGGAAAAAAAGATATTTAAAAAGTGACAACATTAAAATAAATATTTTCTATATAAACTATAAAAACTTAACAAAACAAGAGGAAGAGAAATAATATAGAATAGTGTGCACGAGTGTACCTTCAAGCAAGAGAACTCTACCCCAAGACAATGGAAGACCATGGTACAGAGACTATGGCACTACCCAAGACTGGAGAACAATGGTTTGATTTTGGAGTGTCCCTCTCCTAGAAGATCTGCTTACCACAGGTAAAGAGTCTCTTCTACCCTTACCAAGAGGAATGTAGCCACTGAACAATTACAGTGCAGTAGTTAACCCCTTGGGTGAAGAAGAATTGTTAGGTAATTTCAGTGTTGTTAGGTGTATGAAGCCAGGAGAATCTGTAAAGAATAGGCCAGACTATTCGGTGTACGTGTATGTGTACGCAAAGAGAAAGTGAGCCCTAACCAGAGAGAAGGATCCAATGTAGTACTGTCTGGCCAGTCAAAGGACCCTATAACTCTCCAACTGGAGTTGTAGCTTAGCTAGTAAAAATAATAACAGAAGTCTTGTCAAAATGCATGACATCACTTTGAATAAGCTTAAAGTTTTGTTTTGTCTTCCTTGCCAAGGTCTTACATTTTTGAAGCCCAAAGTTGCTGCTTGGCGGTACCAGATGGGCAGCAGAAGTCTGGCCATCAACATTCAGGGTGCATCGTCACAGGATCAGTGGAAAAGTGACCCTGATGCCAAGGAGTACGATGAGGATGACGATGAAGTGGCTGCGGAAGTCGAAGAGGTTATCGACTGCTTACTACAAGGGTTAAATGACAAGGACACAATTGTCAGGTTAGTCATTTCAGTTTTTCATATCCTTTTGAATTTTGGATGATGTCTGAGAAAATATATACAATATTGTATTCCCATTTCATCTTGAATATGAAATGCATAAATACTCTGTCTGATGTGGTTATATATATATCTATATATATATATTCTCATAAATTTAGATTTCTCATAAACTATTCATGTGTGATTGTATTTCAGCAAAAGAAGAATTCATTGCCCTTTGTACTGTACATGTACAGTATACAAGGATGAAATTTTATACATGAATGTGAACTGATAGTAAAATTAGCCTCCAAATATGTGTTTCCAAAGAATTTGTCTTCTCCATTGATTGCAGATAGTAATTAGTATAAAGAAACAAACATTCTGTATAAATTATATCATAAATTATTTAGAAATTCCATATGAGTTGAACCTTCCCCGTAGAACCAGAGATTATTTATAATTTTATCCGTTATGATTAAAGATGGAGAATTTCAAATTAATGTGAGTTGTCTGAGTATTTGAAAGACTTCCCTCGTTCCAGGTGGTCAGCGGCTAAAGGGATTGGACGAGTAACGGGACGGTTACCGCAGGAGTTTGCAGACGAGGTCGTCGGAGCAATTTTAGAGCTCTTTTCAACAAGAGAGTCTGACAAAGCGTGGCACGGAGGATGTTTAGCTCTAGCGGAGCTAGGTAAGGCAATTCAGATTATATTTAGGTAGAGATTGCAAGGTCGGTTATCCTTTATCCCTTCACATTTAGTTTATTCTTTTATTAGTTATCCAAAGCAGCTCTTCTAGGAGAAGGACACTCCAAGATCAAACCATTATTCTCTAGTCTTGGGTAGTGCCATAGCTTCTGTATCATGGTCTAACACTGACTTGGGTTAG
This sequence comes from Palaemon carinicauda, assembly GCF_036898095.1. Lineage (NCBI taxonomy): Eukaryota > Metazoa > Arthropoda > Malacostraca > Decapoda > Palaemonidae > Palaemon > Palaemon carinicauda. The sequence goes on from NC_090755.1 coordinate 14,004,421, forward strand.
AGTTCTCCTGCTTGAAGGTACACTCAGGCACGCTATTCTATCTTATTTCTCTTCCTTGTGGTTTGTTAAAGTTTTTATAGTTTATGTTAGGATAGGAAATGAAGTGAGCGATTGGTTTCCGGTGAGAGTAGGACTGAGACAGGGATGTGTGATGTCGCCGTGGTTGTTTAACTTGTATGTTGATGGAGTGGTGAGAGAGGTGAATACTCGAGTGCTTGGACGAGGATTAAAACTGGTAGACGAGAATGGCCATGAATGGGAGGTAAATCAGTTGTTGTTTGCAGATGATACTGTACTGGTTGCAGACACAGAAGAGAAGCTTGGCCAATTAGTGACAGAATTTGGAAGAGTGTGTGAGAGAAGGAAGTTGAGAGTTAATGTGGGTAAGAGTAAGGTTATGAGATGTACGAGAAAGGAAGGTGGTGCAAGATTGAATGTCATGTTAAATGGAGAGTTACTTGAGGAGGTGGATCAATTTAAGAGCGTGGGGTCTGTTGTTGCAGCAAATGGTGGAGTGGAAGCAGATGTACGTCAGAGAGTGAATGAAGGTCGCAAAGTGTTGGGGGCGGTTAAGGGAGTAGTAAAAAATAGAGGGTTGGGCATGAATGTAAAGAGAGTTCTATATGAGAAAGTGATTGTACCAACTGTGATGTATGGATCGGAGTCGTGGGGAATGAAAGTGACGGAGAGACAGAAATTGAATGTGTTTGAGATGAAGTGTCTAAGGAGTATGGCTGGTGTATCTCGAGTAGATGGGGTTAGGAACGAAGTGGTGAAAGTGAGAACGGGTGTAAGAAATGAGTTAGCAGCTAGAGTGGATATGAATGTGTTGAGGTGGTTTGGCCATGTTGAGAGAATGGAAAATGGCTGTCTGCTAAAGAAGGTGATGAATACAAGAGTTGATGGGAGAAGTACAAGAGGAAGGCCAAGGTTTGGGTGGATGGATGGAGTGAAGAAAGCTCTGGGTGATAGGAGGATAGATGTGAGAGAGGCAAGAGAGCGTGCTAGAAATAGGAATGAATGGCGAGCGATTGTGACCCAGTTCCGGTAGGCCCTGCTGCTTCCTCCGTTGCATTAGATGACCGCGGAGGTAGCAGCAGTAGGGGACTCAGCAGTATGAAGCTTCATCTGTGGTGGATAACGGGGGAGGGTGGGCTGTGGCACCCTAGCAGTACCAGCTGAATTCGGTTGACTCCCTTGTCAGGCTGGAGGAACGTAGAGAGTAGAGGTCCTCTTTTTTGTATTTGTTTCTTTTGTTGATGTCGGCTACCCCCCAAAATTGGGGGAAGTGCCTTGGTATATGTATGTATGTATATAGGAAATATTTATTTTCATGTTGTTACTGTTCTTAAAATATTTTATTTTCCCTTGATCCCTTTCCTCACTGGGCTATTTTCCCTGTTGGAGCCTGTGGGCTTATAGCATCCTGCTTTTCCAACTAGGGTTGTAGCTTAGCAAGTAATAATAATAATAAAGAAAATGTTGAATCCTGAAAGAATTTTAGAACTTCTAGTAATGAATGTAAGAATCCTTGGAGTCATGTCTAAGGTTGGCACGAGTGTTCCTTATATGTTTTTGTTATTATTTTTCAGTTTTCCTATTGTCTTTAGTTTGTTTATTGCACAATTCTAAAATAAAGAAAATTATGGTACCTTATTTGGAAATATATACATACATATACCAAAGGCACTTCCCCCAATTTTGGGGGGTTGCCGACATCAACAAAGAACAAAACAAAAAAGGGGACCTCTACTCTCTACGTTCCTCCAGCCTAACCAGGGACTCAGCCGAGTTCAGCTGGTACTGCTAGGGTGCCACAGCCCAACCTCCCACATTTCCACCACAGATGAAGCTTCATACTGCTGAGTCCCCTACTGCTGCTACCTCCGTGGTCATCTAAGGCACCGGAGGAAGCAGCAGGGCCTACCGGAACTGGGTCACAATCGCTCGCCATTCATTCCTATTTCTAGCACGCTCTCTTGCCTCTCTCACATCTATCCTCCTATCACCCAGAGCTTTCTTCACACCATCCATCCACCCAAACCTTGGTCTTCCTCTTGTACTTCTCCCATCAACTCTTGCATTCATTACCTTCTTTAGCAGACAGCCATTTTCCATTCTCTCAACATGGCCAAACCACCTCAACACATTCATATCCACTCTAGCCGCTAACTCATTTCTTACACCCGTTCTCACCCTCACCACTTCGTTCCTAACCCTATCTACTCGAGATACACCAGTCATACTCCTCAGACACTTCATCTCAAACACATTCAATTTCTGTCTCTCCATCACTTTCATTCCCCACAACTCCGATCCATACATCACAGTTGGTACAATCACTTTCTCATATAGAACTCTCTTTACATTCATGCCCAACCCTCTATTTTTTACTACTCCCTTAACTTCCCCCAACACTTTGCAACCTTCATTGACTCTCTGATGTACATCTGCTTCCACTCCACAATTTGCTGCAACAACAGACCCCAAGTACTTAAACTGATCCACCTCCTCAAGTAACTCTCCATTCAACATGACATTCAACCTTGCACCACCTTCCCTTCTCGTACATCTCATAACCTTACTCTTACCCACATTAACTCTCAACTTCCTTCTCTCACACACCCTTCCAAATTCTGTCACTAGTCGGTCAAGCTTCTCTTCTGTGTCTGCTACCAGTACAGTATCATCCGCAAACAACAACTGATTTACCTCCCATTCATGATCATTCTCGCCTACCAGTTTTAATCCTCGTCCAAGCACTCGAGCATTCACCTCTCTCACCACTCCATCAACATACAAGTTAAACAACCACGGCGACATCACACATCCCTGTCTCAGCCCCACTCTCACCGGAAACCAATCGCTCACTTCATTTCCTATTCTAACACATGCTTTACTACCTTTGTAGAAACTTTTCACTGCTTGCAACAACCTTCCACCAACTCCATATAACCTCATCACATTCCACATTGCTTCCCTATCAACTCTATCATATGCTTTCTCCAGATCCATAAACGCAACATACACCTCCTTACCTTTTGCTAAATATTTCTCGCATATCTGCTTAACTGTAAAAATCTGATTCATACAACCCCTACCTCTTATAAAACCACCCTGTACTTCCAAGATTGCATTCTCTGTTTTATCCTTAATCCTATTAATCAGTACTCTACCATACACTTTTCCAACTACACTCAACAAACTAATATATGCTAGAATGAAATAATTGGAATATTGATAACAATTATAATCTAGAGGGGCACTCGGTAGAGCACAGACCTCCGCCGCGACTGCATATTTCTTGACCTTTTGTTTGACCTTGACCTTTGAGCTTAACATGTATCAATTGACGTGGATTTTTATACTCTCGAATATAGATTAAGTTTGAAGTCTTTGTGACAACGATGTTCAAACTTGTGGCTGATTACGTGAATTGGACATTTTTGTTGACCGAGACCTTAATCTTCCCAAATCTGATAATTTTCAGTTTTTTTTACATAACAGTTGGTCCCTGCAAGTTTCATAACTCTACGATTAAAATTGTGGCCAGGAAGATGTTCACAAACAAACATACAAACACACACGAACTGGGGTATAAACATAACCTCCTTCAAACTTCATCGGCGGAAGTAATGATACAAACAGACACACATCAAAGGCAGACAACTTAAAAGACAATAAAACTTACCGCAATCTGAAGTGTGTCCCAACTAATAAGAACGATAGACTGAGAAAAGAAAGTCCCTGGAGTATTACTGCTTCTTGGCATTAGCCTAACCGCTAGAGTGTGTCATTAATTTTGAAGTCGCATGTGTCTATGAACCCTTTTACCTCCAATGGACGTACTGGTACGTCTCACAAAACTCATCCCTTTATCCCCATGGACGTACCGGTACGTCCTTGCAAAAAACTGCTATTTGCATTTTTTTTGCATATTTTTTTATAACTTTATGAGAAACTTCAGGCATTTTCCAAAAGAATGAGACCAACCTGACCTCTCTATGACAAAAATTAAGGCTGTTAGAGCAATTTAAAAAATATATATTGCAAAATGGGCTTGAAAAAAAAAAAAAATGCCTGGGGATTAAGGGTTGGAAAGTTCCAAATAGCTTGGGGGTAAAAGGAAAGAAAATGAAAATTACTTTTAAAATTTAGGTGTAAATGTTGATTAAAACATCTTCTGGAGAGGGAGCAATATAAACATTGGGGAGTGTGCATTCTGTATAAATAATTAACATTCAAACAGTACTTATCACTAATTAAAACAAATTGGAAGGCAGAGTTGTAGAAATTTGAGGCTCAGATAGAGTCTCTCTCTCTCTCTCTCTCTCTCTCTCTCTCTCTCTCTCTCTCTCTCTCTCTCTCTCTCTCTCTCTCTCTCTCTCTCTCTCTCTCTCATATATGTGTATATTTTCTCACCTACATTTTTCAGGTAACATAGGAGAGATTAATTTCAATGTTGATAATTGTATATACTGTATCAAGGTCATAATTTTATTGTACTTTAGGAGATTTAATTCAATTTAGGCTAACTGCATGTATAAAACCATCATTATTTTACATTGCTTTAAAAAATATTTTTATAAAAATTTAAGATATACTCAACTTTTTTTTTAATAAGGTACATTTGCACTGACTCACTGGGGTGCCCTATTAGCTCGGAAAAGTATTCTAATAGCTGTTTGGTTAGAATTATCTCGTCCAACCAATCAGCTAGCAGGAAACGTTTCCGAGCTAAAAGGGCACCCCTGCTAGTCGGTGCAAATGCTCCTCGTTAAAAAAAATTGAGTATAGTATACATCATGAATCTATACCATTCTTTCTCCAAAATTTTTTTTTATTTTTCAGCTCGTCGAGGTTTGCTGTTACCGCAAAGGCTTCCAGCAATTGCACCAATTCTTGAAAAGGCTTTGGTGTACGATGAGTTGCGCGGACAGTGCTCTGTAGGCTCCAATATTAGGTAGGAAAGGGGATTTGCTTGATTCGTCTCTTTTGTACTTTCAGTGCTTTGGTACGTTTTCAGAAATACATAATCAAATGTTTGTGATATGGAAAAGTATGGGTTTGTTTTATGGGAAAGTTTACCTTTTTTTATCAATGCATAATCAAATCGTCTGTAAATGTTTGCGATATAAAAAGTATGATGCTTTTTTGTTATTGGAAAGTTGGTCTTTTTTATCAATGCACAATCAATTAGTCTGTAAAGATTGCAATATAAAAAATATGATGCTTTTTTGTTATTGGAAAGTTGGTCTTTATTATCAAAGCACAATCTAATAGTCTGTAAATCTTTGTGATATAAAAAAGTATGATTTTTTTTTATTGGAAAGTTGGTCTTTATTGTAAAAAAAATCAAATAGTCTAAATGTTTGTGATCTGAAAAAATTCATTAGACTTTTTAGTGGAAAGTATTTTTAACATTACAAAATTATGTAGTCTGAATCTAAGTCATATGCTAGAGTGGTAATCTTTTTTGTAAGTCATGACTTAGTTAAATGGTTAAAACAGCCTACCTTTTTGGTATAGAAACTCGATTAGTAGTGAGAATAGGGAACTAAGTGGCTATTCTGAATGGGAATTAAGATGCTGGGTACAAATAAGGTTCTTGAGAACAATCTTGAACACTTTTGTCACAGAATTGAGGTATGATTGAGTTGGTGGCCTTTTCTCAATAAAATCCAAAGATTTTAAGCTTATATTTTTAAATATTTAACTTAGCCGGTGAATATATAATAGCTGCTGCTCCAGCGGCTCGACAGAAAACACACACAAAAACTCGCGAGCGATCGCTATGAAGGTTGCGGGTGTGCCCACCAGCGCCAACTATCGGCCAGATACCGCATATACATGTAAACAGACCCAATTTTTTCTCTGTCGGCCCTAACGACAAGACGTATCAATACTCGCTGTATAACCTGGAGTTTTCTCAACATATTTGGTGAAGTACTTCCTTTTGGTTTGAGCTTTCGCAGTGCAGGTGTTTTATCTTCAACTTAAATCTTGAACTCGTTTTTAGATAGATTTAATTTTTGATGACTTTGGATTGTTTTTTGGATTTTCTTTGACTTTTAAATGGCCGACCCTTCCCTTAGTACGGAAGTGTGTTTTAGGCTTTTAGCAATTATCTTATCACGTTATAAATTAATTATAGATTTTCCTCTATATATTTTATATCTCAACCGCCTTTATTAGGCCTCTTCGATTAGCTTTCCATTTATAATAAACATCAAGATAAATTTTAATGATTTGTTTATATGCGACCTTTCCTGAGAGTAGGCGGTCCTAACTTGGAAACCGAAGTTAAACAACGTTGAGCCCTTTCAATCGTAAATAACTTTTACAGAGCAAATGATTTAAAACTTATTAAATGAATATTTTTTAGTAGATATTTTATGAAAGATTTTCTTTGAATAGTCTTCGTACTGTTTCAAAGATGAACTAACGTTTAGTTTATTTATGCTACGCAGTTTGCGCTCTATCGTTACGGTAGAGAGAGAGTATATCACGGTTTCACTTTGCAGAAAGAGTAAATCGATTCTGACGTTTTGTTCATTCTTCTTTCAAAGCTTAAATGTTTTAAATACTATTTTAAAGGAACTTTTTAATTGAAAAACCTTTCAGTTTTTTCCTTTGGTCAAATAACCTGTTTATTGAAGAAAGGTAAGTGGGCTCTTCTCTTCGGTGCGAAATCAAGAGAGAGAGAGAGAGAGAGATAGAGACGGAGAGAGAGAGAGGAGAGAAAACGTTCCGATCTTTATTCTCGTCCCAAGCGAGTAACGTTGTTCTCGAGTTTACTCTCGTCCCTAGTCTCTATAGGGGAGAAAGGATAAAACGTTTTTAGTTTTTATTCTCGTCCCAAGGCACTGTACGGTGAGAGATTGAAAACGTAGTTTTGAATGAACTAGTGTTTAGTCTCCTTCCCAGCCACTGATCTTTTTATCTTAAAATATGTTTACTGTTTTTTGCTTGTATTAATGTGCTTACATTATACGACTGATTTTGCAATTATAACCTTTTGATGAGGGTAGAATTGCGTGCTTCAGGTAGAAATCAGTTTTATTCATACCTAATGTGAATTGTTAAAATATTCGATTTCAGTGAAATAAGTGCAAAACAGAAAATCGTAGTGATAAAGTGATAATTGCGCAAAGTGTTATCAGTGTTGCGACCGAGGGTTCGTCTGTTCGTGCCTGTCGTTCGCCTAGTCCGAGACCTCTTGCAAGCTCCCAAGCCCAGGGGAGAAGTAATGTCGTACGACTTATGGGTTCGAGAGGACTTGATCAGCGAACAGACGTTCCCTCTATGGTTTCAGGCGTGTCTCATCAACACCGCCCCTACCTTAAGACGAGCGAGACGATTTTCTCCTCGTCATCCGAAGGCTTTTCGCATAAGAAACCGTGGAACAAGGTTTCGAGGCCCTTTAAGCGAAAGTCAGTCCTTTCAGGACAGGTCCAGCGTCCTGGTTTTAACTATTAGGACAGCTCTGACCCTATGCAGTCATCGGAAGACTGCTCGCCGCCTAAACAAAAGCGTAACACAGGCTCCGAGAGTCTTTTTGTAGGCAAGGTTTTGCAGTCACAGACGTTACCCTCGTCTCTTACCGCAACCATTCCCGTTGATCCTAAATGGGTTGTACAGCAAGACATGCAGAATAAGCTTGCCTCTCTTATGGAGGACTATTCTGCTGAGCAGGTTCACGATGATCCTCGCCGCTTAGCTGATCGAGATCCTGGCCGTCAGCCGCCCAAACGAACCTTTGCTCGTCCTGTTGACGTTGACGTTACAAAGTCACGTCAGTCACGTTTTGTAGAGCCTCACTCGATGCAGTCCAGTGTTGACTTTCAGCCGCTTGTGGACGTTCAGCCGCTGCCACATGCTCTTGTTGACGTTCAGGACATTCGCCAACCAGCGAAGTTTACTTGTTTTGACGTTGAGCGTCAAGCACCGCAGTCAAGAGTTGTTTTGACTGCTCAGTCTAGGCAGTCAAGGCAGTCTCGAGTTGACGTCGAGCGTCCTCCCGCACCTGTTGGTTGTTGCTGGTCAGTCCTTTAAGCAGTTACTTGACATAGCGTCCTTGACTGCTACTGTTGCTCCTTTGCGTGTGGACTCTGTTTGTCAAGCATTGCCACCACGGCAGGTCTCTCCCTTGCTTGAGACTCGGCTATTGTCGGACAAGGTTCCTTCAGATGAGGAAGTTGCTGTTCCCCCTCCTACTGATATTCCCTTGAGGACTCTGTCAGACGGAGAGGAACCTAAAGCTGCTCAGCCCTCTATGGACTTTAAATAAATCATGCTGATTTTTAAGGATCTTTGTCCGGATCTTTTTGTAACTGCTGCTCCTCGTTCGCCTAAACGTCAGAGTTTACACTAGGCCTAGCTACTTCGAAGCCGTTGTTTTATAAGCTAGTGCTCTCTCGCTCTTCTAAGAGAGCTTTACGTTTGCTAGGCGACTGGTTTATCACCAGGAGGAGTTTGGGGGAGACAGCCTTTGCTTTCCCTACTTTTAAGCTGGCTTATAGAGCGAGAGTTTGATATGACACGGGAGAAGTTCTCGGCTTGGGAGTTCCTGCCTCTGCCCAGATAGACTTCTCAAACCTCATAGACTCTCCCTGGCGCCTGGCCATGAGACGCTCCAAGATTTTATGGTCGACTTCAGAGCTAGACCATCTCCTGTTAGGAGTTTTTTCGAGCGTTTGAAGTTTTGCTGTACAATTATGTCATGCATAAACAAGGCTTTCAGGGATGGCTCCAATGATCTGACAGCCACGTTCTCTGCAGGAACAAGTCCCTCAGGGATGGCTCCAATGATCTGGCAGCCATGTTCACTGCAGGAGTACGTAAGAGGCAAGTGCGCTCAATGTGTTCATTGTCAAGACAAACTTCACGATGAAGTCTACCAGGCTGTCTTGACAGCATTAATGGAAGGCGACTGGATGGTCTCTCTCGACCTTCAGGAGGCATACTTCCACATTCCTATACACCTGGATTCCCAACCGTTTCTGAGGTTTGTTTACAGGAATGTGGGGTACCAGTTTCGAGCCCTGTGCTTTGGCCTCAGTCCTGCTCCTCTCGTGTTTACGAGGCTCATGAGGAATGTGGCAAAATCCCTCCATCTATCGGGAATCCGAGCCTCCCTGTACTTGGACGACTGGCTTCTCAGAGCATCGTCCAGTCTTCGCTGTCTGCAGGATCTACATTGGACGTTGAGTCTGGCCAGTGAGTTGGGACTTTTGGTCAACCTAAAAGTCCCAACTGATCCCATCCCAGATTATTCTATATTTGGGGATGGAGATTCGCAGTCCAGTTTTTTCGGGCTTTTCCGTCTGCCACCGAATAGAACAAGCCCTGCTCGAAGTCCAACTAATGCTGAAAAGAAAACGTTTGTTCAGTCAGGAGTTGGAACAGTCTCGTAGGGACTCTCTCATCCCTGGAGCAGTTTGTCTCACTAGGGAGACTACACCTTCTGCCTCTCCGGTTCCATCTAGCCTCTCACTGGAACTAGGACAAGACGTTAGAGACGGTATCATTCCCAGTCTCCGAACCAGTAAAGGCATGCCTGAAATGGTGGGACAGCAATATCAGTCTGAGAGAGGGACTATCCCTAGCAGTCAAGAACCCAAACCACGTGTTGTTCTCAGACGCTTCGGATTTGGGTTGGGGTGCGACCCTGGACGGTCGGGAATGCTCGGGTCTGTGGACCTCAAGTCAGAAGAGCATGCACATCAACGGCAAGGAGCTATTAGCAGTCCACTTGGCCTTGATGATATTCGAAAGCTTCTTCGAAACTAAGTGGTAGAGGTCAACTCAGACAACACCACAGCTTTGGCGTACATCTCCAAGCAAGGAGGCACACACTCCTTCACGCTGCTCGAGATCGCAAGGGACCTTCTCTTATGGTCAAGAAATCGAGGCATCTCCCTGTTGACGAGATTCATCCAGGGGGACTTGAACGTCTTGGCAGACTGTCTCAGTCGGAGGGGTCAGGTGATACCCACGGAATGGACCCTCCACAAGGACGTGGGCAAGAGTCTTTGGGCTACTTGGGGTCAACCCACCATAGACCTCTTTGCCTCCTCGTTGACCAAAAGGTTACCAATCTATTGCTCTCCAGTCCTAGATACAGAAGCAATCCACATAGACGCGTTTCTACTGGATTGGTCTCTTCTGGACTTATATGCATTCCCACCATTCAAGATAGTCAACAAGGTACTGCAGAAGTTCGCCTCTCACGAAGGGACAAGGTTGACGTTGGTTGCTACCCTCTGCCTCGCGAGAGAGTGGTTCACCGAGGTACTTCAATGGCTGGTAGACTTTCCAAGAAGTCTTCCTCTAAGGGTAGATCTGTTACGTCAGCCCCACGTAAAGAATGTCCATCAAAGCCTCCCCGCTCTTCGTCTGACTTCCTTCAGACTATCGAAAGACTCTCAAGAGCTCGAGGCTTTTCGAAGGAGGCAGCCAGTGCGATTGCAAGAGCGAGGAGAGCTTCTACCATTAGAGTATACCAGTCGAAGTGGGAAGTCTTTCGAGACTGGTGCAAGTCAGCATCTGTGTCCTCGTCCAGTACCTCTGTAGCCCAAATCGCAGATTTTCTTTTACATCTGAGAAAGGTTCGCTCCCTTTCAGCTCCGACGATTAAGGGCTACAGGAGCATGTTGGCTTCGGTCTTTCGACATAGAGGCTTAGATCTTTCCAACAATAAAGATCTCCAAGATCTCCTTAAGTCTTTCGAGACCTCTAAGGAACGTCGTTTGGCAACTCCTGGATGGAACTTAGACGTGGTCCTAAGGTTCCTCATGTCAGACAGGTTTGAGCCATTACATTCAGCCTCCCTGAAGGATCTCACCCTCAAGACACTTTTCCTAGTGTGCTTGGCTTCGGCTAAAAAGGTCAGTGAACTTCATGCCTTCAGTAAGAACATCGGCTTTTCTACAGAAAAAGCCACTTGTTCACTTCAACTTGGTTTCCTGGCCAAAAATGAACTGCCTTCTCGTCCTTGGCCTAAATCTTTTGATATTCCTTGCTTATCAGAGATCGTAGGCAACGAACTGGAAAGAGTATTATGTCCTGTTAGAGCTCTTAAGTTCTATTTAGCTCGTACTAAGTCATTACGAGGTAAATCTGAGGCATTATGGTGCTCAGTTAAGAAACTATCTTTGCCTATGTCAAAGAATGCTTTGTCATATTTTATCAGATTTTTAATACGAGAAGCTCATTCTCACTTGAATGAGAAAGACCGATGTTTGCTTAAGGTTAAGACGCACGAAGTTAGAGCTATAGCAACCTCCGTGGCCTTCAAGCAAAATAAATCTCTGCAAAGTATTATGGACGCGACTTTTTGGAGAAGCAAGTCAGTGTTCGCGTCATTTTACTTAAAAGATGTCCAGACTCTTTACGAGGACTGCTACACACTGGGTCCATTCGTTGCAGCGAGTGCAGTAGTGGGTGAGGGTTCTACCACTACATTACCCTAATTCCAATATCCTTTTTAATCTGTCTCTTGAAATGTTTTTAATATTGTTTTTTGGGTTGTACGGAAGGCTAAGAAGCCTTTCGCATCCTGGTTGATTTGGCGGGTGGTCAAAGTCATTTCTTGAGAGCGCCCAGATTAGGGGTTTGATGAGGTCCTGTTGTATGGGTTGCAGCCCTTAATACTTCAGCTCCTGGGAATCTTTCAGCATCCTAAGAGGATCGCTGGGCTTCGTGAGGAAGACAGACTAATAAGGCAGAGTAATCGTCTAAGTCAACTTCCTTACCAGGTACCTTTATATATTTGGGTTTTGTTATGATATAACTGTCAAAAACTCTAAGCATATACGCTGTAAACTTAATTAACTCTGGTCTCTACCCACCACCATGGGTGTGAATCAGCTATTATATATTCACCGGCTAAGTTAGATATTTAAAAATGATATTTTAATTATAAAATAAATTTTTGAATATACTTACCCAGTGAATATATAAATTAAAGGCCCCCCCTTCCTCCCCGATAGAGACCCAGCGGGATGAGAAGAACTGGAGCTGTTTACATGTATATGCGGTATCTGGCCGATAGTTGGCGCTGGTGGGCACACCCGCAACCTTCATAGCGATCGCTCGCGAGTTTTTGTGTGTGTTTTCTGTCGAGCCGCTGGAGCAGCAGCTATTATATATTCACCGGGTAAGTATATTCAAAAATTTATTTTATAATTAAAATATCATTTTTTTTAAATTATGAATAAAACATGGCCTTTCTTTGCTTAATGTCAGTGTTCACCATACTCTTGTTGCTAATATCATCTGCCCAATAATGATGGAAAGAAATTAGAATAGTTGAAATTCTATTGATAGTCTGGGCACTTGCTAGTTTTGATTAAACATAGATTTTACTCAGTAAACAATATCGGAATGCATTAGATATACTTCAGTTCGAATTTGAAATGCATTTCATACAAACAACAATTACTAATTCATTATTTACATGATATTGAGGGATAAGAAAATGGTTTTAACGAAGAAAATCATTTATTTTTTGGAAGGTGCTGTGTTGCCTCCAAGGACTTTCTTGTTAAAGACTAGAACAGGGAATCCAATGCAACATGAATTACCAAAGAAATACTGTCTCGGCTGCCGTAGGGCCAGAGTTTCATCATAAAAAACACGGAGTTATTTTGTACACCAATGCCCTGTTGTACGAATAAGTTCCCTTCCTCAAGAAATGTTTGAGCGAAAATTTGTTTATCGAAGCGCATTTTTCCCTTGACTTCCGTTATAAACATTGAGATATGCTCATATGAGCTCACCAAAGTTCATTTGTTTCCCAATACAAGGCTTAATATACGGTAATGAAATAAATTACCTTAACAAACTTGTTTTTAATACATTAAGATGATAATAACTAGTCAAGGACATTTTAGAAGTATATTTTGTGTCTGTGAGTAGAAAAAATAAAATTTTAAATGCCACAGTCATATTTTCAATACAGTAGTGTCCCCTTAAAAAATAAGATGGTACTGTAGTATTGAGAAAATACGGTTAATCTCTGTAAGGAAAGCGCAAGGAAAACAAACATGATCTACTAATTATAATAGAAAAACTTAAAAACATATTTTGCTCTATAGTATTTCTAAAATTATTTCTGGAATAGACCCTCTCAGTCATGTTTTATTAAAAGTAATTGCTGCCTCAGTTGTGTTAATTTTGTAATGTACTTTTTCTATTGTTTTTAGATTAATAACTCTTATATCTACAAATTAATACATCTAAATGACTCGTAACTTCAAAAATTAAATTACAATCTAAACTTACAGGGAATGATTGTAGAAAAAAAAAATGAAACGCAAGCACGTTCAGTTGGGGTGTGAAACCCACTGGCAAGTCAAAAATTAGACTTTGATAGGCCACTAAACTCAATAGTAAATATTATAGAGAAAATTATTTTAGATTTAAATATTTATCATAGTATGATAAAATGATAGTTTAAGTATTAATTGTTTTTTGGGGGAAATAAAAAAGATCCTTCAGAAGTTTGCCTTAATCAGCTGGTCCGGAAAGTATAGATGGCCGTGTCCAGGAACATAACGAAAACAGTGGAAAAGATTAATATCTGCCATTTTTATTTCTTGATCCGATACTAACATGTGATTATTACATCTATTATTATTGAATACAGTTAATTGAAACATGAGTTTGTTCCGTAACAGAAATACAAACCACGCTATTTAAATAGGGTATTACTTTCGGCGTAGCTGAAATGACGAGCCATTAGAATTTTAACAAGGGTTTACTACCCCCTCGCTAGTTCACTTTGCTTTTGGCTCGGGTGATGAACAGACGTGTCTGCTCTCACCCTCGCGTATTGACAGCCTTAATCTTTTTTTCTTTTTCTTTCAGTTGTGTGTTTGGAAGTTGGCCTCTCTCTTTATCATGCGGAAGTGCCCCGGGTTACCAGACCGCCCTTGTGGGACATATATGTCGGCAGTCGAGACGGACCCTCACACCTTGTGTCCGTTCTGCAGGGGCCAACGGTATGATAAGGATAAAGTTTGTAGTCAGTGCAGGGAGTGGTCTACCTCCAGTGGGGAGGTTTTCCCAGTGCCGAAAGAAGTCCAAGCGGGATCTTTCTCCTTCAAGGATCTCCTTGAAGAAGGAAATCTCCAAGGACTCTTCTTTCGTTGCGCGAACCTCCTCCGAAGCTCCCACTCGATCGGTCTCTCCCGAGAGGCCGTCGAGTGGTAGCGTAGGCCGTACTTTTGTTGACTGACCTCGGGGTTCGGGAGAGGGAGTTGCCTCCCATAGCGAGGCAGCTCCTCCTCCTCCTCCGGGGGAGGATTTATCTATGAATGTTGCTAATGATGATTTGTTGCACTTTTGGGCTTCCTTGGGGCTTAAGGGTTCACCCTCCAGGGAAGCCCTGTTTGACCTTATCCAGTTGGGAGCAGCTGTCAAACAGTCGCCAGTGATAGCGGAGGTTGACCCTCTGTCTATCGTCGGCGTTATTGTGGCAGAGGCTTCCGGCGAGTTGGGTCAAACCTCTGCCTTGGGTGCTGATGTTGCTGAAGGCTTGGTTCCCCCCTCTCAACATCCTTCGAGGGGGGGGCCAAGTCCAACGGTCTCTCCTGCAGGTGATTCTCCCCCTTGGGGGAGTTCACTAACAGAGACTCCTTTTCGGAGGACTGACGATGGTGTTCCTGATGCCCCCAGAGGACATATCCGACGCAAGGCTCGTCTAACTCTTCACCGTAGAGGCCTTCCTTCTCCCGACAAGGGAGTTAGGAGGCGCCTTTTCGGCTCCTCGCCCTCGCAGTCCCCCGCAGAGGATCCTCCTCGCTGTGCTTTGACCGTTGCAGCTGCATCACTGGACCTCTCTGCAGATCGTTCGCGATCTCCATCGCCTGCCAGACCTGCTGACCTTCCTTCTCCGTTCCTGGCAGCTGACGCGCTGTGGGCGCCCACGCACCCCGTTATCCAAAGGGCACCGGTTCCTTCGGGGCAAAAGGGGCTTTCTCACAATGTGAGCAAGTCCCTTAAGTGCCAGATATCCCCTGCTCGCTCGTGCGCAATTGCGCGCAAGCGCTCGCCTGTTAATGATGTTCCTGAGACAACGTTCCAGAGACATCCTATGCCAGGGACAACGCGCCAGCGATCTCCTGCTGCAGAGTCGACGCACCAACGCTCTCTTGCTCGCCATCGATCTCCTGCTCGCCAGCGCTCACCTGCGCGCCAGCGATCTCCTACTCGCCAGTGCACAGCTGCGCGCCCTGATCCTGTTACGCGCTACGTGCGCCCACAATCTCCTGAGCGCCAGCGCTCTTCACCTGCGCGCCATCGCTCGCCTGCTAATGATGTTCCTGGGACAACGTTCCAGAGACATCCTATGCCAGGGACAACGCGCCAGCGATCTCCTGCTGCAGAGTCGACGCACCAGCGCTCTCCTGCTCGCCATTGATCTCCTGCTCGCCAGCGCTCACCTGCGCGCCAGCGATCTCCTACTCGCCAGTGCACAGCTGCGCGGCCTGATCCTGTTACGCGCTACGCGCGCCCACAATCTCCAGCTCGCCAGCGCTCTTCACCTGCACGCCCACGATCTCCGGATCTGAGCACAGGAAAGAGGAATCGTCGCTCGCCTTCTCTCCAGCGATCTCCTGCGCGCCCTCGGAACTCGCACACCCGTCAGCCCTCGCCTGCGCACCATCGCGCGCAGTCACCTTTGCGCGCACAGGTTCCAGCCCCTACCGTGCGCCCTTCCAGAGGCTTCCGAGATCCTGCGCGCTCACGAGCAGTCTCCTTCTCGCGCTTCCACGCTTGCTGGTCCTTCTGCGCGCCCTCTGTCTTCACCAGACCGCGCACCTGCGCGCCATCGATCTCCTGCGCGCTATCACTCCCCAGCACGCACACGCGCCCACGAGCCAGCTCGCCGTAGATCACCTACGTGCTCATGCGCACCGTAAACTGTGCGCAGTCGCTCACCTGCGCGCCATCGCTCGCCTGCGCACCATTATTCTCCTGCTCGCCAGCACTCGCCCGCGCACCCGCGCCTTCATCTGCGAACATTCACCCGCGCGCGAACCTGGGATTATTCCCTCGCGTGAGCGCCAGCGCGAGCCTTGGTTTCGCAACGCGAGCTACCGAGCGAGTCTTCAGGAACAAGAGCAGCCAGGTCGTCTTCACACACACACACACACACACACCCCGCAAGCACAGACCAGCGCGCTCGCAGGAGGAGGGGAGATCTTCAGATAGGTCGAGGCACCCATCTTCTTCCCTTTCTTTCTAGGCAGGCCATGTTGTAGTCTCTACTCCTAAGGATCGCCTGCTTCCCTTCCCTCCAGAGGGAGTCTCTGACACTGCGTCTGTCAGTAAGCAGCCATGGTTTGAGTCCCTTGTCAGAGCTTTCGTCCAGGCTGTTAAGCCTGCCTTCTCTGATTTAGGCCTCAAACCAAGGGCAGCTCCAACCCCACTGAAGAGGAAGAGAGGAGTAGAGGTCGTGGTGACTTCTCCTCGGGTCAAGCTGGCTCCTAAGAAGTCCGTCAGGAAGGTTCCTTCCCCCCTCAGACGTTTTCTCCATCCCCTGTGGACGAGGATTTTCCGTCCTCAGGGTAGTGTTCCGAGGTGAGACCTTCTCCCACCGCACCAATGGGAGCAACCCCACCTCGAGCAGGAGAATCGTCCCGTGTTGGGGCGGAGAAGAGCCCTTAGACTTCGTTGCTGGAGTCCTGTATCCCTCCTAAGAGGGAACCGAAGGACTCGAAGACCATCCCGAAATCTTCTTCCAGGATTCGACCAGAGCCAACGAGACCCGCAGAGAACGTCCATGTGTCCCCCCAAGAAGAGCCTTTGGGGACGGGAGACTTCGCTGCCAGTTCTCCAGGGGGAGAGCAGCAAGAGTCAGAGCATGCCTTCTGGCAGGTCTTGACTCTGATGAGGCATCTCAACAAGTTTCCGGACCTGAGATTCCTCCTCGTGAGGGCAAGGACACGGTCCTGGACCGAGTCTTTGGCACTCATAAATCAACTAAGGCCAGTGCGGCTCTGCCCTGGTCCCAAGGGGTGAAGAGTGCCAGAGATAAGGTTGAGGGCCAGCTCTCCGAGCTTGCCTCCTCCAGCCGTTCCACTGCTGGCAACAAGCTCCTCCCGCCTCCTCGTGTCCACCAGAGGAGGTATTTTGAGATCATGGAGGAGTCTTGTTTAGCTCTTCCGTTGCACCACTCTGTGGAAGAGCTTACCAAGGGAGTTCCTCTTGATAGACTCTCTAGCCGGCAAGTGACTTTCTCGGCGACAGAGATCCTAAACCAGGAGAAGGTCGCGAAGTGTGCCATGCAGGCTACTTCGTGGCTGGATATCTGGTTGGGGTCTCTGGGTATCCTTTTGCGATCCGAGGATCTGTCCAAGGAAAGCACTAGGAAGGGCCTGGAGACCTTCCTCCTCTCGGGCAACCGCACCATTGAGTTTCTGGCCCACCAAGTCTCGAACTTGTGTGCCAATTCAATCTTGAAACGACGTGATGCGGTGGCAGAGAGGTTCCATTCGAAGGTCTCAACCGTCGAAGTCAGCAAGCTCAGACACTCTTCCCTTATGGGAAAGAGCCTGTTTGAGCCCAAGGATGTGGAACAGGCAGTTGAGAGGTGGAGGAAATCCAATCAGAATTCTATCCTCTAAAGGGCTCTCACATCAAAGCCCTACAAATCTCCAGCACCTCAACAACAACCTTGCCAGTCCAAGACGACAAAACCGGCAGCGGAAGCGAAGACAACGGTGTCCAAACAGCAGCCCTTTCCTGTCAAAGACAAGAGAGGCAAAAAGTCCTCCAGGGGAGGCAAGAATCCTAGGGGGAGCGGGCGAGGCTGCAAACGCTAGGATTGGCAATCCCCCTGCATGTCCACCAGTGGGGGGATGCCTGCAAAGTTGCGCAATCAGGTGGCAGCAACTCGGGGCCGATTCCTGGACGGTTTCTGTAATCAGTCAAGGATATCGCGTCCCGTTCATAACATCTCTACCTTCCCTGACAGCGAATCCAGTGTCGTTGAGCTCCTATGCCATGGGATCGGCAAAGGGGCTAGCCCTATGGGCAGAAGTCGAGACCATGCTAAAGAAGGATGCTCTCCAAGAGGTCGTCGATGGGTCTCCAGGCTTCTTCAGTCGACTCTTTCTTGTAAAGAAGGCGTCTGGAGGCTGGAGACCAGTCATCGACCTCTCAGCTCTGAACAGGTTTGTCAAACAAACTCCGTTCAGCATGGAGACAGCAGACACGGTCAGACTTGCAGTGAGACCACAAGACTTCATGTGTACACTGGATCTGATGGACGCGTACTTCCAGATCCCAATCCATCCGTCTTCAAGGAAGTACTTAAGATTCAGCCTAGACAACAAGATCTACCAGTTCAAGGTGCTGTGTTTTGGTCTCTCCACAGCACCTCAGGTTTTCACCAGAGTGTTCACCTTGATCTCTTCGTGGGCACACAGGATCGGCATTCGTCTACTCCGTTATCTGGACGACTGGCTGATCCTGGCAGACTCGGAGTCGACCCTTCTTCGACACCGGGACAAGCTTCTGGGACTTTACCAAGATCTAGGGATCATGGTAAATCTCGAAAAGTCTTCTCTGCTTCCATCTCAACAACTGGTATATCTAGGCATGATCTTGGACACCAATCTCCACAAAGCCTTTCCATCAGACGACAGGATAGCAAGGCTGAGAAGGGTCGCAGATCCTTTCCTCAGACGAGAAGAACTCCCAGCCCAATCGTGGTTACGTCTCCTCGGTCACCTTTCCTCTCTGGCCCGTCTAGTTCCAAATGGGCACCTCAGGATGAGATCCCTGCAATGGCGGCTCAAGTCCCGGTGGAATCAAGGTCACGATTCCCCGGACATTTTGGTCCCTATGGGTCCTACGGAACGGACGGACCTTCAATGGTGGGTGACAGACGAAAACCTACGAAAGGGAGTGGTTCTTCTCGTCCTCCCCCCGGATTTGATGCTGTTCTCGGACGCCTCAAAAGAAGGGTGGGGGTCCCACGTTCTGAACACAGGACCTCAGGCCTATGGTCAGAATCAGAAAAGTGCCTCCACATAAACCTGCTAGAGATGAAGGCCGTCTATCTGGCATTTAAACAGTTCCGACAGTACCTGGTGGGTCACTCCGTGGTGGTGATGAGCGACAACACCACGGTAGTGGCTTACATCAACAAACAGGGAGGTACCTTTTCACAATAGCTATCCCATCTTGCAGTAGAGATACTGAGATGGACCGAAGTCCACTCGATTCCACTATCGGATCGCTTCATTCCGGGCAAAAGGAATGTGCTCGCCGACAGTCTGAGCAGAGCATCCATCCCAGATAGTGAGTACCGAGTGGTCTTTGGATCCTCTAGTAGCCAACAAAGTCCTGACTCTGTAGGGTTCCCCGACGGTGGATCTGTTCACGACAGCCTTGAATTTCAAGCTTCCGCTGTACTGCCCCCCAGTCCCGGACCCCAAGGCACTCTGGCAAGATGCCTTCCAACAACGGTGGTACAACATCGACGTTTACGCCTTTCCCCCGTTCTGTCTGATGAGTAGGGTGCTCAACAAGACCAGAATATCGGTCAACCTGTCAATGACCTTAATAGCTCTGCAATGGCATCATGCAGAGTGGTTCCCGGACCTTCTGCAGCTCCTGACGGAACTCCCGAGAGAACTCCCTCCTCGACACGAGCTACTCAAGCAACCACACACCAACATCTTCCACAAAGCCATAGCATCACTGCGGCTTCACGCCTGGAGACTATCCAGCATCTCCTCACAGAGAGAGGCTTTTCGCAACAAGTTGCGGAAAGGATGTCTCGACACCTGCGAAAGTCATCCGCAGGAGTCTACCAGGCGAAGTGGAGAGTCTTCTGTGGTTGGTGTCGTGGAAGGGGTATCTCTCCACTCGATGCCACTATTCCAGCAATAGCGGAGTTTCTTGTGTATTTGCGGGAAGAAATGCGCCTTTCAGTCTCGGCAGTGAAAGGCTATCGCTTAGCCTTAAGTCTTGCCTTCAGGCTAAAAGGAATGGACATTTCCTCCTCGCTGGAACTTTCTCTACTCATACGAAGTTATGAACTTACCTGCCCTCAGTCGGAAGTGAGACCTCCTCCATGGAATGTGGTTCGAGTCCTCAGGGCTCTTAAGAGACCTCCGTTCGAACTATTACGCCAGGCTTCTGATCGCCACCTGAATTGGAAAACGGTGTTCCTACTTGCTTTGGCCTCAACCAAGCGAGTCTGCGAACTTCATGGTCTCTCGTATGACATCGCCCATTCAAGGGGATGGGGGGAGGTAACGTTTAGGTTCGTCCCTGAGTTTGTAGCTAAGACTCAAAATCCAGGAGTGCCGGACCCCCGGTTTGACTCCTTCCGGATTTCGAGTCTCCGTTCTGTAACAGATGACCCAGACCATCTCCTACTGTGCCCAGTAAGGAGTCTGAGGCTCTATCTTAAAAAAACAGCTGCAGTTGGTCCTCGAGTGCAAGCATTGTTTGTGAGCAAAGGAAGGATGAAGAGGAGGGTCACTAAGAATACTATCTCAGCATGGATTCGCAGGGTCATCCACCATTCCCTGAATCCAGACCCTCCTCCGTCACGTCGCCCTAGAGCACATGATGTCAGGGGCATCGGTACGTCCCTGGCATTCAAGAGAAACTACTCAGTGACGCAGGTTCTACAAGCAGGGGTTTGGAAGCGTCAAACGACCTTCACAGCCCACTACCTGCAAGACGTGACCCACAGGAGGCTCGATACATTCTCTATCGGCCCTGTGGTGGCTGCACAACAGCTGGTCTAAACCTCAGGCTCCTTAATGGACAAGTAGCAGAAGGTTGAGGGCATTGTTACCCGGCTTTAGTCTGCATGAATGAGAAGGTATGCCTGGCCCTTATTCTTTTCTTCATCCTCCCCTCTCTTTGGGAAAGCAGCATCCTGGGTTCTCTGCACAGCTGACCTCAAACCACTGCAGGTAAACCATGCTTCCTTGTGTTCCTAGTATTAAGATAATACTGTCGCATCCCCCATACCCTTACAAGTTGGTATTGGGAACGTCCTAACCTAGAATTCCATCTCAAGGAATCCAGGTCAACTTCCTAGGACAAGTCACACTTCATTCCTTCACACACAAGCTTACGTAGGCCGCGAGCCTTGCAGAGCAAGGTACTTGCGAGGTGCAGGGACTCCTTATCTTGAGTTCTACATACTCAGATACTGAGTCCTCGGGCAAAAAGTCAAAGCCAGTACGGCTGGGACTTACCATTCTTCCTAAGGGTTAAGTCACCCTATTTAAATAGCGTGGTTTGTATTTCGATTTTCCTAACCATCCAAACCTTAGCTATTTAATCAAACTTGCCCGCCAGCCCTGTCCCCAGGGATAAGTCCTACCTCTAAGCAAAGTGAACTAGTTCACCAGTGTGTGAGGGGGGGAGGGGTAGTTAGCTACCCTTCCCCTACCCCTTCTCTAACTAGCGAGGGGGTAGTAAACCCTCGTTAAAATTCTAATGGCTCGTCATTTCAGCTACGCCGAAAGTAATACCCTATTTAAATAGCTAAGGTTTCTATGGTTAGGAAAAATACAAATTATCTACAAATTTGTCATTTCATCAAAATTTTGTTTATAATATTTGTAATTTTTTTTTTTCAGGGATGCTGCTTGTTACTTATGCTGGGCATTTGCCAGAGCATATCACCCAGACCAAATGCTGCCTTATGTCAAACAGATTGCAACCGGACTTCTTATTGTGGCCTTATTTGATAGAGAGGTAAAAACTAGTTCTTTTTAATAATGCACTTACAGTCACCAATGCTTTTGTAAACTTTTATCTAGGAAATCTTTCAAGCGTGTATGTTTTAAAGCGTGTATGTTTTATATTGTTATGTAGTATTTTTAAAATTACCTTATAATAATCTAGGTGAAAATTGACTACAAAGCAACTTGATAAATCCTTAGTAAATAACTTGCCAGAAATACACTGTTTATCAGTTTTCCCTTCAATGCGCTGATAGTATTCATACATCATTTTATGGATTCTCTAAGCAGTAATCAATTTCTAATCATTTACTTCATTGACATAAAATAGTTTTGACTTAGGACTTACAAAAGTAGCTCACAGTATACTATATTCGTGACAGACCAAGTAGCATAAGTGATGGGTATTTTTGCAGATTCCGTGCCGGAGAGCGGGCTCGGCTGCGTTCCAGGAACACGTAGGTCGTCAGGGCACCTTCCCTCATGGGATTGAGATTCTCACTACTGTCGACTACTTTGCAGTTGGGAATCGGTCAAATGCTTTCCTGAATTTGAGTGTGGCAGTTGGCAAGTGAGTTCAATTTTTTATGACTGATGTAGTTATTGATTTAAAAGCTCAAGGTAGAGACGACTGGTGAAATCTAACTGAGGCCCTTTGCGTCAATAGGCATAGGAGGAGATGATGATGATGTTATTGTTATTTGGAAATTAAACTATGAAAAAGAAAATGATGTAGCCAAAAAAATCAAAGGTAGAGTGAAGGGGCTTCAGGTATAGCAAGAAATGTCTTATCTGGGTAATGCAGCAGTACATGATGAGAAAAACATTCGTTGCTTTATAACAATACTTCCCCTTATTGATATTATTAAAGACCCCACATAAATTTCAAGCCTTTAGAATTACAGTAAGAGGATATTAATATTCCTTATCAATTGTTCATCTTACATATAATATTTTGTTGATATGGATGGCACCTTGTGCATTATTTGGTATATTCTTCATTCTCTGAATAGGGAAAGAAGAATTTATGAGAAACACTATCTCATTATATTATGCAAGTACTGTAGTATTGTTATATGAATTGAACTATTATTATTATTAGTTAAGCTACAACCCTAGTTGGAAAAGAAGTATGCTCTAAGCCTTATAAAGGCTCCAACAGGGAAAATAGCCCAGTGATGAAAGGAAATAAGGAAACTGATGGAATAGCGTACTTGAGTGTACCCTCTAACCCAAGCCAATGGAAGACCTTGATACAAAGTATGACACTACCCAATACTAGGGAAATATAATTTAATTTGGACTGTCCTTCTTAACTAAACTTTCCTTCCCGTAGGTACCCTGAGTACACCCAGGCATTAATTGATCACTTGGTTGAAAGGAAAGTCAATCACTGGGATTCTGCTGTGAGAGAACTTTCTGCTAAGGTACGATTTCACGCCTACACTTTAAACTGAACTTTAGTTGTTAAAGTATTGAATAGGAATTTTAATACTGAAGTTATAACATCTTTTTATCAACCTTTTTTTTATCTAGACATTCCTGCCTCTTTTGTAGTTATTTGGATACTAACAAGTTGATATTTTGAAATTCACTGTATGAAGTACAGTGGTGACCGGTAAATTGCTCGAAAACGAAATCCTCGAAATCAATTGCTCAAAAAAATCCTTGTTCGAAAGCAAATGACTTCGATCATTAATGCCTAAGATAAAGTTTTTTAGCAATGGTGTTTATAGAATGTGAATTGGATTTCAGGTAGTTTAAAGAATGAATATTGAATTTCGAGGAATTGATAGTTCGAGCAATTTACCTGGAATCGAATACAGTATATTCTTACAGTATTCTAACTTTTCAGGCTCTCCACAATTTAACAGCCTTAGCTCCCGATTACATGAACAAAACCATCGCGCGAAAGTTACTCCAGGAGTCGACGGGTCCTGTTCTAGTTGCAAGACATGGTGCCATTATGGCCCTGGCACATATAACGCACGCACTCGCCCTGGTAGCTGAAAAGAATGGCAAAAGTATAGAGCATGTTATGGGTAAGATAGATAAGGTCTATTTTAAAATACTCTTGCGTATTACAGTTCTTAAGGCTTCGGTAATCTTATATTAAATTAATTACAATGGAAATTTTACAACTCTTTGATTTATCAATATTTAATTCCATAGGTGTGAAATCAAGTGCGCAGTAATATGATAATATTGATGACTTTGGAGAATTAAAAAAGAATTTTTCAAAATTTATTTCCATGTGCATATTATTTTTTTATAAAAAATTGAAACTAATTGACTTCGTATTCAACAGATAATGATATTCTGGAGGGTATCCGACAAATTGTCCCAACTCTGGATGAGAGAAAACTCTACCGTGGTATGGGCGGAGAGTACATGAAGCATGCCACGGCAGTGCTGATAGAGAAGGCATCACTCGCCAACCTTCCTTATCATGGACAGGACATCCTAGGTAAGAATGTATTCTAAAGAACTTGTGCCAAAATGGGGCAGTATTTGCTAATCTTTTATATTCATATTATGAAGTAATTTCATAAGACTTTTAATTTATTTTCTTGACCTGTAGAGACTTCCTAAAGGAGTTAATCATAATGGAGAGATGGAAACTGAAGTAAGATGAAGTTAAATAAGTTGAAGATAGATGTGAAAAGACCCTGGTATGATATTAACTGGTTTGAAGCAGTTCTGTCATTGACTCCCGTTTAAAGAACCTATGGATTATGCTATGCAAGACACTCTGGAAGCAGTACTTCTACAGAAGAGAATTTCTTTGCAATAAGGCCATTGTTCTGAGTAGGATAGAAAAGGATTATTGTTTAGGAGGGAAATTACGTAAACCAATTTTAGAATAATTACATATATAAACTTCATACCTAAATGTTTTTCATTTTGTCAAAAATTTTATGAAAGTTATGTCTAGTAATATTAAACAAAGAAGTCCAATTTCCTGGCTAGATAAATGCAAAGTCAGATATAATAGACAACTGGGTGAGAGGAGACTAAAGAGAACAGATGAAAAGTAAAAGGTGCGGTGGCCGATGTGGTAACGTGACCGGTGAACGCCAGACTGGGGTTTGACTCCCGCTCAAACTCGTTAATTTCTTTGGTCGCTCCAACCTCAGCATCCTTCTGAGCTAAGGATGGGGAGTATGGGGGGAGCCTATAGGTCTATCTGCTAAGTCATCAGCAGCCATTGCCTGGCCCTCCTTGGTCCTAGCTTGAGTGGAGATGGAGCTTGAGTGCTGATCATATGCATATATGGTCAGTCTCTAGGGCATTGTCCTGCTCAATAGGGCAATGTCACTGTCCCTTGCCTCTGCCATTCATGAGCAGCCTTTAAACCTTTAATGTAACCAGGGACTGAGAGGAGATGCCTAGATGTCAACCTTTGATGTAACAAATTGCAAATATGAATGTTATCTGCATGCTAGAAGCCTGTCATATAGTTCCTTCACATTACCCACATTTTTAAATACATTACTTCAGCATCCTACAATTCATTTTGTTATGAAATTACAGTATATGAATTTTTAAAGCAGAGAAGGATATTATTATTATTATTATTATTATTATTATTATTATTATTATTATTATTATTATTACTTGCTAAGCTACTGCCCTAGTTGGAAAAGCAGGATGCTATAAGCCCAGGGGCCCCAACAGGGAAAATAGCCCATTGAGGAAAGGAAATAAGAAAAAATAAAATATATTAAGAACAGTACAAAAGATTTGTAACTTGAATCCTAGGTAGTCTACCCTTGCATTGTGTTGGCCTTTGGTTTTATTACAGAATCTTAAATTTCAGAAAAGTGGTACGAGCTCTTGGAAGACTGTGTCGTGCGAGTAGACGAAAATCTGAGGGTTTCCGCTCTGACGGCCTTACCCCCATTTTGGATCACTTATTTCAAACCGACCTCAGAAGAAAACATCAAATGGAGAAATAATCTCATCAATCATTATACAGAGGGTCTGCACACTGAGAAAGAAATGCAAAGCCTGGGATTTGTTTCTGCATTAGGTAAGTGTTTGTTATTAACAGTGTTGTGTAGTTCATTCGACTAGGTCCCCGACTGCCAAATATTTGACTACAGAAGGTTCCGAACTTTGGGGGGATACAAACACAGATCAAACTGAAAATAACAAAGATAAGATAAAGAAATACTGTAATAAAAAAATATATTTAATATAGTAAGCAGTATGACATTTGTAATAACCTGATATCTATGTCATCTAAAACACAAATATTTATTGACTTTTGTAACTGAAAATCATAGGCATGGGATTCAGGTTCAGTCTACCCTAGGCCAAAATTGAACAAAATTCGACTTGCAAACAGCTTCTTGGAATGTATTAAGTTTGTATGTTGAGGAGCTTCTGTATTATGAATCTAGTTTTACGATTTACGAAATATGATTTGGTGTTGCCTTGCCGGGAGTGAAGCTGGTTGGGAAGCAAACACAGGGTTAAGGCTTATTCTTAGGGTAAGCCGAGGATACTGTGGTCCAAGGGGGATCGCAGTTGGGGTGTAGATGCTAGGTACGTAAGTAGGTAAGGATACTGTCTCAGGTTAGGTTAGGTGAGGAACCTTAGGTTAGGTGGTGTTCTCTTGTGTTTGTTGCCCTTTTAAAATGTGAATTTTCAGTCATAACTTTTGAAACTTTACACCCGTTCCGTCCCAACTATCTATAAAGGCTCCTAAGAATATTTTAAACAAAACTGCACTGAAGAAAATTTCTCTTATTTGCTGATTTGTAGCTTAGACACATGATTTTATTTTCATCCCCAAAGAAACTGTTTGAGTCTTCCCCGGCCAATAAGTGATAAAGTTTTGATAAGAAGGAAAAGTAAAGCTTTTATCTTGAAATGATCTAAAATTACTATTCATTATCAACCTGTGCACTCAATTTCAGGCTGCTTACCACTTTCTTTAGTGACTGGAAAGTTTGACATTGTTTTACCAGCATTGATAAAAGCCACGGACATCACTGCGAGTACTTCGGGCTGGGCGCAAACCAGAAAGGAAGCAATTTTAGGAATTCAACGTTTGGTCGACACAGTTGGGATCGAATCGAAAGGGAAAGGTAAGACAGTGGAAGTGCGGTAGCAATTGCTTGATCCTGTCTTTAAGAGGCTTCATGTTTTAACCTATTTCTTGAGTAATATATGAGTATTTCTTATTGAAAATCAATATTTAGAGGAAAATGTCTCTTAAAAAACTAATGAAAATTTGATAATCTTTTATATCAATTTCATTGAAAAATTGGCTGGTCAAAGTTATGGTAATTTCCAGTTTAGGTTCTCCACATTTATCAGCCATTTGTGTGTTGCAGCTTGCGATCATGTCTGTGGAGAAAACCTTTTGAGTATATATCAGTGTCTACTGAAATGTCTAGATGATTACACCATGGACCGCAGGGGAGACATAGGTGCCTGGGTCAGAGAAGCCTCCATGACGTGTCTGCAGGTAAGGAATACTGTGTTTTGTATCCAATTTCCAGTCTGGTACTAAACAAGGTTGTGGCAGTGTAATTGGAACGTCCTTGCCTGGTGATCTGCTGGACATGTGTTCGAGACCCGCTCAACCTCGATAGTTTCTTGTAGTGTCTGCAACCTCACTATCCTTGTGAGCTAAGTATGGGGTGTTTTGGGTAGCCTATAGGTCTACCTGTCGAGTCATTAGCAGCCATTGCCTGACCCTCCCTCGTCCTAGCCTGGGTGCTGATCATATGTATTTATGATCAGTCTCTAGGGCTTTGTCACTGTCCCTTGTCTCTTGCCATTCATGAGAAACCTTTAAACATTTAAGAGTACATGTCTGGTTTCGAAAACATCATGTGACAGTGCAGCGAGCTGTCTAATGTTCATGCCTCTCATGAGCGACCTTTAAACCTTTCAGTAGATGCACATGTGGATTTTTATTTCACAGTGGAGTATAGTAGCTATGAATTCAAAATCAAGAGCAGTAGTGAATAATTAGAATAATATATTTTAAGAACAGTAACAATATTAAAATAGATCATTCACAAATAAACTGTTAAAAGAGACTTGTTCCAACATGGTTACTTACCTAGAACTACCTTCTTAGGAGTTAATGGTTAACTCTACCTAACCGGACAGCTTTTTGTATAGTTTACCCTCTTCCTGTTTTCTACGGGGTCAACCTCTGGCAGTGTGGTACGTGCCCAGAGGCGACCCGGGGTCGGGCAGCGTGCTAGCTCAGGTTGAATCGTCAGTAAGTTTCTGGTCGCGACGTGATCAACATCTCGCCGCGCTCTCTCTTACCTTGTGCGACCCTTTGTGTCCCCCGATCCTTTGTGCTTACCGCGTGTTACCCACGTGTTTCCTTTTCACTTTCCCTTTACATCCTTGTGTCTCTTGGTGTGTTAGCTTTGCGTTATGGAGCATCCTCGTCGTTGCCCTGGGCCTGTGGCTGGGAAGTCTTGCGGGGCTTTCCTTTCCAAGCCTGAGGTTGATTCCCACTCCTTGTGCTTCACGTGTAGGGGGAAAGCGTGTTCCCCTACCTCTACGTGCCCGGAGTGTGCTAATTGGACGGAGATCCAGTGGGTGCTCTTCGGGACGAAGAAGAAGAAGGCAGCTAAGAAGTCGCCTAAGGACTCCAGCATATCTTCGCCTGTGGTTTCGCCAGATGTCTCGGCAGACCGTAGCGCCCGTCCTTCTTCCCCTACCCAGCGTAGGGGACGAGGTAAGTCCGTTGCGGGGAAGAGGCCCATTGCCCTTCCCCAAGAGTCTGATATTCCTGTGGGGGAAGTGTCTAGTGTGGGGCAGGCATGTGTGGGGCCTGAGTGTAGTGCGGAAGTGTGGGTAGGAGGCGAGGGCCTGGTGCCCGCAGGTCCTGTCTCCTCGGAAGATCCTATGTGGGGTAGACTGAGTGTAGATACTTCCCCTGCCTCGTGGCGTGTTTCAGGTGCGTCAACCGCCGAGGGAGACACGGAAAAAGGTAGTTCGTCGTCTTCGGACCCCACCACGTGGATGGCCCCTAGGACTCCCTTCAGGTCTCCCATTAGAGGAGAAGAGGATGTGGAGCAATGGCTCTGTAAAGGGCTCGCCCGGTCCCCTCCGGCTCCCTTGGCTACGTTACCCCCCGTGTTTCTGCAGCCTCCCACACCTGAGAAACGACGTGAATTTCCCCCCGAAGTCGTGGACGTGTCGGGCGGTCGGGGAGCTTCATCTTCATCATCGTCAGCGTCGTCGTCATCGGACTCCTCTTCTTCTTCGTCGTCAGAGGACGAGGACAGGAACCTTAGCAAGAGGAAGAGGGAGAAATCCCGCAAGAAGAAGAAGTCTCGTCCCCGTTCGAGGCATGGTAAGAAAAGGTCAAAGTCCTCTAAAAAGAAAGCGAAGAGGAGTAGGTCCAAGGACTGGGTTAATTTCACAGTGCCCCGGAGCGAGCTGTTTAGGTTTTCCACAGCCGCGGTCGCTTCCGGGTGGCTCCCTAGAGCCTCGCCTTTTGTGTGTCACCCTACTATCTCCTCCTTCGGACCAGCCGCCCGGCAAGAGGGCTCGAACCGGGACCCCCTTGTAGTGTTTAACCCAACGGTAGCCTCCGCCCCTTCTTCCCTTAGGAAGGATATAAGGAGTGTGAAGGAAGGCTTAGCGTCGACCACGGGCACCTTGGAGGCCTTCCTTAAGCACCAAGGGCGCCCGTCGGTCCGCATGAATCCCCCATCCACGGAGCCCCCCGTGGAACAAGGTACTCCCATGACGGATGCCTTTGTCCCCACAGGGCAGCCCATACCACTGGCAGGCTCGTCGGGCGTTGCTTTTCCCACCGTCATGGCGTACCCCTGTACGGAGGAACTGGTGGCGGAAGACCTGGTTGAAGGAGGGGAGTGCTCGACTGACGACATCTCCTCCTACCGTAAGGTTCTGGCCCTAATTCGGAGGCATCACCGTTTGGATGAACCCAAGCCCTCAGCTACAAAGGCCGTACTATCCGGACTGTCCAGGATGATCGACAGTCCGGTACAACAAAAGCCATCTTTGTCTCTCCCTCTCGCTCATGACGTGAAGTTGGGGATGGAGCAGATAGATGAATACTTAGCAGGACTAGCAGAGGCCCCCAGAAGCCAGAGTTCCTCCAAGCTTCTTCCGAGCCTGAAATCCCAGAAGCGTTTTTACGTTCCCGAAGGGCATCGCGGTGGTCCCCGTGCGGTAGAAGCAGCGTGACCGCGCTGAACCAGGGAGCCTCGGAAGACAGGGCCTCCACTGCCCCCGTGTGCTTTTCCCCGTCAGAAGCCTCTATGATGGAGGACATGGCACAGGACCTGGTCTACGTGTCCTCCTGGTTAGATTGGTGGTCTTGCGCTTTGGTGGGGTTTCAGGCATCCCACGACCTCTCCCTCCCAGAAAATCAGGCCATGCTGAGGGATCTTGTTAGCTCTGGAGGCAAGGCCTTTAAGTTTTTATCATCCCAGTCTTTGTCGGTGGCTTCGAACTGGGTCCTGAGGAAAAGGGATACGGTACTGAGCAAACTGGTGCGGAAGTTGCCGGACAGAGAAGCAAGGAGGCTGAGGAATTCCTCCGTGTGGGGGAATGACATTTTCCCCATCAATTTGGTGGAAAATGCAATGGAGAAGGTGAGGAAAGTGAGAGAAACAGATCCTAGGTCCCCCCCCCTATGAGGAAAGCCACGTTTAGGAGAGCCTCAACGGACGTCCCTCACTCCTCACAGGCCACACCCTTGCTGCCCCGAAGAGAACCACCTTCAGCCCCTTGGCTTCAAGCCTCGTAGCAGCCCACCCGTAGGGCCACCGCAAGCCCTCAGTCAGCCTACAGACCCTCATACGGTAACGCTAGGAGAGGTAGATCTGGCCGCTCCTCCAGAAGAAGGTAGGAAGAGAGGCCCCCTACTCCCTCAGGAGCCCCTAGTAGGGGGATGCCTCAGACATTTTTGGCAAGCATGGCGGGATCTCGGTGCGGATCCCTGGACGGTGACAGTCCTGAAGAAGGGCTACAGACTCCCTTTCCTAGAAGAACCTCCCCCTCTCATCCCAGCCCATCAGGCCGAGTGGCTGGTTCCAAAGGACCCCTTGAAGAGGTCGACGCTACAAGAGGAAGTAGCGTCCATGATCTACAAGGGAGCTTTGGAGACAGTGGAGAACCCCGGCCCGGGTTTCTTCAGCAGGCTCTTCCTTGTGGAGAAATCGACAGGAGGGTGGAGGCCAGTCATAGATCTCTCAGCTCTCAACAAGTTCGTCTCAAAGACGGACTTCAAGATGGATATCCCCAAGACAGTGCTAGCAGCCTTGAGGGAGGGGGATTTCCTCATGTCTCTTGACCTCAAGGATGCCTATTTTCAAATCCCCGTGCACCCCTCCAGCAGGAAGTTCCTCAGAATCAAGTGGGAGTCCAGTGTCCTGCAGTTCAAAACCCTGTGCTTCGGCCTCTCGACGGCCCCGCAAGTGTTCACGAGAGTGTTCGCCGCGATCTCGGCATGGGCACACGAGAAAGGCATCCGTCTACTCAGGTACCTGGGCGACTGGTTGCTTCTTTCTGCCTCAAGGGAACAACTGAAGGAGCAAGGCGTTATGTTGCTCGACCTCTGCAGGGTGTTAGGGATCACGGTCAACCTAGGGAAGTCCCAACTAGTCCCCAGCACCAGGATGACTTACTTAGGGATGGTCCTGGACACCCAGTTAGTCAGAGGAGAGGTTAGCCAACCTAGAACGTATCCTTCAACTCTTCCTGACGGGACAACCCAGGAGTGCCAAGGACTGGCAGAAGTTACTGGGTCATCTGGTTTCGCTGGAAAAATTAGTACCGCAAGGGAGACTCAGGCTCCGCCCAGTACAGTGGAATCTGAAGGAGTCGTGGACCCAAGGCAAGGAGCCCCACAAAATAGTCCCAGTCCTCCCGAAGACGAGAGAGACCCTTCTTTGGTGGAACATCAGGTCGAACACAGAGAAGGAAATGCCCTTCGCCTCCGATCCCCCGGAGATGCTGCTGTTCACGGACGCATCCAAGGAGGGTTGGGGAGCACACCTGCTAGGAAAATCGACAAAAGGGCAGTGGTCCAGCGAGGAGGCGTCTCTCCATATAAACATCCTGGAGATGATAGCATTTCTGAGGGCGTGTCGACAGTTCGTACACTTTCTGCGAGGGAACACTGTGGCGTTAATGTGCGACAACGCCACAGTAGTGGCGTATGTAAAGAAACAGGGAGGCATGAAGTCAAAGGTTCTATACGCCCTAGCCACGGAACTGTTAGAGTGGGCTACAGAAGAAGGGATAGAACTGACGGCAAGGTTCATTCCAGGAAAGAGGAACGTGATGGCCGACGGCCTCAGCAGGGCGGGTCAAGTGATAGGTTCGGAGTGGACCCTACACCCAGAGGTAGCTCGAGCAGTCATCCTAATGTGGGGCTCCCCAGTGATAGACTTATTTGCCACACGTCTGAATGCCCAACTCCCCGTGTTCTGTTCTCCAATCCCAGACCCATCAGCAGCGTTCGAGGACGCCTTCCAACATCCCTGGGACGGTCTCAATGTGTACGCCCTCCCTCCCTTCAGTTTGATCAGGCAAGTGTTGAACAGAGTGAGAGTGTCGTCCAACCTGTCGATGACTTTAGTAGCACCCTGGTGGCCGGAGAGAGACTGGTTCGCAGACCTAAAGGAATTAGCTCTTCGTCCTCCTTGGCCACTTCCGGACAGGCCAGACCTCCTGCGTCAACCTCACTTTCACAGGTGGCACGAAAACCCTCGATCCCTCCGCCTTCACGCATGGAGGTTATCGAGAAGCTCCTGAAGAAAGAAGGATACTCATCGAGAACCGCGGCAAGGATGTCGGGTTATCTACGGCGTTCCTCGGCGGTAGTCTACCAGGCAAAGTGGGCAGTCTTCCTGAAGTGGTGTGCATCCAAGAACATCAGGCCCTTAGGGGCGTCGATCCAGGACATTGCAGACTTTCTGGTGTACCTGAGAGACGACGTGGGTTCGTCCATTCCGGCCATCAAAGGAGTTCGAGCAGCCCTAGGTCAAGTCTTCCTCCTTAGAGGCATTGACTTGGGAGCCTCAAGGCACATCTCTATGCTCATCCGCAGTTTTGAGCAATCATGTCCCCCCCAGGAGGTACGGGTTCCGCAGTGGGACCTAGCCAGAGTTCTCAAAGTTCTGTCAGAGCTGTCCTTCGAACCTCTCAGGGACGTACTAGACAGAGAACTCACCCTTAAAACAGATTTTCTTTTGGCCCTGGCCTCGGCGAAGAGAGTTAGCGAGTTACACGGCCTCTCTTACGAGGTCTCACACTCCAAAGGGTGGAGGGAAGTTGTCTTTAGGTTCGTCCCTAGTTTTGTGGCGAAGACGCAGAACCCAGCGTGTTGGGATCCTCGGTTTGAGGGTTTTTCGGTGCCAGCCATCCCTCGCTCCGACAACCCGAAGGATCTACTCTTATGTCCCGTGAGAACAGTAAGAAAATACCTGGAGAGGACTGCTAAATACCGGCCTCAGATAAAAAATTTATTCATCTCAACAGGCCGGGTGAAGAAACCGGTCTCGAAGAATTCTATCTCTTTCTGGCTGCGACAGGTGATAAGGAGGGCCTACGAGGCTTCTGGGACTCCTCTCCCAGGAAAACCAAGGCCTCATGATATTAGAGCTCTGAGCACCTCTCTGTCTTTCGAGAAAAACATGGCTGTGGGTAAGATCCTTAAGGCTGGGACCTGGTCTAGACAGTCCACCTTCACGGAACACTTATCTCAAAGATTGTACGAGAAAATCCTTGGACAAGTTTTCCATTGGCCCAATCGTTTCGGCCCTTCAAGAGATCTAAGGTCATAGCCCCAGGGTAACCGGGGGTGTTAATGCCAAGAGACACTAGTTCCTTCCTTAACCTTACCCCCCCCCCCCTTTTCCTTCCTTCCCCGGATCGTCCGGGCCAGGAAGATGTTGAAAAGACCATAATCACTGAAAGGAACACCCTTCAAGAGGACATGTATCGGAGTTGGTTTTGAAAAGGTAAGCCATTTAGACACGGAGCTTTTTGGATAGTTTCCCCTTACTTTTCGTGCAGTTTTCTAGTGGTCGTGGAACCAAGACCTCCTTAGAAGTTCCATCTCTCGCGTGCCTCCCCGTCGAATTCTGATCCTTGCAGGACACTCCCACCTCCTAAAGTGTAAGTCTCCTAAGAAGGTAGTTCTAGGTAAGTAACCGTGTTGGAACAAATCACAAATTTTTAAGTAATTTGTATTTTTCCTAACATACTTACCTAGAACTACCTTCGGGTTATGGCCCACCCATCCTTCCCCGAGAACCTGCAGGATCGAGTAATACCTGTTCCAATGAAACTTACTGACGATTCGACCTGAGCTAGCATGCTGCCCGACCCCGGGTCGCCTCTGGGCACGTACCACACTGCCAGAGGTTGACCCCATAGAAAACGGGAAGAGGGTAAACTATACAAAAAGCTGGTCGGTTAGGTAGAGTTAACCAGTAACTCCTAAGAAGGTAGTTCTAGGTAAGTATGTTAGGAAAAATACAAATTACTTAAAAATTTGTGATTTATGTCAGTGTGTTCAACATAAAAGCATTCACCGCAAGTTGAAGCTTTATATCAAACTCGCTTGTAATCTATAAAAGTAGAGTGGCTGCTTTACATATCACAATTTACTATGTCTCTCAAATTTCATCAGAATTTCCTCTGTATTCACAGCATCTTACAGTGGCTGTAATAAAAAAGGACCCTGCTCTTCTGAAGGAGGACATAGTTTGCGAAATGATGGCTCGAATTTGTCAGCAGGCTGTGGAGAGGATCGATCGGACCAGAAAGGTAGCTGGCACTGCCTTTGCTTCACTACTTTACAGGTAATTAGAAAATACAGAAAGTCTTCAACTTACAAACTTAATAGGTTCCAAGGAGCTGTCTTTAAGTCAAATTTTGGCCTAGGGTAGGCCTCGCCTGCTTACGATTTTAAGCTGCAAAGGTAAACGAATAGTCCTGTTTAATATTGCAAATTTCGTCTTGCTTACTGCACTAAATTATATATTGTTTTGTACCGTATTTCATTATGAGCTTTTGATATCTGAAATTTATGATTTCAGCTGAATTTGTGTTTGGATCCTGAATGTTTGTAAGTTGAAGACCTGTAGTTAATTTTTTTATGAAGTAAAATAATCAAGCTAATTGAATGACTTTTGTTTTTGTATGTATTATTGATCTTTTAAAATATATGGGATATTTTGCTAGTTATAATGAAGGCTTTAATTTGTTACGATACAGATTTTTATTTAAATGAATTTAAAGAGATAATTAAATTAGTTGCACTTTAAGATGCCAATCATTGAGGAAGTGTTATAAACTTATAAAATGTTGTGAACCTCTTAATTTTTCCCTTTGCATTAGGAAATATTGTTTGACATTTTGATTTGGTATATTGATTCG
Source organism: Palaemon carinicauda (assembly GCF_036898095.1). Taxonomy (NCBI): domain Eukaryota; kingdom Metazoa; phylum Arthropoda; class Malacostraca; order Decapoda; family Palaemonidae; genus Palaemon; species Palaemon carinicauda. The sequence goes on from NC_090755.1 coordinate 14,039,562, forward strand.
ATTTTCCATAGGGTTTTGTATATTGATAATTATTCTACTGTATTTTGTTAAATTTCTTTTATAATACAGTACTAGTAAATGAGGAGGAAACTATAATATCAGTTTGTAAGTACTAGCATGGATAAGTTAATAGCTCCATCGAGGATTACTTTTATGGTTTGTTCACAATTTGATTACCTATTCTTGATCCAATAGTTGCTATTCATCTTCTTCCTAACCAATAGTCAGCTAACCGAGGTCTTTGACGTAGACATTTGGCGAAAATACTCCAAAGTAGAGTGAAAATCGGTTTAATTTCTTTCAAGTAACTTAAGTCCTGGTGGCCGATGTGGTAACGTCCCTGACTGGTGAATGCCAGACTGAGGTTCGATCCCGCTCAAACTTGTTAGTTCCTTTGGTCGCTGCAACCTCACCATCCTTGTGAGCCAAGGACGGGGGGTTTGGGGGAGCCTATAGGTCTATCTGCCGAGTCATCAGCAGCCATTGCCTGGCCCTCCTTGGTCCTAGCTTGAGTGGAGAGGGGGCTTGGGTGATGATAATATGCATATATGGTCTGTCTCTAGGGCATTGTCCTGCTTGATAGGGCAATGTTACTGTCCCTTGCCTCTGTCATTCATGAGTGGCCTTTAAATCTTTAAACCTTTAAGCAGATTGACTTTCCAACCAGGCAGTAAGTGTATATTTTTTCAGGCTCAGGATGAACTTTGTAGCTTCTCATTGCTTAACGTTTCTAAAATAATTGCTTCTCCAAACGTCATCTCAAGAATCCAAACAGTTCTAATAGGAAAACAATTACAATCTTGTTAGTTATTTAATGATTCAGTTTTGCAGAAACTAGTATATGGTGTAAATGTCTCAAGTAATTTGACCTACTTTTCTGTGTGTACATGTCGTCGGCATGTATCCGAATATCACAGTTTTCAGTCCTAATAGAAGGTTTAATAGATGAGAGAGCCATAGTAGATTAGATTTGTCAGTACTGTACATGTATACATATGTACAGTACTGAAAAATGAAGCGTAATTGGTTGGACTAATCTTTAGAGATAGTCTTCCTAATTTTGTCATGTTTTCTATGGTCTTCATTACTGTTTGTTAGCATGAATGAAAAATACAATCTAATATATAAATTAAAAATGACTTCATTTGTTTTCAATCAATATCAAATATACTGTTAATAGTATTTAACCTCGTAAATAAAAAAGGTTAACATACAGATAATGATGATATACTTTTAATATCCACAACTATCTTTTCAGTAACCCAAGGTTGCCTCACATTCCAAATTGTAGTGAATTAGAGAGGATTTTCCCAGAAGAAGATTGCGCTAGCATGAATTGGGCAGCCGAGCGAACCACGTTCAGGCTGTTCATCGAACTCGTCGACCTCCCCGCATACAGATCCCGAGTGCTTCTCGGAGTAACATATTCTGCGGGAGGAATTTCAGCCAATTTGGTATGCTTCACTGTATTGATTTAAGCATTTTGTTTGAGCAAGCATCTTAGAGAACAAATCTTTATCGATCATCATCATCCATTGCTAATCCACTGCAAGAGAAAGGTCTCAAACGTCTTTCCACGCCCATCTGTTTATGGTCTTTCTATGCCAGTCTATACCTGTAAATTTTCTAAGCTCATTAATCCATCATCTTCTCTTCTTTCCCCTGCTTCGTTTGTATCCTCTGAGGACCCATTCTGTTATTCTTAATATCCATCTAATATCTTTCATTCTCATTATACAGTATGTCCTACCCATGTCCATTTCTCTTTTTTTTTTTTTTTTTTAAGAATATCTTTTACATTAGTTTGCTCTCATATCCATGTTGCTCTTTCTTTCTCTTTGTGTTCCTTATAATTTAATATATAAGTATGTATTCTCGTGGGACAGAATGAAAGGCTATGATAATTCAGAATACAGTAAGCCTTCGTAAATAGAATGTGCATGTGCGGTAAAAGGAAAAAGTGTAGAATTTCTACGTATACTTTAAATGCATCAATGCATTAATGTAAATATACATAACAGAGTAACATCTAAATATTAACATGTGTATAAGGTAATGTTTCAAGAACTAAGGATAAGCTGTTGGCTTTTAGTATTTTTAATTAGAAAAAATGTTAAATCCATGAAATTAATCTTTTTAATGGGAAATATTTGTAGCATATAATTTCTGGTTTATTAGTTCTGCACTTCTACTATTTACTTGGTTAAATGAGACCGTTGCCAGACTATCTGTTGTATTGGATGGAGACGTGGGCAATAAAGAAGACAGAAGAGAAGAAGATGGATGTGGCAGAGATGAGAATGTTGAGATGGATGTGCGGGGTGACAAGAAGAGATAAGATACGGAATGAAGTAATTAGGGGTACCACAGGAGTTAGAAAACTATCAGATAAGATCCAAGAAAGTAGACTGAGGTGGTACGGTCATGTCATGAGAAGAGATGAACAGTATATTGGGAGGAGAGTAATGGAAATGGAGGTACAGGGAACGAGAAGGAGAGGGAGATCAAAGCAAAGGTGGGTGGACTGTATCAAGGATGACCGATCAAAGGGACTAACCGGTGATGAAGTGTGGGACAGAGGTAGATGGAGAAGCTGACCAGAAACATCGACCCCACATAGAAGTGAGAAAAGATGTAGACAAAGAAGAAGTTGCTAGACTATCTGTGATTTTCAAACCGTAATTAAGAGACAAAATTGTTTTTAAGTAAAAAGTTATTGGCTAACACAGGTTTGGTATATAAAAAAGACAATCCATTAAGTTTTCAATTCCAACCATTAATGATTAACTCTGATGTTCTGATAACGCACTTTGCCGTCATCTTTTCATGAAAACGTAAGTGCTGTATAGAAAATATACCTACCTTTTCAATGTAGTTTTCAGTTTAATCTTATTCTTATTCTTGTGCTATTTATGCTACAAAACGTCAACATAAGTACAGTAGGTCGACACCTGACATTGTTGCTCTTTGGCCAAAAGTTGTGATCGTGATAGGAATTTTGACATAGCCAGGTTTGCCTGACAGTTATTAATATTCTTTGGTTGGGCTATTTAATTATTTAGTTCCAAAACAGGCTCTTGGAATAACCTTCAAATCTATTTTCAGTCGAGATTCACAAGTGAAGCAATACACATGTACTTAAATGCCCGCGCAGAAAACACAGAAGCCCTCTCTTCTTTCCTGGAAATACTCCTGCAAATCTTCTCCAGTCACCTGAAGATTGACAGGATAACATTACCACTTATCAAGATGCTTGGGGATTTGCTCAGTTCTTCGGTTGTATTAGACACGGTACGTAAAATCATGATAAGGTGAGTGTAGAAATAAGAAATTTATAGTGCTGACTCCCACACACTGTTGGAGGTGTGGCACTATGGAAGAAAAGAGTGGGATAAATTTTACGTTTTCCTTTAAACAAATGTCTTTGTAAAGTTTAAACTTTTGTAAGATTGGATTTCCTTTCACTTACAGTATTGTAAAATCTTTGGATGTTTATCTTAATGAATTATTATACTTCAGTAACTTCTTAAAATTAATTCTTTATCAAACATCTACAAGAAATAGGAAATTAATTATGATGAATTATTAATCATTTTAATAGAATTAGGACCATGTTGATATTTTCTCTTCTTCCATTTGATGTGTAGCTTTATATTAAGACGTGTTTAATTGAAGAATCGTTTCTCAATTGGAGACAGTGAAGACTTCAGTTATTAACATAAAACATGAATCCTGTTAAAGGAGTGTTAGGAAATATTACAAATAGTTAGAAATTGTCATTTCTAGTTCTTTTTGTTACCCCTTCCAACTGCAGGTATTGGAACAAAATGATTCTTTCATGCCGAGAATTATAACGCTACTCAAAAAGGAGTGTTTCCGGTCAGCAGACTATCACAAGTTAGTTGCCGTTGTAGCTGTATTCTGCGAATTGCTGAGAATCGATGGCCCTTCTATCAAACCTTGTCTGACTCAACTGTCGCTCTTTTTGGGATATCAGGTAAGCGGTCGAATTGTTTTGACACCAGTGTTTGTTTTGATGTTGCAGACTTGGATAAAGTACAGTATAAGGCTCTGTGATCTATTAGTTTCATAACATAGAATCTGTTAGATGGGAGTTCAAGACCTGCCCAGTCTCGGTAGTCTCTAGTAGTGTCTGCAACCTTACCATATCCTTGTGAGCTAGGGGGTGCCTATAGGTTTATGCTGAGTCATTAACAGCCATTGCCTGGCACTCCCTTGTCCTAGCTTGTTGGAGAGTGGGTTGGCGTGCTAATCATATGTGTATATGGTCAGTCTCTCGGGCATTGTCGCTGGCCCTTGCCTCTGCCTTTCAAAAGCAATATTTAAACCATTACTATGATTAATTTCATGTGAAACTTGCAAAACAACGATTAAGTTAAGTACAACATATTCTTAATTTAAGTAATTTTTCCTCCCGAAATTTACTGTATAATGAAAATAAATTCAACAGAGATGAAAATTGGAAATATACTTTATTACCTCTCATTTTATATACATACATATACCAAGGCACTTCCCCCAATTTTGGGGGGGTAGCCAACATCAAACAAATGAAACAGAAAAGGGGACCTCTCCTCTCTACGTGCCTCCCAGCCTGACAAGGGACTCAACCGAATTCGGCTAGTACTTCTAGGGTGCCACAGCCCACCCTCCCCCGTTATCCACCACAGATGAAGCCTCATAACACTGAATCCCCTACTGCTGCTACCTCCGCAGTCATCGAAGGCACCGGAGGAAGCAGCAGGGCCTACCGGACCTGCGTCACAATCGCTCGCCATTCATTCCTATTTCTAGCACGCTCTCTTGCCTCTCTCACATCTATCCTCCTATCACCCAGAGCTTCCTTCACTCCATCCATCCATCCAAACCTTGGCCTTCCTCTTGTACTTCTCCCATCAACTCTTGCATTCACCACCTTCTTTAGCAGACAGCCATTTTCCATTCTCTCGACATGGCCAAACCACCTCAACACATTCATATCCACTCTAGCTGCTAACTCATTTCTTAAGGTGTGTCCACATGGTCGAACAGTGTCTGTCGGACAAAACTGTTACCATATCGAAATTCAAAGAGAATGACGTCATAAGCGTTGAAATGAGGGAAGTTGATATGGTAACAAACAGTGGTACCAGATGAAGTTGACTTACCACGATTTCTACTCCTTTTACCAGACAGACTGGAAGAAATGTCCGAAGTTGATGTCCGCTGGTATTTCTGTTATTCATGTCAGTGTTATAGTCTGTACTCGAGAATCAAGTAGTTATCAGCTTCAAGTACGGAGCATCATAACCATAGTACACCATAGAATTAACATAGTACACCATAGAATTAAAGCACAATTCAATAAATTAAATTATGCAGCATGATTATTCCTGATCTTTTGAGAACGATCGAATGGCACATGGAAGGACTAGTTGCAACGACGGAGTGAAAAGAGAAGCCATTGATCCATTTTAATGGAAACTTAAATTGATTATACATTGTAACGGAGAACCTAAAACCTTTTATAACTAAGCAAGAGGAAGCATTTCTCCAGAAGCGCGTCTGGAGGCATTACAGAATCACATACGCCTGACTTAAAATACCTATCAGTGAACTGAGGATGTTATTGTTATTAACGTGCACTGTATAGCCTATATTATTCCAAGAAATAACTGTTTGAAACTGGTCATACTTTGGATTATCTGTTTTTAACTACCCTGTTAATCCAAATTGTTTCAGTGATAAAGATAAAATGTTAAAAATTTCTTTCCCCTGTTTTTCCGAGAGAGAGAGAGAGAGAGAGAGAGAGAGAGAGTGTGTGTGTGTGTGTGTGACAGTCTTTTGCATATTTTCCTGAGAGAGAGAGAGAGAATATTGCATATTTTCCTCACGATCAAACACTTCTTCGAGCAAATGAGACTTCGGTGTCCATAATTGAAACCGATTCTGTTATGCTATACTCGTATATCGAAACGCCATAATTTGGTTGCGCAAATGTTTTCTGTACCAACCTCCGACTTTCTTTTTTTTTCTCCAATTTGCGTAACTCTAATTTGTAACGACCCATCATGGATTCCATATTCTTTTCGACTTGTAAACCAGTTACAGACATTCCACTTCTCGGCAATTTTGACGTTCTTTTATTTATTGCTGCTACACGTTTATTTCTGTCTTTCTAAACATTTTCTTTAATGTTTTGTAAGCATGGGCTCTGCCAGTACTGTTTGATTAGTAACGGAGCTCTCTTCTATCTCAAATTCAGGTTTCCTCCGTAACTGGATTAGAACTAGTCATGTTTACAGGGAAGGTGATACCTAATCTTCTAAAAGTTAAAGTTAATCCGGTAAACAAGTAGAAACTCCATCCATAGTGCCACACTGCCTACGGAGAGTGTCTGAAGCTCGGACTCTACAAACACAGGCACACCACTTTGTGCTCGTTATTGACGTTATTGGCGCTTCTTTCACTATGTTAACTGGTAACAATTTTGTTCCACGAACACTGTTCGACCGTGTGGACGCACCTTTACTCAGCTACACTCACGGGTTACTCGCTAGTTTGCCCGTGGTTTCCCCATCTTTAATCACCTCCATTCGTGCCCGCCGATCACTCTCCCACCTTGTGTCTTGAAACGGGGTATGGTAACAGTGTTTGCCCGTCGGGCACTGCCCGGTAGTGTGGACAGGGCCTTACACCTGTTCTCACCCTCACTACTTCGTTCCTATCTGCTCGAGATACACCAGCCATACTCCTTAGACATTTCATCTCAAACACATTCAATTTCTGTCTTTCCGTCACTTTCATTCCCCACAACTCCGATCCATACATCACAGTTGGTACAATCACTTTCTCATACAGAACTCTCTCTACATTCATGCCCAACCCTCTATTTTTTACTACTCCCTTAACTGCCCCCATCACTTTGCATCCTTCATTCACTCCCTGACGTACATCTGCTTCCACTCCACCATTTGCTGCAACAACAGACCCCAAGTACTGAAACTGATCCACCTCCTCAAGTAACTCTCCATTCAACATGACATTCAACTCGCACCACCTTTCCTTCTCGTACATCTTATAACCTTACTCTTACCCACATTAACTCTCAACTTCCTTCTGTCACACACCCTTCCAAATTCTGTCAATAATCGGCCAAGCTTCTCTTCCGCGTCTGCAACCAGTACAGTATCATCCGCAAACAACAACTGATTTACCTCCCATTCATGGTCATTCTCATCTACCAGTTTCAATCCTTGTCCAAGCACTCGAGCATTCACCTCGCTCACCACTCCATCAACATACAAGTTAAACAACCACGGCGACATCACACATCCCTGTCTCAGCCCCACTCTCACCGGAAACCAATCGCTCACTTCATTTCCTATCCTAACACATGCTTTACTACCTTTGTAGAAACTTTTCACTGCTTGCAACAACCTTCCACCAACTCCATATAACCTCATCACATTCCACATTGCTTCCCCATCAACTCTATCGTACGCTTTCTCCAGATCCATAAACGCAACATACACCTCCTTACCTTTTGCTAAATATTTCTCGCATATCTGCCTAACTGTAAAAATCTGATTCATACAATCCCTACCTCTTCTAAAACCACCCTGTACTTCTAAGATTGCATTATCTGTTTTATCCTTAATCCTATTAATCATTAATCTACCATACACTTTTCCAACTACACTCAACAAACTAATACCTCCTGAATTACAATACTCATGCGCATTTCCCTTACCCTTATATAGTGGTACAATAAATGCACAAACCCAATCTACTGGTACCATTGACAACATAAAACACACATTAAACAATCTCACCAACCAAGTACAGTCACATCCCCTTCCTTAAACATCTCAGCTCTCACACTATCCATACCAGATGCTTTTCCTAGTGCTCTCTTCACTTCCTCTCTTGTAATCTCTCTCTTATTCTCATCTCCCATCACCGGCACTTCAACACCTGCAACAGCAATTATATCTGCCTCCCTATTATCCTCAACATTCAGTAAATTTTCAAAATACTCCGCCCACCTTTTCCTTGCCTCCTCTCCTTTTAACAACCTTCCATTTCCATCTTTCACTGTCTCTTCAATTCTTGAACCAGCCTTCCTTACTCTCTTCTCTCCTTTTCAAAACTACTACTTATTCTCTTCATATGAATGACCCAATCCCTGACCCCACCTCAGGTCAGCTGCCCTCTTTACCTCACTTACCTTGCGCTTTACTTCCACATTTTTCTCTCTATATCTTTCATACTTCTCTACACTATTACTGTGCAGCCATTCTTCAAAAGTCCTCTTTTTCTCTTCCACTTTTACCTTCACTCCTTCATTCCACCATTCACTGCCCTTCCTCATCCTGCCTTCAACAAACTTCTTGCCTTCAACAAACTTCTTGCCACACACATCACTTGCAATCCCTACAAAATTTTCTTTTACTAACTTCCACTCCTCTAAATTACCAGTTTCTCTACTTTCACTTCGTCATATGCCCTTTTCAACCTTTCTTGATATTTACTTTTTACCCCCGGTTTTATTAGCTCTTCAACCCTCACTAGCTCCCTTTTACATCCACCTACTCTATTCCCCCACTCTTTTGCTACAACTAATTTTCCTTCCACCAAAAAATGATCCGACATACCGTTAGCCATACCCCTAAACACGTGCACGTCTTTCAATCTTCCAAACATTCTTTTAGTTATCAACACACGATCCATTAATGCCCTTTCTACCACTCTTCCATTTGCCACTCTCGCCCATGTATACATGTTTTTATCTTTTTTTTAAAATACCAATCAGATACTGTGAAGGACAATCTCTCTCAAACACAGGACATTATTAGGGATACTATATAATACAGTAGAAGTTATTTAATGATTTATTGTATTATATAGTTGAGTGGGCCAAGTCTCTCTCTCTCTCTCTCTCTCTCTCTCTCTCTCTCTCCAAAGATTTTTGGGGAGCATCTCATTGCTTGGAAAGTAATCGCTTTTTTCCTGAAATCTCCAGCCTTTTTCATGTCGCGCAACTTCAGTATTAACACTGTGTCTCCTTCTACTCGGCTGGTCGTTGAAGGCATAAGTAAGGACTTGGCCAGATTGAAATCCAGATTATAGATGTGCAAGACAGAAAAGTATATTCAGAGAGGTACCTCTTGTAGAAAATGCTGCAAATGGTTTATCAGGCAAAATTTTATACATCCATTAGGAAAGACCAGATAGGAGAAGTAGGATTTGGCTAAGAATTTGAGTATGAATCCAGTTTAATCTAGAAATGCATTTTCTTTTAGAATCAAATATTTCATTGATTCTCAGCCTTGTGAGAAAAGTGTGACAAGGAGAAGGAGAGGTCAAAGTAGAGATTTGACAGAATTTATGAATTTACTGATATTAAGATGCTTCAGGCTTCATTGTTACATGTACGGGTATAACCCATGGAGGTACCACATATTGCACACTGCCAGGAATAGATATTCATGTGAATTTGAGCTTCAAACTGCATGCAATATATGAAATGATGTTTAAAAATTTATAGAATCGTGACTTTTAACTAAAGCAATCAAAGTTTTAGATTTCATTACAAAGATTTGTTTCTTAACGAAGGTAACGGTGCGTGTTTATTTTTCTTTCTATTGCAACACAAGAATAAAAGGCCCAAATTCTATAAATTCAGTCATCTATAATAGTCTTTTCTACCACTGTTATAGAACAGAACAGGAAATTAAGGATACCCAACCAACTGCTGATCCTAATAAAATAAATTCATCCTGTTAAGAAACTACATAACTGCTGACTTATTACATTTCTGTTTTTGGGATCACAGCCTAAAATTTCAATTACCTCCAGATTTCATAATTGATAACATGGATACCATGATATTTACAAGTGGATGATTGAAATTGCAACAGTTAATCGGACGTTATCGCCCTACCAATGCTCTATAGTGCATAACTTTTTTCTTACAGTATCCGAAGGTACGAGCAGTAACCGCCACTAGTTTCCTAACTGCCATTCAAGATTACAGTGACAAAGAAATTGTTCCTGAACACCACCTAGAAGAAATCACAACTCTCCTGGAAGAAACGGAATGGATGGAAAACCTGGAGGAAGCTAGAAAGCAGAGAAATCGCTTGTGCGAGTTGTTAGACATCCCCGTACCTCAACCAAGGAAGAAATGAGTTCCTATTGACTATTCATAATGTCTTTAAAAAAATAAGTGGTCTCTTAACAATTGGTCAGTTAGCAGTTTTTGCAAGAGTAATTCTCCATCCGTCCAGTTACGCTTGCATTAGATGCATGAATTGTATTAGCCAACTGGGTGGTTAAAAATTATTACAATCTCAATTTCTTGTTTATGGTTTCAGGATAATCTATGTAGCAAAATTTAATGGTCCGATATATTTCTTTTTAAATAATTATCATTAATCTGTTATGCTGACGGATTTAAGGCCCAAAGTGTTATTTGATAGTTTAAGGATGCATTACTTTAATGTACATTAACTGTGATACAAGTTTTGCAATGCTTCAAAACTTTCCCGTAAATTCTAATTCCAGATCTAGTGGCAATGAATAGAATGCACCACACAGTATTTAGAGAACATAACAAAATCTCATCATGCAGTGGTAACTCGGGAGGTCGAACATAATTCGTATCTACTGGTTTTTCCACCTAAAGATGTTCCTATTTTGAGCGATTTGTACACGGCTTTACAATATCGAAATACAGTACGGTACATACAAGCACAACAGATAGAAAAGATTATAATTAATATAAATATATGGAGGACAAGATGAAGGTGGTGTCGAGAGTCACTTGGAAGGAGCTTTCTCATGTATCTCTCTTCTTGCAATAATTGAGATTCACATAAGGACCCCTTTTTACCAAAAAAAAAAATCAAGAGATTTGTGTCCGATTCCCTTTTAGAGGTTTCTGAAATGACAATTCTCATCAGCTGCTTTGTCAAACTCTCCATGCCTTACAACATAATAAATGTCATTATTTAAATATCAAGCCATCCTCACCTAGGTCTAAATTTTCAACTAGATTCTCCTGCATCGCTTAATCCTCGGGTGTTTCGAACGTCTGATCGCATTTGCTTCATTTTACACAAGATTGTCACTACAATGCCTTCACCTCCCAAATTATTAGCAACTTCTTAACTTCAATTATTTTACTTTTGTATTACGATAGAGATAACATTCCTTTTCCTATACTGTATTTGCTTCCCTGAAAATATTTTTCAAAATCACACATTCTTGAATTCTCTATGTCTTACTCAGAGCTTGCGGTCCCGCGCACACATTTTGCCTTTTTAATTATCTCCTTTCATAGTTCTATAATGTTCTTAAAACCTTCCTTTTTGGCTTACTATAACCGATATTACTAACATTTTAAGAGCCACTGCTTATCGACGAGCACTTAACGGAACTTAGTTACCGGAAAAGTGGACAATTTTTTTTTAATTTTAACTGGGCAAGAGTTTTGCATAAACTGGGCCAGTCTCCTTTGCTTCAAATCAATTCTTCCGCCTTGGTTAAACTTCTCGACCCCCACAGGTTTTTCAAGTAGTTCTATCCTCGGGGCAAAAAATGTCCGAAAATGTTTTTTAATTTTGGGAGTTTGATCTCAAAGGTATTACTCAAGTTAAGAAAATTACAAATCGCTAAATCCCAAATTGAGGAAACATATCAGGAGGTATTTTGTCCTCATAGTTGCATCATAACTTCACTGTTGTCAAGTGTGCAAGATATAATACATTTGTGATTTTTGCAAAATAACTTTGTGCAAGATAACTCTGAAGTCTTTGATACAGAAGGTGTTCAGTTTGATTAATGCATACCATATAATGGATTCAACTGCAAAGTTGAAATATATCAATGAAAATATATCAATGGAAATATTAATGAAGCTAAGTAAAACTATTTTTGGTTGCAATATATTGTGTTGGCTATAATTTTTTATATCACTAGACAATAAAACTGATATATAATTGCATTTTCCAAATCCATGATTAATTTTAAATTTTGTAGTTATAATAATCTTTATCATTCCAAATTATGTAAAAATGCCTTCGTTATTTAAGTGACTTGTGTAGTGTATATGTCTTCAATTGGTGTAATGTACAGCTAGTATTAGGTCTGTGCTTAAGTGTGTATTAGAGTCGCAGGTACTCTCAAAGAGATTGGAGGTTTGGGAAAGGTGCAGCTGCATTATGCAGAAATTAATTTAACAATGTGGAACCACCAGAAGAAATAATTTAAAGATGTCTTTTAAAATTATTCAACTATGTCATGAGAGAGGAGAAACATTAGAGAGGAGAGGATCCAGCTATTAAAAAAAAAAAAAAAAAAAACTATTTAGATGTTACATGATATGGAACCTTATGAATTCTCAACCGGTTTTGCGAGAAAATGTAGAACATGCTTTCCATGGAACCTTATGAATTCTCAACCGGTTTTGCCGAGAAAATGTAGAACATGCTTTCCTCTCCATCAAGAGCCTGGTACATGCTTTCCTTTTAACTAGTCACCAAGGTTCGTCCTTCTAGATTACTGGATAATGTCTATAAATGAAGATTTTGTGATTAAGGAACCCGCAGGCTTTTAAACTTCATACGTACTCTGCAGAACTACATTTTAAGCCTAGTAATACATGTGGTTAAAAAATAGGTTATAAATATCTATTTGCCTACAATCTGTTTGTTCTTAACTTTTATCTCTGTGACAGATTAACTTCATCAAAAAATCCTTTTATTATTATTACTTGGTAACTACAACCCTAGTTGGAAAAGCAGGATGCTGTAAGCCCAGGGGCTCCAACAGGGAAAATAGCTCGGTGAATAAAGTAAATAGGGAAACGGAATAGTGTGCCAGTGTGTATCCTCAAGCAAGAGAACTCTAACCCAAGACATTGGACTACTAGAGAACAATGATTTTATTTTGGAGTGCCTTCTCCTATTAGAGTAGCTCTACCATTAGTAAGTGGAATTTAGCCACTGAACAATTACAGTGCAGTAATTAACCTCTGAGTAAAGAAGAATTTTTTGGTTATCTTAGTGTTGTCAGGTGTATGAGGAAAGAAGATTGAGTAAAGAATAAGCCTGACTATTCAGTGTATGTGTAGGCAAAGGAAAATTGAACCATAACCAGAGAGGGATTCTGGCTAGTCAAAAGTATGCAGTAGCTCTAGTGGTGGCATCTTTTTAAACTGACTGAATATTAAGACAAATAATTAACTGATTTCTACAGGATAATGTTAAACAATTTAATATTATACCTTTAATGAATATTGAAAAACTAGTTAGCATTGAAGGTCTGAATATGTTAACAATAGAGTTCTTGAAACTGTTGGGTGTAATATACACCAAATTAGAAGGAATACTTAGTATTCTTACAAGTATATATCATTGTCCTCACTATCAGGTGTTGCCTAGGCATACGGGCTACTGGTCTCCAAAATGGTTGACAGCCTTCGGGCTCTGTGACGTTCAACACACATGAAGGCTCCACATAAAATTGCCTGCCACGAAAGGAATTGAGAGTAACAGATTTGAATGAGAGAAAGCATACATTAGAATTCATTTTTATGCATCTCTTAATACATAAAATAATGGAAATCTTATAATCCATGAACTAAATCAAATTTGGATCTCGTCAAACCAGAACTTAACTTTCTATTTCCTACCAGAGCAGCAGGGAGTATAGCTATTACTGTAGTCGACCATGCAAAACTAATGTATTCCGCCAGTGACCCAGCCAGTAAAGGACCAAGAACTTCTCTGGAAAATAAGTACAATATTAAACAGCAGAGTAACAGATATAAGAGAATACTAGATCTAAATAATCTTGAGGTGCTGTCCATTCCCTCTAGACTTCCGACCTAGTGATCATGGAACTTTCTCTTAATTCTTAACTCTTCCCCAAGAACTATTCCATTAGGAAAGCCTTAAAAGAGCATATAATCAACTCCAGTGGTTTTAAAGCCAATTTATAATCAATTAATAATGCTAATCCTCGTCCTAGGTGACAATATTAAGAATAGGAAAATGTGTATTTCCAAAACTATATTGAAATCCAGTCATTCCATACATAGAAAATGTGGAGCTTGCATGATCTGATGGTGGCTGTAGTAATATTTCCTCTGATAACACCAAAGCTTCCGGAGATATACAAAAGACAATCAGCACTAGATTGCGGCAATTAATTCCATGGATTACAAAAATTTGTAAACATTAAAATGGGGGATGACAAAGGCTCTGGAGTTTATCAGAGTAAACAAGATAACCTAAGCCTAGTTAAACTTTCCAGTAAATGGAATTTCTACCAAAATACAAAATTTAGAAGAAATGAGGATTGCAAATTTACCCGGGGTAAAGCCCCCAAACACAAAGTTTTGAGACAGAGAGAGACAGAGAGACAGAGAGACAGAGAGACAGAGAGACAGAGAGACAGAGAGACAGAGAGACAGAGAGACAGAGAGACAGAGAGACAGAGAGACAGAGAGACAGAGAGACAGAGAGACAGAGAGAGAGAGAGAGAGAGAGAGAGAGAGAGAGAGAGAGAGAGAGAGAGAGAGAGAGAGCGAGAGAGAGAGAGAGAGAGAGAGAGAGAGAGAGAGAGAGAGTCCCTCGGTGTGAGGCACCTCGTATATCCACCAGAGTTGCTAATGCATCTTCCAGTGTATTTTGCATCTTCCAGTCTTGGATGGTCTGGGATGCATCTTAGGTATTTCTCGAGCTTATTTTTAAACACATATGCGCACTCCTGATATGTTTTTTAGATGAGCTGGCAGCGCATTAAAAAGTCGCTATTATCGATGAGAGGAGGAGAGCCTTATTCTATGTTTGGGTTCCCCCAGGTCCCTCGGTGTGAGGCACCTCGTATATCCACCAGAGTTGCTAATGCATCTTCCAGTGTATTTGCATCTTCCAGTCTTGGATGGCCTGGGATGCATTTTAGGTATTTCTCGAGCTTATTTTTAAAACACATATGCGCACTCCTGATATGTTTCTTAGATGAGCTGGCAGCTCATTAAATAGTCGCTATTATCGATGAGAGAGAGAGGAGAGAGAGAGAGAGAGAGAGAGAGAGAGAGAGAGAGAGAGAGAGATGAGAGAGAGAGAGAGAGAGAGAGAGAGCGAGAGCGCTTATGTTGGCTATACATCTGCATCTGTTTGCTCCTCATTTATCACTTGTCTAATAATTCCAATGTTAAGTAGCTACTGCACATACTTACCCGAGTGAGTATGACGATGACCACAATCCACCCACTACTGCGTATGTCGCCATATCTACATTGCCATCTCTGGAGAGAAACAGTTTCAAGCAAAGATTTAAGAACAAAAAATTATCGTATACAGAAATACGTGCATTCGTTTTAGGATTGGCCCACCGTAAGTCATTCGTAACATTAAGAACAAGACCTTCGGGATATTCATAAGGTACCTAGCATGGTAAATCAGGTCTAGTTATACTAACTAATGATAAAAGTAAAATACAGAAGTAAAAAGCAAAATACTACCTGTTAGCAGCTTCAAGGATCGCACCATAAGTAGGCACAATGCTCATTGCAGAGGAAAGGCCAAGAAAAACTATGGCAGTAACATCCTGAATGTAGAGTCTGGAAAGAAATATTTAATATAGAATTATGTATTGTATATTAAGCCATTCGAATTATGTATTGTATATTAAGGCCATTCGGCTTAAAGTGTTTTCATTTCCTTCCATACTAGAGCTATAATAGTGCTAACCAGCTCAGTGGTCCTTATAACTATCATTATTATTATTATTTGCTAAGCTACAACCCTAGTTGGAAAAGCAAGATGCTATAAGCCCACCAACTACAATAGGGAAAATAGCCCAGTGATGCAAGGAAATGAGTTAAAATAAAATACTTTAAAAACAGTAACATTAAAATAAACATTTCCTTTATAAACTATAAAAAATTAGAATAGGGTGCCCAAGTGTACCCTCAAGCAAGAGAACTCTAACCCAAGACAGTAGAAGACCATGGAACAGAGGATATGGCACTATCCAAGACTAGATAATAATGTTTGATTTAAGAGTGTCCTTCTCCTAGAAGAGCTGCTTACCATAGCTAAAGTCCCTTACCTAGTAAAATTAATTTGATCTTAAATCTTGCAATGTTTATCCGTTTCCCATTAATTGATAAGAAATTAAGTATAAAAACTTCAGCTGATTTATTTAACTATGTTTAATGAAATAAGGAAAGTCAAAAGTGTCAGACAAATACGATGGATAAAAAAGGGATTTTGACAAAGGAAAAATCTATTTCTGGGGAGATACCTGTGACGCCCGGTGAAAAGGGACCTTCTTTACACTTTCCTGATATAAATACTTCCGAATATACCAGAGAAATTTAAAGTATGGAATGCAGAGGTTACTACCCTCGCGCGAACACCCAGTGGGCGTCGTGTATAAAGCAGGGGCGCGTGAAAACCACTATTCACAGGCTGTCTTCCATTTAGATAATTCCTTCATCAAAGGGAAGGGCCGTAACAGAGGCCCTAGCTACCTTACCTGCGCCACTCTACCGACGCCCGATGCTAGCGCCCTCTGATCTACATCCTTCTGCAAGAACTATGGCTCGGAAAGGAAAGGGTGGGGCAACGTAAGGGAAGGGTTTCACTGGGCGTCACAGGTATCTCCCCAGAAATAGATTTTTCCTTTGTCAAAATCCCTTTTCTGGGTCGACCTGTGACGCCCGGTGAAAATGTACCAGAGAATGTCTTCCAAGCCCAAAAAACACTATCAAATAAAAGGGATAAAGTCAAACACCATGTACCAAAAACGAAATACTATGTTAAGGTAGGCAAACTAAAAATATAACATTAGCCAAACAGGAATCCCAAAGATGGAGTGACAATAAGATGAAATGCAGGGAATCATCCTGAGAATCAAAACACAACACAAACTCGATCCTTACATGGCTAAAGAATGGTAACATGAAATAAAATAAGGTAAGGTTGAACATACTAACAGGTAATAACCAGGGTAATGAAGTAATGGTAACATAATTCTAGGGCTAAACAACCCACCCAGGAGAGCGGCGACGTGGCAGGTAGGAGGGAGAAGGAGAGAGACGGATGAAAGGGAAGAGCAAAGAGATTATTGGGGGGAGATAAGACTCCCAGCTGCAACCGTGGGGAATTTAAGGGCCTGTAGATTCTCCAAACAGTGGCGTTTGAAAACCATAGGAGATTTCCAACCCGTATACTTCTTAAGGTCATCAAAATCTATGTTCTGAAAGTAATTGATGGAGGTTGCTACCAACCGGATATCATGAGCATGGGGAAATTATTCCGGGTTAGCTTACTTAATAAAGTACAGGGTCTGTTGCCTGATGCCTTGGATGGAAATAGTGCCTCCTTGTTCTCTGAGAAACATGGCGCCAGACGAGCGGGTAGCGGTTCTAGCTAAAAAGGCCCTGAGTGTGGTGACTGGACACAGTAGTATCTTGGGGAAGAGGGATAATCTTCCAAGGGGACCACCTATTTTGCGGGTCCTCGTTTTTAGCTAGAAAAGCTGTCTGGAGAAAGTAGTACTTCGCCTGACGGGAGGAAATTATATTTTCAGGATTACGTGAGAGAGCTGCTAATTCTGAGATTCTAGCACCTGAGGCCAAGGCCGTTAAGAATAAGGTCTTCCTAAGAAGAGTGATGTAGGAGCAGGATTCGTTATCCGTGTCCGAAGCTAGCTTTAGTACGTCTTTCAGAGACCAAGAGACCTTTTGTGGGCGAACCGAAGGCCTGAGCCTAGCGCATGCCTTCGGAATAGATGAGAAATAGGAATCTGCCAGGTCAATATTGAAACCCACGAGGAAGATCTTTTTCAGATCTGACTTAATCGTAGTTATAGTGCTAGCTGCTAGGCCCTTGTCAAATAGGGACTTAAAGAATGATATGGCCAGATTAGAAGTCATGCGAGAATCTGACTTCTTTAGGAAATCTGCTAATTTCTTAACAGCTGAATCGTGCTGTCTAATAGTAGAGTCCCTTTTATCTGATTCTATGAAGAGGACATTTTCCGGGTCAATGTTCTCGTCCCTGTGGGCTGCAAACTTCATGAAATCCACAAAGTTAGGGTTTTGGCTATCCTTGAGGAATCTGACACAGTCTGAGTTTGGACTAATTGGGTCAGCTTGGGGAATGGGATCCGGAAGGGACGGAGTTTCAACTCGAGGAGGAGAAGAAACCAACTGCTCTTTGGCCAGTGCGGTGCTACTAAAGCCACTGCCCCTTGGGAGGAGCGTAACTTGTGTAAGACTTTCATCAGAAGATTCACCGGAGGGAAAAGGTAAATCTTCGTCCAACGGTTCCAATCCAGGGTTAATGCGTCCATAGCATATGCCTGAGGGTCTAGGTTTAGGGTCACATAACAAGGAAGTTTGTGGTTCAGTTGTGTCGCGAATAGATCTACCTGGAGACCGGGAACCAGCCTGGAAATCTACCGGAAAGAATTCATGTCCAGAGACCATTCTGACTCCAGTGGTTTCGTCCTGGATAGTGAGTCCGCTACCACGTTCTGGACTCCTGCCAGGTGAGATGCCGACAGGCACCAGTTCTTGTCTACTGCCAAGACGAAAATCGTGACCAGGACTTGATTGAGGTTGGGAGATTTTGATCCACTTCTGTTTATGCAGTGCACCACTGCCGTGCTGTCTGAAACTATCCTGATATGAGTGGACCGTGGCGGGGAGAGCCGCTTCAGGGTCAGGAATACTGCCATGGCTTCTAGTCATTGATGTGGAAGTGTCTCATGGCGGGGGACCAGGAGCCCTGAAACATCTGTTGGTTGTAATATTCCCCCCAACCACTTAGAGATGCGTCTGTATGAATCGTCACTTGTGGAGGAGGGAATTGCAGAGGAACCGATTTGGAAAGGTTCTCCAGTTTGGACCATGGCCGGAGTCTCTTTTTCAGGATTGAGGGGATCGATGAGATCTTGTCTCGTAAATGTATTGTGGCTCTCTTTCTCCAAACTCGGTTGATGTCTTTGAGTTTGTCTTTCAATAAGAGGTCTGTCACTGACGCAAATTGAAGTAAGCCGAGGATTCTTTCCAAGGCTCTTCTGGAAACCTGTTTGTGTTTGAGGAAGTTCTTTGTCTTGGACGCTATCTCTCTGACCTTCTTGGAAGGAAGAGAGAGCCTGTGACTTGTGAGGTCCCATTGGATGCCTAACCATTCAAAGTTGCTTGCCGGTTGCAGGCGAGACTTTTTGTAAGTTGACCTTGAAACCCAGCTTGCTGAGGAATTGGATCACTTTGGCTGTAGCTTTGTTGCATTCCGGGATCGACTGTGTCCAGATTAGCCAACCGACCAGATAAGCAACCACTTAATATAGCATTGAATCCATAGTCAGTTCCTTGGGAGAAATTAGCTATATACATACTGGAAACTGGAAACTAATAACTAAAATGGGATTACGAACTAAAAGCTCGAAATTGTGGGCTAAATACTAAGCTTCAGAACTTACTAAGGATTGTAAAACTTTTAACGTATATTGACCCTGAATTGTGACACAGTATTAAGGGAAGTTTTGAGGATATTTGTCTTTCAATTTCTCACTCTTTATTGTCTTGAAGTCATACATGCATATGTAGGGTATATACAAATACTATTTTTTATTTGAGATACGTCATTTTCCGTTGGTTGACTTTCTCTTCATTTATGTACCATTCAGATTTTCTGGGACTACTAAATTTCATACTTCACTCCCCTACCTATAGTAACAGACCATTTGTCCTCGAATTAACATGAAAGAGTAAAATTAACTTATATGAGGGACAAGATTTGATACTTCATTCCCATACCTATAATAGACCATTTGTCCATGAATTATCATGAAAGAGTAAAATTAACTTATAAGAGGGACAAGATTTCTTAGTCATCAAAACTACCCTGATGAACGCAAGAGTACACATTTACAATAAGACATCGGTGAACGCACTACTTACTCTTCGTGAGGCAAGTATGGCAGCAGTGGCGAATTACCCAGAAGGACCAGTGCAATGGACATTATTAATAGCCCTGATGACATGAATCCCCACGGACAATGAAAACGGTCGGTGGCGAGACCTACCAACGGTGAAGACAGAGCGTAGACGGCCGACATGAGGAGATACACTAGGCCTACTCCTTCCACGGAAACACCAAGCTATAAAAGAAAAAAAAAATATTTTATAAAAATAATGCAGAAGATTACAGTTTCAACTGAATAAACTATCACTTTTTGGAGTTTTTTTTCTGGTGGTCCTATGGAAAAAATCTATTAGTTCACATGTGATAAAAAATGAGTAGGAACTTATATTATTTCATTTGGAAGTTTCCAACAAAGTTTCCTCTTACCAGCTGCATACAATTGATGGCAAGGTTTTAGAGAGCTGTGTACGAGGGACTCAAATGGGAACGGGTCCCAAATCTATCCTCCTCCAAACAAAGGTTTAGCCAATCACAAGAAGGGCCATTTAAAATCCTTAAAGAAAGGTGCAATAAGGTAAACGTGACTTCATCAATCTCCAGTCATATATAATAAAGGTGACCAGGTCAGTGAATTCTCAGAGGGTTTCCTATAGGAAACTAATATTTTTGTGCAACAACTATCATTTGGTGGGCCAAAGGGGTTTTATATTATCTTTTTCTACTTTCAACACTTTGAAACCATGATTTTGATTTTGATTTAAAAGTTTTTGAAAAATTCTAATTCTAGAGATTCGATACTACCAACTCAAGGACAGCCAATATTGGGCCAAGATCTTCCAACTCTCTCCAACAATGCATTTAGAGTGACATATCAGCCACTTTCCTACACATATTAATGTTAGAACCTGGTTTTTTCCCAACTTACAAAGAGGAGGTTAAGTATAACTTTCAACCACTTTGAAAATAATCAATTAGAATAAACAAATGAGTCAAGCTTTATATAGCTAAAAAAAGGGATTTTGACGTAGGAAAAATCTATTTCTGGGCGAGAGACCCGTGTCGCCCAGTGAAATGCTCCTTTAGCACCATTTCTAAGGTATATAACTGCTATATATTACCAGAGAAAAAATTGCATGGGAATGCCAGGTTGAACCCAGCTCGCTCACCTGTATAAGGTGTCGATATAATACTGGGGCGTGAAAATTCACAACCAGAGGCCTCGCACCATTTAGATATCTCCTGTCAAAATCCCCGAACAGCGAGGTGCCGTTCAACATCGTACTACTACTAGCAATCCCACGCCAGTGACGTTACTCCTTAAAGCACCCCAGATTGGGGCCCAATTAGGGAGGGACGGGTGGGTTTCTGGGTGGCACGGGTCTTCCGCCCAGAAATAGATTTTTCCTACGTCAAAATCCCTTTTCTGGGCTCCGACCCGTGCCGCCCAGTGAAATCGTACCAGAGAATGGGGACCCAATATGGCTAACTACCTGAAGGGAATAACACAAAATTAATATAGCTGATGAATTTATATAAAAAAAGAGGGATATGGAAACCCGTAAAATAGACCAACACGTAAATGACAGAGACAATTAGACATGATACATAATCAAAATGAAACCCGAAGGGAAATTCAACAGGTATGAATAATGTTAATACAGCTTGGTAAGAAAAATGCAGTAAAGCATACAATCATAGATATAAATAATTAACATAACAAAGGAACATCAGCTCGGGGATTCCAAAAACAAGTGAAATCAAAATAATTCGTGAAATCGATCAATTGAATAATAAATAATACATCATGGTAAATAAAACAGGTAGGAACAACAGGTAACCCAGGCAGGAGGGAAAGAGGACAGAGCAAGACGTTGTGATTAGGACTCAGTACCCTCGGGAGGAACTACATTCCCCGCAGCTACTGTGGCAAATCTAAGAGCTTCTAAAGGTTTTAGGTAGTGGCGTTTGAAAACTTTAAGGGACTTCCAACCCGTATATTTTGAGAGCTCATCAAATTTCATATGGTGGAAAAAATTAATTGAGGTAGCCACAGCTCGAATATCATGGACATGTGGGAATGATTCAGGATTAGCTTGTTTAATAAAATAAAGAATTTGTTGTCTGATTCCCTTAAGGGTAATAGTTCCTAAGTGCTCTCTAATAAATAAGGGCCCTGTGGTTGTAGTGGAAGTTCTACTTAAGTAGGATTTCAGGGTGGTAACTGGGCACAGGGATGGATCCCTAGGAAGTGGAACAATCTTCCAGGGGGACCACCTGTTCTGGGGATCCTCATTTTTAGCCAGGAACACTTTGTTAGGGAAGAGGACCTCACCTGAAGATAGAAACTCTATGTGACCTGGGTCTCTAGATAAAGCTGACAATTCCGAGATTCTGGAGCCAGAGGCGAGGCTCAAAAGGAAAAGTGACTTTCTTAATAATGCCATATAGTTACAGGATTCATTTGGAGTGTCAGAGGCCAGCTTAAGAACATAGTTTAAAAACCAGGAAACTGCGCTTAAAAACCAGGAAACTGCGCTAGGGCGAGTGGAAGGTTTTAGCCTGGCACAAGCTCTCGGAATGGATGAGAAATATGAATCCGTTAAATCAATGCCAAAACCAATATGGAAGATCTTTTTCAAGGCTGACTTAATTGTAGTAATGGTACTGGCTGCCAGGCCTGATTCGAAGAGTGTCCGGAAGAATGTCACAGTTAGGTTCATTGTCATTTTCTCAACTTGGGAATCTTTCAAGAACTTAGCTAATTTCTTGACAGCTGAGTCATATTGTCGGAGAGTAGATTCCCTTTTGTCAGATTCCAGGAAAATAGTATTCGAAGGATCGATGCTCGCACCTCGTTGGGCTGCGAACTTCATGAAGTCCATAAAGTTAGGTCATTCAGAATCCTTGAGGAAGCGAACACATTGCGAGTTTGTACTGTCTGTGTGAGCACCGGATTGGGAATCCGCCGGGGGCTGAGACCTAGCTCTAGCAACAAGGGGAACCAATTGCTCTTGGGCCAGTTGGTGGCTACGAGAGCCACTTGACCTTTGACAGATCTGAGTTTGTGCAGAATTTTCAGCAGGAGATTCACCGGAGGAAACAGATAGATCGTCTTCCAGGTATTCCATTCTAGGGTCATAGAGCCTGAGGGTCCAGGTTGGGGGCTACGTAACAATCCAGTTTGCGATTGGATTCCGTCGCAAACAGATCCACCTGGAGACCCGGGACTTGAGATAGTATCCACTGGAAAGATCGATTGTCCAGTGACCATTCCGACTCTAGCGGAGTCGTCCGGGAAAGGGAGTCCGCTACCACATTCCGGACTCCTCCTAGATGGACTGCTGACAGGTGCCACTTGTGCATTGCCGCCATGGAGAAAATCTGCAACATGGCAGTGAACTATGACTGCACTGTCGAGAACCAGTCTGATATGGAGATTCCTGGCTGGATTGAGACGTTTTAAAGTGAGGAAGACTGCCATGGCCTTGATAACGTTGATGTGCATGTGACGAAGACTGATGACCATAACCCTTGGACTTTCTTGTGTTCGGAGTAACCTCCCCACCCTGTTAAGGAGGCGTCTGTGTGGACGACGAGTCCCGGGACCGGATGTTGTAAGGGAACCGACGGAGAGATTCTTGACCTTCGTCCAAGGCTGTAGACTTTTCTTCAGGAGTGGGGGAAGGCGGGCACGTCTGTCGCGGCGTTTTGCGGTTGCTCTGGATCTCCACACTCTGTTTATGTCCTTGAGTTTGGACCGTAGGACGATGTCTGTCACGGAGGCGAACTGCAAGGAACCTAGGATCCTCTCTTGGTTCCTTCTGGAGGTAAACTTCTCCCTGAGAAATTGTCTCGTCTTCCTCGCAATCTCCTTCCTTTTGGCTTTGGGGAGGCACAGCGTATGGGAGCATAGGTCGCATTGTAGTCCCAGCCATTGAAACTTGGTCTCCGGGACCAGGCGGGATTTTCCGAAGTTGACTTGGAATCCCAGTTGTCGAAGGAAGGTGAGGACTTTGTTCGTTGCTACACGGCAATTCTGGGCATTGTCTGACCAGATTAGCCAATCGTCTAGATAGGCCACTACCTGTATCCCCTGAGTGTGAAGCTCTTGAATGACTGTCTCTGCTAGTTTGGTGAAGATTCTGCGTGCTATATTGAGCCCGAATGGCATCACTTTGAATGCGTAGGCTTGTTTGCCTAGCTTGAAGCCCAGAAAAGGACGAAAATGCCTTACTATTGGAACGTGATAGTAGGCATCGGTAAGATTGATGGAGGTGGTGACGGCCCCACGGGGAAGTAAGGTCCGCACCTGCGAGACGGTAAGCATACGGAATTTGTCGCAACGAATGAAGGAATTTAAACGAGACAGGTCCAGGATTACCCTTCGTTTGTCTGAGCCTTTCTTTGGTAAGCTGAACAAGCGTCCTTGAAATCTTAAGCGACGTATGCTTTGGATCGCATTCTTTTGTAGCAGATCTGTTGTGAAGGAACATAGTTCTTCTGTTGGCAATTGGTAAAAGCTGTTCGGTGGAGGAGGTCCCTGTATCCAGCTCCACCCTAGGTCTTTTGAGATGATGCTGGAAGCCCAATCGCTGGACTTCCAACGGTCTCGAAAAAGGTACAGTCTCCCTCCTACCTGCGTTGTTTCATTGGGTGGAGGATGATTTGCCTCCTCTGCTTCCACGAGAAGACTTGCCCCGGTGGTAACCCCTTCCGCTACCTCGGGCACGAAAGGCACCCCTGGCACCTCTGTGACGCTGGTAGCCACGGAAGGAGGTCTAAGCCTCATAAATGGGGTTAAAGGCGGGGTAGAAGGAAGTCGAGGCGATTTGAGACTGAGGGACCAGGACGTATTGCTCTTGCTGCTGGCCCTTTGATGTAGAAGGCTGGGGGGCTTGGGGAGCCGGTTGAACTGAGACCGGTTGAACCCTGAATTGGGAAGAGAGGAAAGGCCTCAATCTCTTCCTACCTCGGATTGGGGTACCAGTAGGCTCATATCTCCTCTTTGGGACGAGGCCCCATCTAACTTTGAGGCTTTGGTTGGCCCTAGCTGCCTCGCTAAGGACCGAGTTAACCAAATCCTCCGGGAAAAGATCCAGGCCCCAGACCGGAGCTTTGATGAGCTTATTAGGCTCGTGCCTAATGGTGGCTTCAGAGAGGACGTGTCGTCGACAACGGGTCCTGGCGCTTGCAAAATCATAGGCGTCAGCCATGAAGTTTTGCAGTAACGACTTAGTGAGGGCCTTAAGGAGGTCCTCCTCGTTGTAAGTGGCAACGGCCAATTCGGAAAGGGTGACCAAATTGAGAGACCTGCCAAATCTGCACCTAGAATCAAATTCTAATTTAAGAAGAGACTGGGAGTTTGGGAAGCCGTTCGCTGAACTGCGTCGAGGCACAGTCCGGGCTCAAATTACCTACTGAAAAGGTAGCTGGGGCATTCCGCCAACATTCACTGTCCCCCGGAAAGAAGAGGGAGGTTAAGTCGGTCTCCCTGAGTTGTGGTAAAGGCTTCTCATCTTTGATAGCCTGGAAGACCGACTCCAGGATCTTGGTCACACATGGTGTAGGGGTTTGGTCGTCGGCCACAAACATAGTGTACAAACTTTTGTGTTCTGTAAGCATGGTGTTCAAACATTCCCACTCATGGAACAGGCGAACCAAGACAGACTGCGCCTGTTCCTTAGGAAAAATGACAGTTTCCTTTGGAACCTTATCTAAACGGATCAGAGCTTCTTCTGTGAGGCGAGCGTACCGGGGAAGGGGAATTCAAGACCTGACGGGTAGAATTCGTAGTCCGTAAGAGGCCGTGTACCGAAACCCTCGATTGACAGCATACCCTCCGAAAAGGGGGCATGCAATGCTAACCTCCAAGGGTTATTCTTATTGAAAGGAGGAAGCTTGGAGGCGTCGGGAATGGGGTACTGCAGTTGTGGTAGTGGTAGCCCCGAACTCATGAGGCCTTGGACTAGGCTCTCCACAGAAGCTATCCTCTCATGGGATTGCTTCGTATGAGACGATAGGATCGACTCAAAACGAGCAAACAGTTTGTCTGAAAATTCCTCCATGTTAAATGATCCCGCCTGGGGGGGGAACAAGTGCCGGAACAGAGACTACTTCTTGAGAGGTTGAGGGCACAGCAATTGGGTCTTGAGAGACTCTGGAGGAGGAGGATTTAGCCTCCGAGGGTGACGATCTCGAAGGGTTGTGGTCTTGGGAAGATTTGTGAGTTTTATAAAAAGGCTTGTGAGGAGCCTTCACTTTGGGGGGAACAGGTCGGGAGCTGAGATCAGTCCCGGTTGCCTCCGGAAAACCTCGAAAAGAAGATTGATCGGAAGTAGAAGAGAAAGCCGGGCTAGGGAGAGGAATCCCAGCCCGGGAACCACCTGACTCACCTACGTCCCTACCTGCGTCAGGATCATCCAGAGCCATGGGTTCCACATCAAGGTCGAGGGTAGCGACGTCCTCAGTTAGGGTGGCGCCCGTCTCCCCTTGGTCCGGGGCCAGAAGAAGAGATGCAATGCTCTCGATGATCGGGTCCGCCAGCGCTTTGGGGACCGCAGCTGATGTTTTAGCATTGGGGTAGAGGAGGGAACACCATTCCTCAGAAAGGATATACGGCTGTCTGGCCTTCACGTTGCGGGCGAACCCGCCAATCCAGATCTTGAGGGTAGCTCGGGCTGTGTCCATTTCAAGCTGGGTGCTCTGAAAGAGAACAGACTATTAGTGAGGGATAAAAGTGCCAAAGAAAAAACTAAGAAGCCCAAGGACTTTGTAGGCACATATAAGGCATGCAGGAAGTCCAGAGGACTGTGGCCTTAAAGTAATAAAAATAATAAAAGAGAACATTAAAATGTAACTCCCCACAATTCTGTAATAAAGTAAATGCACTCACCGATTCAGATGTTAGAGTGGAAGCCAATTAGTAGCAGATAGGACAGTTGTCCGGATGTCAAACAGCTAGGTCATCCACTTGAAGAGAGCAGTGAGCGTGCGAACGACACATTATGGCCGCAGGGTTGGTGGAGAACAGCGGCACATGCCGTCATCGCACAGTGGACAGTCTGTAAGATAAAAGATACACGAGTATCTTAAAGGAAAGCAATTAGGGGCCGGAGGTCCCAGTGCTTAAATATTATAAAAGTTACTATCATGGAGATAAAGTTGAATATATATAGCTATAATTATCCTGAATGAAAGCAAATGAAGGGCACGGGGCCCGAATGCTGTAACACTATATATATATATATATATATCCAACCCATGATAAAACTATTCAGATAAATGCCTTAAATATATGAATGAAGGCAAATAGGGGACCCTGGGGGGTCCGGGGGGTTATAAGTCATATATCAAATAAATGATAAAAATTATTCATATATAAATGCCTTAATAATTGAATGAAGGCAAATTAGGGGACCCCCCAGGGGACCCCGGTGTTTAAAAAATCAACTAACAGCTTTACTTGATTGTAAAATTATTAAATTAAATTAAATTAATAAATTAAATTAAGTCAGACCGTAGTCGTGATCATATCATGGAAGGCAAGGTCGAGAACTAGGATCGTATATAATAGATAAACGTGACTAAAATATAAAGGGAATCCAAGTAATAATGAATAACGTTGGCTCCGGGGCTCAACTAAAAAACTCGACCGAATGGTAATGAATAAAAGCTACTCCCGGGGATCCCGTAATGAAAGTCTTTAAACATATATATATATCTATATGAGGTCCGTGAGGTGCGTGCCAGAGGGGGGAAAGGGATCTTATAAGGGTCCGTGACGTGCGGGACCAAGAGGGAGAAGCCCGTACACAACTTAATAAATAAATAAATAACATAACAAGGTACCACGGAACGAGCCGAAAACTCCCCGCCGATCGTCAGCCAAACGAGCGACGGAAAGAAAACGACTACGACCGGGTAGAGTAGTGGGGAAAAGTAATGTACGTTAATGCATAATAATAGAATGCCTCACAGAACAACGGGAACCGCACGTGCAAAGCGGATGCCCCCGGGAGAGGTACATGGCGCTATAAGATATCGGCGGGAGGAGGCTAGGAGTAGGTTGGCTCCGAGACAATATCAGGTATACCAACCTGCCAGACCCACGAGTGATATGATCACGTGGAAAGATTAAAACACTATAAAAACATAACACATGGTAAATAAGAGAGGAAGGCATGCTGGATGATAATAATAATAATAAAATTAGCTATAAATCAATCGTAAAACAAACGAGGGCGCGAACAAGAGACGGGAAAGAACAAGCCTGACGGCGCTAGGAGTAGGCAGGGCTACCAACAGAACACAGGGTCAGTGAAGTGCTAACAAAATGAAAACTAAATTGTAATAACTGATTCTTGAAAGCCCCTCGAACTAATGCAATCATACGAATGATGTTAAAATGGTAAGCGAGTCCGTGGCGTGCGAACGTAAATAAGCCAAGATATGAAATGTGGAAAAGAACGCCGATGGCGATCAGGCATGCCAACCTCCAAAAATACGCACATGAATATGAAATAACTTATCATAAAACAGGACAAAATAAAATGATACGGTGTGTGAACCGTGGCAATCCATAAAGTTCATAACGAGAAACAATCAGTATGGAGGACTTATTGAAAATCGTTAAGAACGAACGAGAGAGAGAGAGAGGAAGGAGCCGCCCTAGAGAGACCCAGCAAGGTCGTGAATAATAAGCTGAAAAATATAAACAAAAAAGGGCAAGGCCCCCTCCAAAATCTCAAAACTCATAGATCTGGTACTTAAGTTAGATGTAGTGACAGTGGAGTCGGACATCTTGAGGTAAATCCAGAGAAAAACCAGCAAAATACACACACCAGACAAAAAACAGTTATCAAACTGCGTGCTAATAAAGGAGTGACGTCACTGGCGTGGGATTGCTAGTAGTAGTAATATGTTGAACGGCACCTCGCTGTTTGGAGATTTTGACAGGAGATATCTAAATGGTGCGAGGTCTCTGGTTGTGATTTATCACGCCCCAGTATTATATCGACACCTTTTATAGGTGAGCAAGCTGGGTTCAACCTGGCATTCCCATGCAATTTTTTCTCTGGTAATATATAGCAGTTATATACCTTAGAAATGGTGCTAAAGGAGCATTTCACTGGGCGACACGGGTCGGAGCCCAGAAATGCAATTTACTAATATCCAGTACTAAAGTCTGATCTCTTGAAAAATACAACAAAATAATAACAATGCAAGCTGGTTTCAAGTTTTGAAGAGAAAAACTGAGTTTGACCTTAATTATGATTCATCACATGTTACTGGATATATTGAAAATATCTATTTCCAAACTTTCTTTAGGGGATAAAAGTCACACACCAAATTCAATGTGTTGCATAGAATGTAGTTCATCATTATCATTACCATCATCATCATCATCATCATCATCATGATAATAATTATCATCATCATCATCATCATGATAATGATAATTATTATCATCATCATCATCATCATTATTATTATTATTATTATTATTATTATTATTATTGGCTAAGCTACAACCCTATTTGGAAAATCAAGATGCCATAAGCACAAGGGCCTCAACAGGGAGAATAGCTCAATCAGATAAGGAAATATACAAGCAAAGTTTAAGAACCATAACATTAAAATAAATCTTTCACACAAACTATAAAAACTTTAAAAAACAAAAGAAAGAGAAACACGATAGAAAAATATGCCCGAGTGTACCCTCAAGCAAGAGAACTTTAACCCAAGACAGTGGAAGACCATGGTACAGAGGCTATGGCACTATCCACGACTAGAGAACAATGGTTTAAATTTGGAGTGTCCTTCTCCTAGAAGAGCTGCTTACCATAGCTAGTCTCTTCTACCCTTACCAAGAGGAAACTAGCTACTAAACAACTACAGTGCAGTACAATAATTAACCCCGAGCGAAGAAGAATCGTTTGGTAACCTCGGTGCTGTCAGGTGTACGAGGACAGAGGAGAATACGGAAAGAATACGCCAGACTATTCAGTGTATGTGTAAGCAAAAGAAAAGCGAGCCGTAACCAAAGAGGGGTCCAGTGTAATACTGTCTGGCCAGTCAAAGGATCCAATAACACTAGCGGTATTATCACAATGGGTGGCTGGTGCCCTGGCCAACATACTACCTAATAAGTACCTTTATTCCCTATACTGTATAGTATTTTCTACATCACTTACTTTATTCATGTGGGGTTGAAGCGTTGGGTAGAGTAGAGCTAGGCAAGTTGCCGTCACACACAAAATAACTAGCGACAAAATGGCTTCCGTCCTGCAGAGTACTCTCAGAACACCACCTCTTTCAGCATGTGGCAGCGTATCTATCTCTGAATAAAAAGAAATTTAAGCAGATTGAAAAAAGGAAGTCATCCACTGGCAGGCGAGTACACAATAAATTCACAAATTCCAATTTTGAAAGTGCTTTGGTATTTACTGTTGAAAGTGCTTTGGTATTTACTGTATAGTAAATGGCTATTATTCATTTCTTCCTTACCATCAGAGGGAAAGGTAAGATAGCTGATGAAAGCACAGAGAACAAGAAAACCTCCGAGTCCATAGAACGGAAGGCCAAATCCACCGATCTGGAAATAGAAATTTTTATCTTTGAAAAATAGTTGGTTTGTTAATTCTTATGACCGGCAATACTAGTGGTGGATTTAATCAACAAATGTTCATGGCTATTACAAATTTATGCCTAAAAGATTTTTAGGTTCAATGTGATAAAAAATTACAAGGACTATCTTCTCTCCCTAGTGTGTAGAACTGCCGCTTTACACTTACAGTATATCACTTTCTCTCCTTATTTTTCAGTTCAAATATTAACCCAAAAATCTTAAATGTTAAATCAACAGTGATAATCATTATTTTAATGTTCCAAGTATCCATAGTCATTATCATAGACAACATTTATAGGTAAGCTTTTTCCCATTGGTCTATTCTTCATTTATGTCCTTTTTACATTGTTTTCTAAGCATTCCTATTAGCGTTTATTTTGCTTCTTCCATATATACTTTTTAAGTAAACTCGCTTCTCATTCCCTCTTACCAGATGCCCAACTCAATCTCTTATCACTAAAGCTAATGTTTTTCCATTTTTGCCAGCTTAAAATATATACCACATCAGTCTTGTCACATTACCCAAAGATTTTGTATCCCTCTCTTACATTCATAGGCCAATGACAGCATGAAAAAAAAATCTTTGATAATAGGTAAAGGGATTAGTAGAGATAATCTACCGATAATTTAGATATTGAGAAAGTTTTAGTAACAAAAGTTCCTTCATTGTTGTGAATAGGAAATCTTTATATCTCAGGGGCCAAGTCATTCAAGGTTTATGGCTAAATTTTAAAGAAATACAGATCCAGCTAATACGAGGAACTATTTGTAACAGCTTAAGTTTGACCTGAAGCAAACTCAGCTTGTGGGAAATGATCACACGGACAAAATACCAAGAAAAAAAACCTCAAAATTACTGTGACAAAACAACATTCAAGTCTACATAAAATATCATTAAGTTGCACCTAACACAAAAAAGGAGATCAATTACTGTTCTGTTTAAACCTTCAAGATGGAAAGCTCCGAGTCAAGCATGAATTACTTAACAGTTTCTATAAACTGAAGACCCAGACCTATATGACTGAGAACTATGAAGTTTGAAGTAGATGATGAATGGAAAAGTATTGAATTAAACCAAGACATGATATGCTATACTTACAGAGTATAACCAAACTCCAACTGCAGGACCCACACACATCCCAATTCCTACGGCAGTCTCCATCATTCCGTTCACCATGTTCATATCATCTAAAAAGAGGCTTCTAGTTAACCTTACAGAAAAACAGTTTAAGCTAAAGAATTGCTGTAATTCCAACTCTTAAATAATTCCTAAAAGTTCTTTAATTTAATCTCACGAAATATCTAGTTCCTCACACACTAGTTAACTGCAGCACAAAATGTTTTTACTAGAAACTAATTTTCAAAATAAGGTCTTCATTTCTGAAAGGATCTATTAATGATTGATTATTAGTTACACAACATTCCAGTTACAAATAGTCACTATAGCAGATATAAATTAAACTGCTACATTTTTATTGAAAAATGTATTTACTATAGAATATAAAAACTACACAATATCATAGAAGGTAAATTTTCCTTAACATATTAAGACTCGTGCACTGTACATGTACGTTACATTACAGAAATATCTTCAAAATTCTTAATCACTTCAGTTATCCTCTGTAAGGATGAATGCAGGGC
The DNA here is from genome assembly GCF_036898095.1 of Palaemon carinicauda. Lineage (NCBI taxonomy): Eukaryota > Metazoa > Arthropoda > Malacostraca > Decapoda > Palaemonidae > Palaemon > Palaemon carinicauda. The sequence goes on from NC_090755.1 coordinate 14,071,785, forward strand.
TTCCGGTTGTTTGGTATTCATCAAAAAGGATTACAAAAATACGAGTGCTTGAAAAGAGATGTATTCTCTAGATCACAGATTTTAAATTCAACGGCCCAACGGTCGTAGTCATAATGCAATAAAGACGTCACTACAATGACAGAAAAATTAAGTTGCTTATAAGTTAAGCTAAACTAAAGTAATATAGAATGAGGGAAGAAGCGTGGGTAGTGGTAGGGGGGGGGGGTTAGTCGTAGTAGCAGGGCAGTAATCGGATGTAGAACGGCACCTGGTAGTATCGATGGATATTGAAGGCGGCGGCTAATTGGTAAGGGACCTCTGGTAGGGGTTCTAACACGCCCCAGTTAAATCCCTTTACTGAGCATCTTGGCAAGATCATATTAGGCAGCCCTATCTCTAGCCTCGCAGAGAGGTCGACTACGGTCAAAGGGATGAGGACCTCATATCAACATGGCTTTTAATCTCTTAGTCATTAAAAAAATGATGGGTTAGTGTAGCATCATCATTTGCTAAGAGACCAGCCTCAATACAGTAAGAAAACAGTAAAAGAAAAAAAGCACTTCTTTGCAATGCATTTCAACTTAATTTGCAGATAAGCATTCCTTATTAAATTTTGAAATGTCTGTACCTCTCAACACCCATGTATTTTTGGATTACAGATGGACCCTCAACTTACAAACACTCAGATACAAACAAATCCAACAATATCACAAAGATAACGGCCCTTCCCTTTGATGAAGGAATCTAAATGGAAGACAGCCTGTGAATAGTGGTTTTCACACGCCCCTGATGTATACACGACACCCACGAGGTGCTCGCACGAGGGTAGTAACCTCTGCATTCCATGCTTTTATCTTTCTCTGGTATATTTGGAAGATTTATATCAGAAAAAGTGTAAAGAAGGACCCTTTTCACCAGCCGTCACAGGTCTCTCCCCAGAAATAGATTTTTCCTTCGTCAAAATCCCTTAATACAGTAAGCAAAACAACATTTGTAATAACCCAATCTCTATTTCCTATGAAACCCGACTATTTTTTTACTTTTGTAATTGGAAATCATAGGCATGGGATTCAGGTTAGACCTACCCAAGGCCAAAATAAAAAAAGAAAAAAAAAGAAAAAAATGACTTACAAACACCTTCTTGAAAGCTATTAAGTTTGTAAGTTGAGGACCTTGACAATCCTGAATCCCTGAAACATTCCTAGTTATGATTTAAACTTTAATGTTAATCAGACTAGTCATATAAAAAAATAATTAATCCTTCGACAATGGAATGGTTACATTTGATTACTGCAAACATGAATTAAAGAGAAATCTGAAAATCATGTAGCACAGATCCATATGAAGAGGGATTTGATCACATAAAAAAGGGATTTCGCCAGAGGGAGAATCTACTTTTCAGTGAGAGCCATGTCGTCCTAATGGAAGTTTCTCTGGGCAGCTTCTACTTGGGATATTTCAAGTGATATACCAGAGAATTTTAACTGTGGAGGTATCCCAGGGTTGTAACCCCTGGAGCAAATATCCCAAGAGATATCGTGTGTGAAACAGGGACGTGTTTAAAACAACCACGGTTATCCTTCCCTGAATCGAGTTAACTTTGTCTCGAAGGATATGGGATAGGATTGGATAAGTCTGTATAAGGTATTTTGGTTTCTGAAGTGGGCTGGCAGCTGACAATGACTTTAAATGGCACAAATTAAAATTTGCCAAGAGATCGTGATTTTACATCTGCCAAAGTTTTCCATGGTCTAAATGTTTTAGACCCAAATAAAAGGCTTACATCTCAAAGATGTGATTCCTAGCAATAATTGCTCAAATTGGCAGCTCCATAATGCCTAACAAACAATTTTAAATCTACATTTCAAGGTTGTTCCAGCAAATTAATCTGGCAAAGGAAGAATTTTGCTTACACAGAAATTTCTTTTTCTGAGGATTATAATGTTGCTTAAAACCACAATGAAGAAATTATCATCATTTCTACACCTCATTTAGGATTCAGTACCCAAAAGGCAAGACTTACCTGGAAATAGCACTGGAACCACAGAATATATAACAGTCAAGAATGCAGCCGTGCCAAGGGCTGTAATTATTCGCAGTGTGATGGTCATCACCACGAAGAGCTCAGAGGTTTTTATGTAATAAGTCATCCTGAAAAGACATTCAAAGATTTATAGATGAAGCCCTGGAGGTTGAGAAATGATAAAATGTTTACTTAATGAAATCTGGCTGTTAGTTTTTGGTTTTGTCCCAAGACGTTAAAAACAGTTATAAAGTCAGGCAAGTAGCCACCTTGCAGTTTATGTAAAATAGTTACATGGGTTCCCCTTGAAGTTCTTCCTATGTGTAGCAATTATATAATGCTTCAGTGCAATTTTCTTTCATTTTAATCTTGCAGCTCACTATTGCAATATCTAACGTGGAAACAACTTTTCAGGCAAAATTTTTTACAGAGTCAAGTACTGGTGTGTAGAAGTTTTCCGCTTTGCCCGGGGAACAAGTTAAGAGACCATAGGGGTAAGCAAGATCTGGTATCAGTTTGTTGCCAGATCCTTGCATTTGGCTTTAGCACTTCAAATGTTAAAACCATGCACTCCTGTCATCCGTCATAGTATGGCACCGGTTAGTCTGCCGGCCACTACCTTCTCAAGATTACTTGACCCTTTTACCCCCAAAGGACGTACTGGTACGTTTCACAAAACTCATCCCATTACCCCCATGAATGTACCGGTACGTCCTTGCAAAAAACTGCTATTTAAAAAATTTTTTGGCATATTTTTTATAATTTTTTGAGAAACTTCAGGCATTTTCCAAGAGAATGAGACCAACCTGACCCCTCTATGATGAAAATTAAGGCTGTTAGAGCAATTTAAAAAAAATACACTGCAAAATGGGCTTTAAAAAAAATAACCCATGGGGGTTAAGTGTTGGAAATTTCCAAATACCCTGGGGGTAAAAGGGTTAATAAATAATACAGTAAACCTATTTTCTACTACCAGAGATACTTTTGATACAAGATCAAAATTTTACAGTTAAAATCTACAGTACAATTAACAGATTCTAGTTCTACAGAATATAATCATACAATTACCCAAATAAAAAGTCTGATAATCCAGCGACCATGATCCCCGCCAGGTAGACTTTCCGAGAGTTTACCAGTGGTAGCTTTAGCAGAAATGGAAAAAAAATATAAGACCTTCATGTAAATACTATAGTACTGTATTTTCAAGAGTTGTGATTTCTGATATCATGAATTAAAATTTATAAAAGGACCTTAAAAAATTATTTACTGGATTTTTTATACTTACAAATTTACCAATTATTGGAGATACTAAAACTATCACAAGAGCATACACACTGAAGATTACACCAGAAAATGTAGGGCCTAAATTTAAAGTTAGGGCCTGAAATTAAAAAGGAAGAAATATTTATTACCTAATGACAATCCACTTCTGAACAATATATTTTATAATAAATAGGTTAAAAAGTTACAAGAATTAAATTAACAATGAGGTGACAAATTATAATAGAACAAATAGATATAATTAGGCAACTTCCTAATACACACGAACTTGACTACAAAAAACCATAAAGGGACAATATAAAGTGATGAATTTTGAATGATTATTAATAAAACTTCACTACTTCTAAATTCAAGGGCTTTGATTAGTCATAATTATATTAATTTTTCAACATTTCAACATTGCTCACCCTAGTTCAACTATTACAGTCTTATTAAAAAGGCAAGCACCATAAATAATATACTGTAATTATGCAATACATTGTACTTACAACTAATTATGTACATTATATCTTAAGAATGATGCAATTCTATGCAGTAACAAGCTCATTATGATTCTAAAAAAAACATCTTGGTCAAGACACTGATCACACCTTAGCCCATTCCACAGCTCTTTGTTCTCTTTTAACAAACCTTTAGTAAAAGAACAAAAAGTCTATCTTCGTGGCCTCCTAAGAGGAAAAGAATTTAGCCAAGTTATATTTCCTCCCTATTAGTCAAGCAAGATAAAAACCAAGCAATTCTTAATTTCTTTTATTCCATAATCTAACACCCTAGGAATAAACAACAACACAATCCTCAGAACTTCGGAGAATCTTTTCAATACAAAGGTGTGAGAGGATTCATATTTCTCAGAATTAAAGAATATTTATTCAATATTGTTCATAGTAAATACATTGTGCCAAGTGCAAATCACTGTCACTATATTGTTATTGCTATTACTTGCTATGCTACAACCCTAGTTGGAAAAGCAGGATGCTATAAAGCCCACAGGCTACAACAAGGAAAATAGCCCAGTGAGAAAAGTTAGAGGAAAAATGTTATTTTTATTAGTAAAATAAATTTTTGAATATACTTACCCGATAATCATGTAGCTGTCAACTCCGTTGCCCGACAGAATTCTATGGAGGGATACGCCAGCTATCACAATACTAGAAGGGGGTGTACTTACCAGCGCCACCTGTGGCCAGGTACTATAGTACTTCTTGTTGACACCTCCTCAATTTTTCCTCGGTCCACTGGTTCTCTATGGGGAGGAAGGGAGGGTCGATTAAATCATGATTATCGGGTAAGTATATTCAAAAATTTATTTTACTAATAAAAATAACATTTTTCAATATTAAACTTACCCGATAATCATGTAGCTGATTCACACCCAGGGGGGTGGGTGAAAAACCAGTGTACAAGACTAAAGGATAGCTAAGTATCCCGTATTTCATATAATCAGTTATCCACAATAACAATGAAATAATAAGTACCTGGTAAGGAAGTCGACTTGAACCGTTACTCTGCCTTTAATAAGATCGTCTTCCTTACTGAGCGCAGCGTTCCTCTTGGGAGGCTGAATCAACTCAAAGGTGCTAAAGTATACAGGGCTGCAACCCATACTAAAGGACCTCATCACAACCTTTAACCTCGGCGCTTCTCAAGAAAGAATTGACCACCCGCCAAATCAACAAGGATGTGGAAGGCTTCTTAGCCGACCGTACAACCCATAAAAAGTATTCAAGAGAAAGGTTAAAAGGTTATGGGATTATGGGAATGTAGTGGCTGAGCCCTCGCCTACTACTGCATTCGTTGCTACGAATGGTCCCAGGGTGTAGCAGTACTCGTAAAGAGACTGGACATCTTTGAGATAGAATGATGCGAACACTGACTTGCTTCTCCAATAGGTTGCATCCATAACACTCTGCAGAGAATGGCTCTGTTTGAATGGCTCTGTTTGAAGGCCACTGAAGTAGCCACAGCTCCCACTTCATGTGTCCTTACCTTCAGCAAAGCAAGGTCTTCTTCCTTCAGATGAGAATGTGTTTCTCTAATCAGAAGCCTGAATAGTAAGAAACTGAGTTCTTAGAACTTGGAAAAGAAGGTTTCTTGATAGCACACTATAAGGCTTCTGATTGTCCTTGTAAAGGTTAAGACCTTTTTAGATAGTACCTAAGAGCTCTAACTGGGCAAAGTACTCTCTTCAGATCATTCCCCACCAAGTTGGACAGGCTTGGGATCTCGAACGACTTAGGCCAAGGACGTGAAGGAAGCTCGTTTAGCAAAAACCGAGCTGCAAGGAACATGTAGCCGTTTCAGATGTGAAAACAATGATCCTGCTGAAGGCGTGGATCTCACTTACTCTTTTAGCTGTTGTCAAGCACACGAGGAAAAGAGTTTTTAATGTGAGGTCCTAAAAAGAGGCTGATTGGAGAGGTTCAAATCTTGATGACATAAGGAACCTTAGGACCACGTCTAGATTCCAGCCTGGAGTGGACAACCGACGTTCCTTTGAGGTCTCAAAAGACCTAGGGAGGTCCTGTAGATCTTTGTTGGTGGAAAGATCCAAGCCTCTGTGGCGGAAAACCGCTGCCAACATACTTCTGTAACCCTTGATCGTAGGAGCTGAAAGGGATCTTACTTTCCTTAGATATAACAGGAAGTCAGCAATCTGGGTTACAGTGGTACTGGTTGAGGAAACTGCATTGGTCTTGTACCAGCTACGGAAGACTTCCCCTTGAGACTGATAGATTCTGAGAGTGGATGTTCTCCTTGCTTTGGCAATCGCTCTGGCTGCCTCCTTCGAAAAGCCCCTAGCTCTTGAGAGTCTTTCGAAAGTCTGAAGGCAGTCAGACGAAGAGCGTGGAGGATTGGGTGTACCTTCTTTACGTGAGGTAGACTTAGAAGGTTCACTCCTAGAGGAAGAGTCCTGGGAATGTCGACCAGCCATTGCAGTACCTCTAAGAACCATTCTCTCGCGGGCCATAGCGGAGCCAACCAACGTCAGCCGTGTCCCTTTGTGAGAGGAGAACTTCTGAAGTACCCTGTTGACAATCTTGAACGGCGGGAATGCATACAGGTCGAGATGGAACCAATCCAGCAGAAAAGCATCCACGTGAACTGCTGCTGGGTCTGGAGCAGAAAAGCATCCACGTGAACTGCTGCTGGGTCTGGAATCGGAGAACAATACAACAGGAGTCTCTAGGTTATCGAGGTAGTGAACAGATCTATGGTTGGCTGACCCCACAGGGCCCAAAGTCTGCTGCAAACATTCTTGAGAAGGGTCCACTCTGTGTGGATGACCTGACCCTTCCGTCTGAGGTGATCTGCCATGACATTCATACCGCCCTGAATGAACCTCGTTACCAGTAGCTTTCGATCTTTAGACCAGATGAGTAGGTCCCTTGCGATCTAGAACAACTTCCACGAAAGAGTCCCTCCCTGCTTGAAGATGTAAGCCAGGGCTGTGGTGTTGTCAGAGTCCACCTCCACCACTTTGTTAAGCTGGAGGGACTTGAAGTTTATCAAGGCCAGAATAACCGCCAACAACTCCTTGCAATTGATGTGAAGTGTCCTTTGCTCCTGATTCCATGTTCCCGAGCATTCTTGTCCGTCCAAAGTCGCACCCCAGCCCGTGTCTGATGCGTCCGAGAGGAGACGGCGGTCGTGTTTCTGAACAGCCAAAGGTAGACTTCCTTGAGAAGAAAGCTGTTCTTACACCACGCGAGAGAAGACCTCCTCTCTTCGGAAACAGGAACTGAGACCGTCTCTAGCGTCATGTCCTTTATCCAGTGAGCAGCTAGATGATACTGAAGGGGGGGAGGTGGAGTCTCCCTAACACGATGAACAGGGCCAGCGATGAAAGTGTCCCTGTTAGACTCATCCACTACCTGACTGAGCATCGGTTCCTTCTCAGCATGCTCTGGATGCATTCTAGGGCTTGGAAGATCCTTGGGGCCGACGGAAAAGTCCGAAAAGCTCGACTCTGAAGATCCATACCCAAGGAGACAATGGTCTGGGATGGAACGAGCTGAGACTCCTCAAAATTGACCAGGAGGCCCAGTTCCTTGGTCAGATCCATAGTCCATTTGAAAATCTCCAGACAGCGACGACTTGTGGGAGCTCTTAAAAGCCAGTCGTCTGACGGAGCCGGACACAAGATCATGGTACTGCTGCACAGTCTGTGAACTGTCAATCATGGGCAAGCGAGGAAGTACAGTGACAACCCGAATCTGTCTAGACTGTCTGGGTCGTACAGACAACTCCTTATCGGGTTGCTGAGGTTGCCGCACTGCGTCACAACAAGTCACTTCTGTTGGTTGTTGAACGTCTTCCCCGTGACACATTGACTCCGTAAACAAAAAATCCTCTAACAAGGACTAAGCTTGGACTGCATGTCTTGCAACACAGCTCAAGGTCTATGGGAGCAGGTGTGGTAACAGACGGGATTAGCGACTGAAGTGGAACCATTACCTTCCCTGGAAGCATGTTATGCTTAAATAAAAGTTCATAGGAGGCTATGCAGCTAAAGGCTCCCTCCAAATGACAGAGTCCTCAAGGGAATATCAGAAGGAGGGAGAAAAGAACTTTCTCATCTACAGGGACCATATCCTAGAAAAGCTAAGTTCTCTCAGTGAGGGTTCACTGGTGCAAAAGCAGCAGACTAGAAGGCAACGTTATGAAACTGCTTGACAGTCTAGTGAGTTGGCAACAACCAAAGATGTGTGACTGAGAAGCATGCGGTAAGGTATGCAGAGCATGTTGTATGCAGAGTATGCTGTATGCAGAGCATGCTGTATGTAGAGCATGTTGTATGCAGAGCATGCTGAATGCAGAGCATGCTGTATGCAGAGCAAGTTGTATGCAGAGCATGCTGAATGCAGAGCATGCTGTATGCAGAGCATGCTGAATGCAGAGCATGCTGTATGCAGAGCATGCTGTATGTAGAGCATGTTGTATGCAGAGCATGCTGAATGCAGAGCATGCTGTATGCAGAGCATGTAGTATGCAGAGCATGCTGTAAGCAGAGCATGCTGTATGTAGAGCATGCTGTAAGGTAAGCAGAGCGTGTGCATGGCGTTTAACATTTCTCAGAAATTCCATGACCAGTGCTAGAGTGCTTTATGCATGCTTGCATGGGGTTTTAATATCAACATAATATTTACCTTACATTCATAACTCATGATTCATATTTTTGCCATATTTTGCGATATTGTTAAAAATATATTGCAAGGAATACAAATATATTTTTAAAAGTAATACCAATAACCTCCATTATCATAAGGTTTGAAAATGGAGGTAAGGTAAGCTGAACAGCAGAGTCAGAACGAGCTGGAACAACAATAGTTGTGGTTTCCTCTTCAAGACTCTGTTGAGGGAACACCTGAGGCTCAGTCTGCAAAGGCTGATCAAAGGAAGTAGCAGAAGGTAGGCGCATGGGTGGAGGAGGCTGACTCCTGGCATGAGTGGCTGAACTCAAGGGTTGCGCTTGCTGAGTGGTTGGCGGATGCGCAGTAGCAAGTTCCTGAGGAACGAGTTGAGGTTCCTGCGGTGTGAGCTGAGAGCGAAAAGGTAGTGGCTGCGCAGAACGCAGTAAAAATCTCGCAAGTTGAGGCTCCTGAGGCGCAAGGCTAAGGTGTTAAGGTGCTTGCCTTGAGGAGGGTTGAGCTCGCTGCAGCGAGAGCTGAGGAGACTGACTCAAGGATGGGAGAGGTTGTACCTCAAGCGAGTGTTGCCTCACTGGTGGAACAGCAAGTGGAAGCGGAGGAAGAGAGGTATAAGCCTCCTGTTCCCATTGCTGAGGTTGCCTTAAGGAAGGCGGAGGGAGCTGCACACCATTGGGATCAGTAAACTCATAACGTGGCTCAACATCGTACGCCTGGCAGGTGGTACTGCGGTCAGGCGGAGCGAGCGCAGGCGGAGCGAGCGCAGGCGGAGGGAGCGCAGGCGGAGCGAGCGCAGGCGGAGCGAGCGCAGGCGGAGCGAGCGCAGGCGGAGCGAGCGCAGGCGGAGGCGCAACCTTCTCAGCCCGACACTCACGCATCAAGACCGAAAGTTGTGACTGCATGGACTGCAGTAGAGTCAACTTGGGGTCGGAAGACACTAAGGTCTGCTGAGGTAAAGCCTTAACAGCAGAGATCTGTTGCGGCAGAACCTTACTCCTCTTAGGCGGAGTGCATTCAACTGATGACTGAGGAGAGTCAGAGCTAACCCAATGACTGCATCCGGGTTGTTGAACTCTGACTTCGTACGTCTGGCATAGGTCTGGACTTTACGTTTAAGAGGTCTTGAGACCTGAGACCAGCGTTTTCTCCCCTAAATTTCTTCTGCAGACGAGCAAAATAAGGGCTCAATCGTCTGCGGGTGGGAGTGACGGTCTCGATAAGACACGCCCACAACCACCGAGGATACTTCTGTGCGCCGATCAAGGCCTGCTGAACCCTTTTGTCCTTCGACATTGCTTCTCCCCTGGGCTTGGGAGCTTGCAAGAGGTCCCGGACTGGGAGGACGACTGGCGCGCACAGAAGTACCCTCACGCACAACACTGGCACACTTTGCGCTAATCACTTATCACTTTTGATTTTCTGTTTGCACTTATTTCACTGAACTCGAAACTAAGTGGTTTGTACCTGAAACACGCAATTCTATCCTTTCTCAAAAGTTAGTAATTGCGAAAACAGAATTACAATGTAACAGAAAAATCTAATGAAAGATAAATAATTCAGTGGCTGGAAAGAGACTAAACACTAGATCACTCTAGAAACGTTTACCTTCTTCCCCTAAAGAGACTAGGGAGAAGAGCAAAAACGATAACAACGTTACTCGCTTGAATGAAACGTTTATCCTCCTCTTTCTCCCTCCGTCTCTATCTCTCTCTCTCTCTCTCTCTCTTGACTTAGAACCTGAGAGAAGAGCCCAATCATATATATCGTTAAAACATATTATTGTTAAAGGAAAAAACTGAAAAATTTCCCAAAATGAAAAGTTCCTTTATTAGGATTAAAACCATTAAGTTAAGAAAGAATGAACAAAACGCTAGACACGGTTACTCTTACTGCAACGTGAAACCGTGAAAATTCTTTCTCTATCGTAACGATAGAGCGCAAGTTGAACGTTCTGAACGTCAACAACTGCAGAGACAAAACAAAACGTTAGTTCAACTTTGAAAACAGTACTAGACTATCAAAGAAATTCTTTCAAAGACATTAAAATAGCATAATATGTTAACAGGTAAAACCGAAATGACGGGCTCAATGTTAATTAACTTCGGTACCAAGAAAAGACCGCCTACTATTAGGAAGGTCGAATATAAACAAATATAAAAATTAATTTTAATAAGTTTATAATAAAAGGAAGTTAATCGAAGAGGCCTATAAGAGGCGGAGAGATATAAAATAAATCTATAACTTTTGTTAAGCAAAATTAAGAAAGAGAGTCTATACTCTCTTAGACACCAACACTTCCGTCTAAGGGAAGGTCGGCCATTTAAAGGTGAAAGAGAGTTCATACTCTCTTCGTCACCATAATTAATCAAATTAATTCCAAAAGCTAACTAAGCTAATATAGAAGTTTCCAGTAAAGCGACAGCCGAAATCAAAGAGAAATACTTCACCAAAGTCGTGAAAATACTCCAAGAACATAAGCGTATCCCAGAACGTCTTGCCGGAAGCACGACAGAGGAAAAATTGAGGAGGTGTCAACAAGAAGTACTATAGTACCTGGCCACAGGTGGCGCTGGTAAGTACACCCCCTTCTAGTATTGTGATAGCTGGCGTATCCCTCCATAGAATTCTGTCGGGCAACGGAGTTGACAGCTACATGATTATCGGGTAAGTTTAATATTGAAAATAAATATTTCATGAACAGTGACATTAAAATAAATATTTCCTATGTAAACTATAAAAACTTTAACAAAACAAGTGGAAGAGAAATAAGATAGAACTGTACCGGAATGTACCCACAAGCAAGAGAACTAACCCATGACAGTGGAAGACAATGGTACAGAGGCTATGGCATTACCCAAGACTAGAGAACAATGATTTGATTTTGGAGTATCCTTCTCCTAGAAGAGTTGCTTACCACCACAGCTAAAGTCTCTCTTCTACCCTCACAAAGAGAAAAGTGGCCACTGAATAATTACAGTGCAGTAGTTAATCCCTTGGGTGAAAAAGAATTGTTTTGTAATCTGTGTTGTCAGGTGTATGAGAACAGAGAGAATCTGTCAAGAAAAGGCCAGACTACTCTGTTTATGTGGAGGCAAAGGGAAAATGAGCCGTGGCCAGAGAGAAGGGTCCACTGTAGTACTATCTTGCCAGTCAAAGGACCCATTAACACTCTAGCAGTAGTATCTGAACGGATGGCTGGTGCAACTGGGATAAAAATCCTGCATATGCAGTAAGTGAAACATTGAAGAGGTTAACAGAATATGGAAAAGAAGCAGAAAGTCAAAGTAGAGGACTAGATGGTGAATGTATCTAGGGAACAAAAGGACACAACAGTTTTTTCACAAAGTTCCCCACTCATTCTACAGCACGGATTGTAGATAAACATTGGTAACTCAATTAAAAATAAGGCTGGTTGGTGGTTAGCAGTTGAAGGGTAAGGTGGCAATTTACCTATTTATTGCAATGATTTAGGATCTACGGAAAGTAAACATTAAAACAAAGTAAAGAAAGCCAAATAAAATACTGTCACACAGTAAGTACTTGCCTGCTTTGGAAAAAATGGAGCCAACACAGACATTGATGCAAAGGAAGAGAAGTCTATCAAAAGCATCGAAGCCAAGGTTAGTATCTGCTTTCGGCTGAAACTGTTACGCCTAACGGATGCGTCACGTACTCCATTGCTTAAAAGGTTCGATTCCGACCTGAAAATATTTCCATAAATGTTTAGTACTCCTGCTACCATTAATTATAAAAGAATGCAATAATCTTTACACTAAAATAAATTTGCGATTATTTTGAGATATGTAAACAAAATTCTATGGAATAGATTTCAAAACTCATCATATACAGTATGGTATTATATGTTCTATGTACTTTGAGGTGCCTAACGAATACTGGGTAAGAGTAATCCAAATGATACTCTGAATCTCTATATTTATTAAAAATCATTTTCAAATTTTAATTAAAGTCCTAACAAGAATCCTCTTTATTTCATAGGCATCTTCCTAACATCTCGGCATCAACGACCATCAATGTCAGGATGCCAGAAAACTTCAAATCAATCACTCAAACATAAAAGTAGTGTGTCGTCATATACGTAGTTCCTTTGTGGGCGACAACTAATACAATTGCACACAATAGAATTCGCAATTAAGTAATTTCAGTTTGGCCATTTAGGTTTGGTCTAACTAGCTTGTTAGGTCGTCTGCACTTAAGGAGCCTATTAAGAGAATCACTATGGCCATTTGAACTAAATCCCCAGTTATCAAACATGACAAATTCGTAGATAATTTATATTTTTCCTAACTATACAAACCTTAGCTATTTACATGGGGTAATTACTTCGGCGTAGCTGAATAACGAGCCATAAAAGTTTTAACAAGGGTTTACTACCCCGCCGCTAGTTAGTGGGGGGTAGAGAGGGGTAACAATGCCCTCAACCTTCTGCTACTTGTCCATTAAGGAGCCTGAGGTTAGACCAGCTGTTGTGCAGCCACCACAGGGCCGATAGAGAACGTATCGAGGCTCCTGTGTGTCACGTCTTGCAGGTAGTGGGCCGTGAAGGTGGTCTGACGCTTCCACACCCCAGCTTGAAGGACCTGCATCACTGAATAATTCTTTTTGAAGGCCAGGGACGTAGCTATGCCCGACATCATGCGCTCTAGGGCGACGTGACGGAGGAGGGTCAGGATTCAAGGCCAGATGTATCACCTTGCGAATCCAGGCCGATGGTATTTCTGGTGACCCTCCTCTTCGTCCTTGCGGTGCTCACGAACAGGGCTCGCACCTGGATACGAACTGCAGCTGTTCTTTTAAGATACAACCTCAGACTCCTCACTGGGCACAGTAGGAGATGGTCTGGGTCATCTGTTACAGAACGGAGACTCGAAACCTGGAAAGAGTCGAACCTAGGGTCCGGCACTCCCGGATTCTGAGTCTTGGCAACAAACTCAGGGACAAAGCTGAAAAAGAAAAAGTAAAAACAGATTAACTATGGCAGTCAAAGCGAGGGAGAGAGCAGACAGGTCTGTTCTCTTCCCGAGCCAAAAGTAAAGTGAAGCATTCACCGGTGTGAGTGAGGGGGGGGGGTTAGCTAGCTACCCCTCCCTAACCCCCACTAACTAGCGGCGGGGTAGTAAACCCTCGTTAAAACTTTTATGGCTCGTCATTCAGCTACGCCGAAGTAATTACCCCATGTAAATAGCGTGGTTTGTATTTCAGTTACGGAACAAAAAAAAATTACTATCATACCAAGCTGGTTGGACCAGGATGATAACTTAACAGCATCTTTCAAACAGATTAAATTGAATTAGAATTTTCTAAATTTTCTATCACATATAATTAACGAAGAAACGAATTTACTGATATAGATACGTGATCAAACTGCCTTATGCCCTGAGAGTCAGAAATATCATAATACAAGAAGAGTCCTCCAAAAGCTATAAGCTCAATTGACGATATTATTCTTTTGTAAATAATTACATTCTTACCTGTGGGATTTCCCTAAAAGGGATGACCTTTCGTTTACTGAAGGATGCCTACTAGACGAGCTGTGATGCCAGGAGTGCGAAGATCGAATTGCCTGATTGTAATAAGTCGCCGGGGATGGAGGAGCAAGATGACCTGATGTATTGGCACAAGCGCCAATACCAGGAACAAAATCCTTTGTTTCGGATCCAACTGGCATCTCGGGATAGACTGGCACTTGACTGTAGTAAGAAAATGTCGTGGTAGGAACAGAAATTGTGACCGGGCCGTGGTCCTGTACGTCCTCGTTTCCGTATACTTCGGCACTACGTGTTAGGTAATTGGTATCTCTGGACCCTGACATTGTCCTTTAATTGACCTCAGCAGTTTTTCCAACAACAAACTGAAATAGTTTCCAAAAAGAGCAATTATACAAAATCATATCCAGTGTCATACTATAGGAAATTCATTTAGGTCAATGTAAGCAACAATTAAAAAATCTTTTATAGTTTCAGAAGAATTTTGATTAAGCTTAGTACTGATAAACCTAAATCCTTGTGTAGCCTATGAAAACTGTAAGTAGGCCAAGTGAAAAAATCCTAACTAGACTACAATAATAGTAATTTCAATAAAAAATTGGAGTTATAACAATATTTTGGCTTGTAACAAAAACGTGGCTAATTTTCAAAACTGATCCCTCTTCCTTGTCAACATCTGAAATCCAATTGCAGAGGGGTACATAACCACTCACAGTTTACCTACTCATTATTACTGACTAAAATAATAATACCAATTCCCTAATATCGCAAGAGGGTCTGCCCCTCTCTTTTATTCTTCCCCTGTACTTCTCTTTCGCCCTATTTCCTTAATCTTTCTCATCCCGTGTACCTGCCTTTGAGCTCTAAACTGGATTGTATCCAGGGGTACTCTTCCTTTCCCCATACTCCCCACTTCCCTATTATTATCATTATTATTGTTGAGTATCATTATATGCCACACATGGTTCTCTAACTTCTCTGTAACTCGACACATTCTTCTCTGCCTTTTACTACATTCCTTCTCTTAGAGTTCCTCTTAGGTCCAACTTTCTGTTCTACTGTATAACTTAAACAAAATCTGTGATCACCTTGTTCAAGAATCAATCCTACAGCTATGCCCAACAAGTCTCTATGGCCTCTTTCATTTCTCTTTTCACTGAAAATAAATTTTCCCTGTGACAGGCCGTACTGTATTTGGAAGTAACTCATTAACTCAAAAACTAACACTAGGAATTCTTTGAAAAAAATTTCATTATACAGCTGATAAATTCACTTTCCTTTGATGAAATGTATAGGGTTTTATATCTCGCATAAATCAAATACACTTAAAACGATAGGTAAATATAAAATATTTATTTTCTAGTCAAACAAGTATAGTATTCGCTTAAAGAAATGTTAAAGTACGGGCCGTTTTGGCGTATTTGTACGACTAATGGGTGACACGGCATAACTTTGGTATCAATCGCCATAAGTGTGAACGACAGTGCCGTTGTTCAAGTCCATTAATTACTCAAGAGACTAATGGTGGATTACTGTACCAAGTGCTGTTTGCAATCTCTCATGGGGGATTTTCAGGTTTTTTGTTAAGACTTAATCATTAGCATTACACGATGTTTTCTAGAAGAGATAAATTTTGAAATTGTGTAATTTACAGTTATATATTTTGGTAATATATCATACTTTAAACACTCAGTTCATTATATACCTGCTGCTGCTTATGAAGTAAAAGATATAGTCGATATAATGTCTCACATGAACAGTATATCTATTACCTCTTGCCAGTTATGAAAGAACTTGCAAGAACGGGGTGTTCTTTATAGTAAAAGCAAAGAGCCACAGCAGAACATCTTTATTTGCATGATGTGATATAGAATACAGATAACTATGATATTTGAATATTATGCCGTTTACACGAACAGTATATTTTTCCAAGTACAGTAGTTAACTATCCTGTGTTTTTTATAACCATTGCTATTGATGCATATTACTTTTTCGTTTTACCTTTCTTTACTCAAAAATTTAAGTGGTTTGCACCAATATTCAATAATTGGATAAAACATAAGACGACCAGTTACAAAAACATAGGATTCATGTATTTGGGAAGAAATCAAACCAACATACTTACAAAACAAAGAACTCCTATGTAAACTATATCATGTGACACTGAACATTGCAAAAAAAAAAACAGGGGTATCACATGTCTTATGATAGTCATAGGCCGGGAGCACACTAGCGACTCTGTGGCACCACAAAGCCACGCCACGCCTGTGGTGGGGATGAGCTACAGAGAGCCACAGTCACTTGCCACAGTCGCTAGTTTGCGCAGCAAAACTTGAAAACAATGGAAACCTATGGGAGACCACATCCCCACCATACGATGCTGTGGCTTTGTGGCGCCACAGAGTCGCTAGTGTGCTCCCTGCCATAGGATTTAGGTTTTCAGAATACGAACCCCCATGAGTATTTATATTTCTTTAACTGTAGATAAATTATTCTAAGCTTTTATAGGTGCTGTTTTGGTATGCTATCTAATTTATGACATGATCTCAGAAATTATTATTTTACTTAGTTATGTGATCACAATATTTTTAATATTTAAAAAAATACAATAGAAAATCTAAAGGTTCTAGTTTGCCGCCGTGCGCTTGCTTCACTCGTGAAAAAATGAAAACATCAAGCGCCATATGTACTGGCAAGAGGTAATGTTGAGCTGCGCATGCTAACATCAATGATTATTATTTCTTAGATAATTATTCCCAGTATATATATATATATATATATATATATATATATATATATATATATATATATATATATATATATACAGTATATACATATATATATATATATATATTTTAGAAAATCTAATGGTTCTTGCTTCACCATGAAGTGAGATTGCTACTATCAGGCGAGATCGCATGCCAAAACAAGAGCACGCTGAGATCGCATACCAAAACAGCACCGTTTTATAATTACCCACCCTATACTAATATCCATTTCCTAGATCCTATACGTCACTGTTGGCATTGGACCAAACAATACTGTTGAAACTGATTAATCAAAAGTTACAGATTAAAATGCATGATTTGCCAGTCAGTTTTAACTTATGTATGACAGGTAAATCTCAAAGCCTCATGTTTACTTTTAATTAATCATGCCCATCGTTAATAATCTGCCCCCCACAGTCAACCTCGCCCTTGCCAAAGATACCATATTCTTACACATTAAATGGGACTCAGAGTGGCACACAGGTAAAGTTATACCATGTTACCTTTTTTGTAAGAGCAGATTTTTGAAGCCATGAGGTTTGACTTCTTTTAAATACTACACCAACCAAGAAATAGGATGCGACTGAACAGCGTAAAGGAAATAAATAAGCGTAAAGGAACGTAGAGGGATATAAAATTAGGATATTACTAGTCAATACTCATCAGAAAGTGATTGGTAATACACCTGCGATGGACATTGGGGATTTCTAGCGTTGTTGGTGATAAGAGCTGACAAAACCGAATGTTATTGGGCCTCTATCTTGGCTATAGTTCTAATGGTTTTTGCTCTGCCATGGCTCGCAGGGCTCGTTATGTTCTGGCAAGGGGTACACGTTGAGCGCACTTGCAAACACCATGGGTCATTATTTCGGGAATATTTCTTTTTCTTTAATATTCACATGAGCAACAATAGCTATATGGGTACTGCCTGGAAAACTTAATAAGAAAACTACATATATTGACCTCCTTTACGTTTTCTATGGCTCCTTACGCTACTCAGTAACACCTATGAAACATTACTGCTAATGATATAGACTAGACAAAGACTATTTTGTGACACGGTTAAACGAGACAAGATCACAATATTAGCTTTTATGGATGAGGGCCTTAATTTCTTTTAATATGTGACCAACAAAAGTTAGACCTAAAAGTTATTTAAAAAATGTCCTGTAAATGATAGAGGTCTCTTGTCAGTCAAGATGCTGTACATTAAGGTAGTATAAGATATATTGTATAGCCTTTGGTGTTCCGACCTCAATTTTGCAAGGTCATAGGGTGTAAAGCCCCCCAATTAAAATGCAGTTAATTTATAACCTGGTTCCAATGGATTTTTCTTAATTGTTTGGGGTAATAAATTTGGTATTATCACAGTCCCATTCAGAGCAATATTTCCTAATAAACTATTTCTGGTAATATTTTGGTAGAGTCCCACCCCGCCATTACTGCTTACCAGTACATAGGAGTTCGGCGTTTTTTTTTCGTGAGCGAAGCGAGCGCGCACATCAGCAAAAAGCAATAGATTTGGGTAATATCTTGATAAGAGTCCTTAATGGTTTTTAGCGAGCTGTGAGCTCGCTTCGCTCGCAAGAAAAGAAAAACAACCTCCTATCTATTGGTAAGCGGTGATGGCAGGTCGGGTCTCTACCGAAATATTAATCTTTTTCCTCTAAGAAGTCCGACCTTTATTTTCATCTCAAATAAAATATTTAAAAAGATATACCATAATGTATTACCTGAAAACAGACCACCCAGTAGGAACTAGACCAGAGATTCCCAAACTGGGGGGCGCGCCCCACTAGGGAGGCGTGAGGACGATACAAAGGGGGCGTGTTCAAACTATTTTTTCACTCACTTTGAACCAAATGTTTCGTTTTTAGTGACTGGAATGTATTATTAGTTGTTTGAATGTTAAAATGTAATACATACAGAAATCTGTTTTCCTGTACAATGCTAAGAAATAAATGTAAGAATCGTTTCATATGAAAAAGAGAGAGGAATGGGGGCGTACGGGTCTACTGGAAGCATAAAGGGGACGTCAGGTAAGATAGTTTGGGAACCACTAAACTAGACGATTATGGTGGGGAAATATATATCGATAAGTAATGGTAAAACAAACCTTTTCTTCCCTATACATTATTTTCTGGGACATAATAAATCCATGTTAAAATTACACAAATTATCTGCATCCTATACTACTGTGTTACCTTAATTTCACCCTATTTCATATCACCTACACAACTACTGTGCCTGAACTATAAAATAATTCAGGCATATTATTAACCACATATATAAACACTGGATGAATATATACATAGTCTGTTATGAATTTTACTTAATAACCTGAAATCCTATTAAGGCCTAGTAGGCTTACTGGTAGGCCTATTATAAGCAAAATTCTGATAAGATAACAAACCTATCACCAGGAGCAAAGTGAATCACCAAGCGAAACTGCCACGTTACTAATGATCAGATTCAGTATTGCCAGTTGGGTTACTGTAAAAATCCCTAAATCTCATGATAAAAAATCCCCAAAACAACCCAAAAATTCCCATTTCCCCCAAATATATTTTCTTCTGATCCTGTAGGCTTTACTAATATAGAATTTTCTCACTATACCTCATATAATTTCAAGTAAAATTGTTGCAACAATAGAAATGATTACTCATTATAACTCTTATCATAGAAATTTGCACAGATTATCCCCATCAGACATCCAAAATTCCCAAATCTAGGGATAAATTCCCATATCTGGCAACACTGTACTAGTAATGTAATATATGCGAGAGTCTGTAGGATTAACATAACAGGTGTTATAATAACTAATTATAGTATAGGTGAATGTTTAAGATACATTTGGCACAAAAACATTGTTGCCCAATGACTTATTCTAAAAATCCCCTAAACTCATGATAAAAAATCCCCAAAACAACTAAAAACAATCCCCATTTCCACAAATATATTTTCTTCTGATCCTGTAGGCTTTACTAAAATAAATATTACTCACTATACTTCATGTAATTGTAAGTAAACCAATTGCAACAATATAATGGCTTACTCATCTTTGATTCTTCTTGATAGAAATTTGCATAGAATATCCCCCATCAGCCATCCAAAATCCCCAAATCTAGGGATAAATTCCCATATATGGCAACGCTGCACAAATGTAAAACAGTTGAAAAAAATCTATATTTTAGAGTCCTTGTTATCTCTCCGTTTTTTTCTTTTGTAGATTCAAGGTGAAATTATTAAATAAATTATAGTTATTTGATTTGAACATAAGTTTTGAAATATATGATATATAGTCTTGTCAAAGGAATGGGACTAGATTAATGATTTTGAAGCACATAAATATCCAATATGTTTGGTAAAAACTATTTAAAACAACCTTTTATTGTTATAATTCATATGAAAATAGTTTTTGATTTGACAACTTGGTTCGAATATGAACATTATCTACACGAAAGTTACTGATACTACTTTCCCTATGGAAAACTTTTAATTCTTTAGAATCCAGGAATTCTATTAGGAATATAGAATCAGGAATTATGAGATTCCAAATAGACGATACAATATGTAGTAAGGAATATTGAATAGGAGGAAGAGTCATCTATGTTATATACATAAAACTATAGGACAATTACAATTGACTAATACAGAATGATACTGAATATTGTATTAAAATTAATTTCCTCTATTTGATACATCAATAATACCAATTCTCTAATATCGCAAGATATTTTATTCTTCTCCTGTACTTCTCTTTCTCAATATTTCCTCAATCTTTTCCATCCCGAGTACCTGCCTTTGAGCTATAAACTGGATTGTATCCAGGGGGTACTCTTCCTTTCCCCATATTCCCCACTTACCTATTCTTATTGTTATTAATTACCTCTAAACACCGAAGATGTTGAAGAAATTTAGATGGCATTGGAGAAAGCTGAAAAAAATGCATTTTAAATGAAATTTGCATTTTATGTATTCATAATTTCTCAAATAGTATAATTATTTTAGGAAATCTTTTTCTCACTGGGCTATTTTATTTTTGGCTCTCCAACTAGGATTTTAGCCAAGTTAGTAATAATAACTGATAATTATTATAATGTGTTAATAAGAATTATGAAATAATTGCTCGAATGCGGAAGGTAAACAATGCAGACGAAAAAATGATCTGACAGAAATGTACCCTCAGATAAAGTAAAAGTCCGTTAATATTTAAAAATGATTAGGCTTAAATCGACATTTAAAGAAAAATGTCAATTTTGTCCACATATATTGTCATTTTGTAATCAAATCTGCCTCCTGTCATAACGTAATCACCCTTTTTGACCTGACGATACACGTAAGCGTAAGAAACTCCCTGCCACCAACCAGAGTAAAATCAACAAATTTAGTCAAGATAAAGATGTATTTACATAGTATATTTAGATATTTTATAACCTTTGAATATCAGACTTTTTAATGATAAGGATTAGATATGTTTGTTATATAACACAAAGTTGAAATAGTTGAAATTATGTTGGATTTCAATAAGCGAGAATTAGTACTAAGGGTTAGCATCCTAATTGTGGCCGGTGGAAGTGGAGGCGTACCTTTGACATCCGATAATACGGGAAGGCAGAAAAACATTACGTGGCTTCACCAGATTGATTATCATTTTTGTGAAAATATTACGAGAAGAGGAAGAATGTAATCTGTGTGAGTATGGGGCCCATAGCTTGGCCCTTCCTTTAATTGCATTGGCTTAAATGAGAAACGGAAGGTTTGTACGTTGTGTGAATTCAACAAAACGGGCCTAGCTTAAATTGGCTTAGGCTGGGTAGGCGAGCCTAGGGTTCCGGCTTATTGAGAGGTAAACATTTATTTAATTTTAGTAGTTAATCAAGTTTGTTTTTTTAGCACTGGTGGGTTTGAAAAGCAATTTGTAACTTATTCCATTCAATATTTTTTGACAGGCATTGCTCATAGTGAGTTCCCGTATTAGGTTAATTCTTGTTTACGGTATAAATTCCTTAAATGCTATATAATCAGTAATTTTAAAAAGCAATTTACAATTCTTGTACCAATGTTGGGCTTTGTTTGTCTAGGGGTCATTGTGGGAAAAGTTACACTAGTAAGGGGGTCAGTTTGTAAAAAGGCAGATGTACGCTCAAAGTAATTCTGATAGAGGTAACAGGTCGGGTGTATGGGACATTAACTCCACTGGTAATGAAACAGACGTAGGTAAGGTTAAGTGGCGTTAGTTTAGGTTAGGACACGTCTCTTCGGTATAGTGTGATAGAACATAACTTTTTCTATACTGGAGCTGACTGGGGTCCACCTATATATAAACCCTTCTTAGAACTAACAGTATTGAATATTCCAAAATATTTCTCTCATTTTAAGTTTCGCAGACGACCTAGACACTCGCAACATTCAACAAATATACAAATTTGCAAGTAGATATTGTTTACTGTTGATGATTTGCTCCAACTCGATATGAAAATTGACTCTCCCATTCCATTTCTTAGATGGCGTTTCCTTCACGATCTTTCAAACATGAAGGTCAAAAGGTAAATTACTGGATCATTGTCCTGAGTATGCAGTACGATTTTCAATATGGCGTCATAATTGGTGTTCTTGACAGTTGGATTTCTTTATCCATATAATCTGTTCCTTACTGGGTATTTATTGATAGTTATATGCTTCTAAAATAATTTTATACAAATGTTTTCTATAGATTCGAAGTATCATGTCGATAGAGATTGAGACCACCTTCTTGGCATATAAGTTGGCATTACAGTATAAAAATAACTGGTTATTGTAGTGCAGGTTAAAATCGTCGGGCATTTACCCTCTTCGTGAATAGTTGTGACTGAAAACTGGAGTATGTGACTAATTGCGAATGGTAGATGTGTGCTTTACTATACTATTCATGTATGTTTTACAATGTTCTTTATTAATCTAAAAAATTTATTGTTCTTATCTATTTTTTTCCAGATTTTATTAAGATGACGCGACCACGAAAATGGTGGATGGTGTTAGTAATACTAATTTTGTATTCATCACTTACTGTGGCAGACTCAACAGCTGACGAGGTTGGTTTGAACCAGGTTTTATGAATTAATGTAGTAAAAGTCCACTTACATTGCTGACTACAGTAATACAATTATATAATATGGCTTGCATAGAATGATAAGATATTTTTTTTCTTATAGGAAGCTGATAATGAAGGGAGCGAGGGAGAAGAAAGTTTAGACGGGAGCCAGGAGGAGGAAGCGCTAGCGGCAAGTTCTAGCGAAGACGTTGTATCAGATACGTTTCATGATGGAGCCAGTAATGCTGACAGCTCTGAGAGCACAGATGGTCTCTCAGAGACCAAACAGGAACAGTCCCCGAAGGAGATAAGAGGTAATTCCGCTAAATGGTGTTTGTCATAACACTTGTCGGTGTGTATTAAAATAGTTTGCACGTAAAATCTCAAAACAGTTAAATTACTTGTATCAAGTTTACGATAATACTGATTCTGAATTGTTGAAAAGTACATTGGTAGCTTTTATTTAAAGTATGTTTGTAATACTTTATTCTGATGCAAAGAGTTTCGAGTCCCTTTGTGTGAGAGTAAAGTAAATTGCAATGTCATTTGTTTAGGTACTTCTTAGTTGATTGTTTTATTCATAATTTATTTGTTGTCAACTCAAATGAACTTGGCTGAGGAGATTCTATTCATAACTTATTTCCTCCCAGCAAACAAACTTTACGAAACGGCAATGAGCATTTTGAACCACACGAAGCAAGACGAGCAACACGCATACGAGTTTTTGGTGTCCGCTGCCGAATTGGGACACACGGAAGCTCGGCAAAAAGTGGCTTGGGCTCGACTGTTGGGGAAGCACCTGAAGCAAAATATCACAGAGGCATCTGAAATATTTGAAGATCTAGCGATCAAGGGAAATGCAGAAGCACAAATGGTACCGTAATGTGTAACATACTGTATGGTTTCTTATTTGTTCGTCTATGTCTCTTGTGTAATAGCTGCTGTAATTTCAATTTTTGCAAATGGTAGAGTTATGGTAATTATTCTTTTCACATTAAGTATCTTTTAACAGTTCATGTCTTACCAGATAGTTTTTAATTTAACATTGAAATACGCTTAGGGAAGAAACTAAATTGGTGTTTTGCATGTCATTATGTAAATACTGTGCACATTCAAATCTGAATTCATAATGTTTTTCAAGATTTTATGCATAAGAAGCTGAAGTCCTTATATTATTCTTTGTTAAATTAAACCTTAAAGCTTACATAAAACATTTTTGGACTGACAGTGATTTTCAATTCCTTTTCTGAAGGGCCTAGGATTCATGTTTGCCACTGGGATCGGAAAAAATTCGAGTCAGGCCAAGGCGTTAGTTCATTATACATTTGGTGCTCTTGGTGGCAGCCAGTGGGCCCAGATGGCGCTTGCGTACAGATACTGGTCGGGGATCAGTGTCGCTTCCAATTGTGAAACTGCTCTGACATATTATAGAAAAGTTTCCCATACAGGTAAGTTGACTTTTGCATTAGTTAATGAAGCATACAGTAATTAGTCTTTGAAATGTAGGGAAATTAAAATCCTCGTGCATGAAGTAATTGGGATACGTTTCTTTCATGTATTAAAGTAATTTAATTCTGCTTTTTATATGGAAAGTATAGATCATTTACATTGAAGTTCAAAGTTGCCGTGAATAATTATACAGTATGTTGAACAGGCTGACATATTATTATTATTATTATTATTACTTGCTAAGCTACAAACCTAGTTGGAAAAGCAGGATACTATAAGCCCAGGGGCTCCAACTGGGAAAATATCACAGTGAGGAAAGGAAACTAGTAAAAAGAAAATATTTTAAGAACAGTAACATTAAAATAAATATTTCCTATATAAAAAATAAAAACCTAAACAAGAGGAAAGGAAATAAGATAGAATAGTGCACCCGAGTGTAATCTCAAGCAAGAGAATCCAAGATAGTGGAAGACCATGGCACAGAGGCTATGGCACTACCCAAAGTCTCTCTTTATGGTTTATAAAAGATGTATTTTAATGTCGTTACTGTTCTTTTAATTGTTCATTACTTCTCTGGTAGTTTATTTAATTCCTTATATCCTTTCCTCAGCTTATGGCATCCTGCTTTTCTAACTTGGATTGTAGCTTAGCTAGTAAGAATAGTAATAAAGTAGTTCAGTATTACTAATGATTTGGTTATGAAGAAATTATATGGTCTTGAAACTGCTCTACAGAGGAGATTTGTATCGCGAGCAATGTCTTGCCATTTCAGTTGCAGACGAAGTTTCCTTGTCTGGAAATCGAGCGGTGCAGAGAGTGCGTCTGTTGGACGAAGTTGACAATCCAGGATCGTCATCAGTTCGTCTAGACGACGACCTCATCCAGTATTATCAGTTTTTAGCAGAAAAGGGGGACGTTCAGGCTCAAGTGAGTTGGGTATCTCGATTTTGAAAGGGTACTTTAATGAATGAAAAATATTCTAGATATTTTGTTATTTTGATTTCTATTAGGTTTTTTTCATCATAGATTTGGTAAATGGTTATCGAAAGATAGGACAGTTTAATATTTAAACAAGACTTACCCGGTAGTTATATATATAGCTTACGTCGCTGACGTCACGGCAGAAAATTCAAAACTCTCGCCAATTAGATAGCCAGGTGTACCACCCCTGCGGCCTAGCGAGGTACCTGGGAACCATTCCTGAAACCCTCATATATTCTCTGCCTTCGCTAGCGGCGACACGTGAATTCTGCTTTCATCAATATTGATCTTATTTTGGTGAAGTACAAAACTAGGTTGTTGACTCCCGTTTGTTTTTTATCTCGCTTTTGGATATTCTTTAATTCGAATTGGATTTAGAAAATTTTTGACCCTTGCTTGTCTGATTTCTCTCTAATTTTTCAAAATGGCCACCCCCCTTTAACTTTTAGGTTATGTGTGAGTAGTGGGTGTAAGATCCGAATGTCAAAAGCTTCACTTGACCCCCATTCTCTCTGTGTTGCTTGCAGAGGTAAAGAGTGTGATTTGGGGGATCGCTGTGATGAGTGTGTTTTACTATCAGAGCATGAATGGATTGAGTTTGAAGGTATAGATGTAAACTCCAAAGGGATAGATTGAGACAAAGTTCTTCTCGTTCTTCTAAAGACTTTCTCTCTTCCCATGTCATTAACCCTATTCCTTCCCCTGTAGTGGTAGATCCTGATCCCGCTACTGCAACTGCTAATGAGCCGTCACTTAAAGATATATTAGTTGCGATTCAAGCGCTGGGCGCTAAAGTGGAATCGCTTGCGGCAGACAGAACCCAGCTGATGTCTGACGTAAGGCAGTTGAAGGGTGAAAGTGCAAAAAGTGCAGTGGAGGGTGCGCCTGCTCGCGTCTGTCGTCCTCCTAGTCCTAGACCTCTTCCAAGCTCCCAAACCCCTGGGAGAAGGAATGTCGAACGGCGAAAGGAGACGAGAGGCTTTAAAACACGACCAGACGTCCCCTCGAATGTACCTGTGGGCGCTTCTCAGGACGTTCACCCTCACCAATGGAAAGGTGAGGCTAAGTGTTTCTCATCATCTTCAGATGACGCCTTGCCTAAAAGAGGTTGGAAGCTTGCTTCCAGACCTCTCAAGAGGACCTTTGATAAGGCCTACCAACGTCCTGCTAGTTCGAGGCCTGAATGTAGCCATTGGGGTATATACACCAGAGTCGTTCGACAGTTCTCCGATTAAACTTCCTTATAGGACATCGGACGCTACTATACAGTCAGGACCAGGCTTAACCTCAATCCAGGCGCCCACGCATTCTTCAGACTGGTTTTCACCTTCCAGGCGCTCTGTCCCCCTGAGCGATGAGTAGAACGTTGTGGTGTCATCACCGTTTTCACAACGTTCAGATCCTAATTTTGTTATGTTAAAAGAGATGCAAAGCAGGCTCGTGTTCATGCAGAACTACCAGCGTAGCGACAAACCTCAAGCCGACACACGTGACAGTTATTGTCAGGATTGAGGCAGCGAGTAGGCTGCTCTGCACATTTTGAAATGTCCTGTAGGACGTGTTCTTGAACGTAGCCTTAAGCGCATGGCGGTAATTGCTAGCCTCCCTGAACTTGATCGTGAACGATCACCTAAGTCCGCAGTTGACAGCCCCAATATAGAACACGAACGCCCTTACAAGCGCAAGGTGATCCTTCTGTCAGATCGAAGCCTCGAAGGTCCTTCAAAGAGAGACGTTGAACGTCCTGTTAAACAGGTTATCGAACGTCCTTCGAGACAAGCTGCCGTTCGTCCTATGAAACAGGCTGTCGAACGTCCTTCGAAACAGGCTGCCGAACATCCTGCGAAACAGGCTACCGATTTTCCTATGAAACAGGCTGCCGAACGTCCTAGATTTCAGGACGCCTTCCGCTCCTCAAGTTACTTTAGTGAACGTCCTCCAGGTTGTGTTTCCGAACGGAAAACAGATGAACAGGTCGCCGTACAGCAAGCGGTTCGCAGCACTGAACGCTTGTCAAGAAGCGACGGCAAGCACGTTTCAGGATACAATCCTGAACGCCCTACCCCTTACCATATTTCAGACGTTAGTCTTGATTATGATGACGAGGCTCAATCTTTCCAAGACGACATTAACGCAGTTCAAGTTCAGGAACTCTTCGACTCCGATCGAGTTGATCGCGAGCGTTTGGCTGAGCCGCAAGCGTCATTCCCGCTTGATATTATTCGTAGTGATCCTGTTTCTGTTGCTTTAGGAACTCAGGATATTTTCGAGAAGGATACTGCTCTCAACACTGTTGCTCCCGAGGGAAGGCTCGCTTTACCAAGATGGTGTTATCACATTCATCTAAGAGGGCTCTAAAACTGATGGGTGACTGGATGCAGTCTAAGAAAGTCTTAGGGAAAAACAGCTTTCTATTTTCCTCCTGGTAGACTGTCCTCCAGGTCTAGTATCTGGTACGAGACAGGAGAAGTTCTCGGCTTAGGGATACCTGCCTCTGCCCAGGGAGATTTCTTAAGCCTCGTAGATGCTCCTCGTCGGTCGGCCATGAGGAAGACCAAGATCTTCTGGTCTACATCGGAGATGGACCACCTGCTCAAAGGCATATTTAGAGCCTTCGAAGTTTTTAACTTCTTGGACTGGACTCTTGGAGCTTTGGGTAAAAAAGTCGCTACTTTTAAAGGGGGATACTTCTTCCCTAGTCCATTTAATGTCTTGTATGGACAAGGCTTTGCGGGATGGATCCAACGAATTAGCAGCACTTTTCTGCAGGCATTCTGAAGAAAAGGGATCAGTTATGCTCCTTTCTTTCTCTGGGGGTTACTCCCTTCCAGAAATCCGAGCTTCTGTATGCGCCTCTTTCTCCCTTGTTGTTCCCACAAAGTCTTCTTTAAAGGCTACTCAAGATCGTGTCTCTAAGACAGCCAGAAAAGCTCTTCTACCCTCATTTACCAGTCACAAACCTAAGGAAGAAACTTCTTATCCCAAGTTTACCCAGCCCTTTCGAGGGAGCTCTTCCAGCAGGGGTAACTCCAGACCTAACGCTAGAAGGAATAAGAGAAGAGGCTTCAGAGCAGGGCAAAGCAGAGTCTGACTGCTTTTGCCTTCAGGCAGTAGGAGCCAGACTACTCAACTTCTGGCAAGTGTGGGAGAAGAGAGGAGCAGATCAGTGGTCTATACAGATCTTGAAGGAGGGTTACAAGATCTCCTTTTAAGGGAATCCTCCTTTGGTCTTAGTTTCTGTGGATCTCTCTCCCAGATACAGAGAGGAGGCAAAGAGACAAGTTCTAACTATCCAAGTGTCTCTCATGTTGGAAAAGGGGGCCATAGAAAAAGTACAGGAGATATGTTCACCAGGCTTTTACAACCGCCTGTTCCTGGTACCCTAGAACTCGGGGGGATGGCGTCCAGTCCTGGACGTGAGTGCGCTGAACAAGTTCATCCAGAATACGAAGTTCTCAATGGAGACTTCGAAATCAGTTCTAGCCGCAGTAAGGATGGTCTCTTTAGACCTCCAGGATGCCTACTTCCACATCCCTATCCATCCGAGCTTCAGGCCTTACCTAAGGTTCATCTTCAAGGGAGAAGTCTTCCAATTTCGAGCCCTATGCTTCGGCCTCTGCACAGCACCACAGGTCTCTTTACAAAGCTCATGCTAAATGTAGCAAAAATCCTCCATTCAAGGGGCATAAGAGCCTCCCTGTATCTCGACGACTGGCTTCTCAGAGCTCACTCATACGATCGCTGCCTGAAGGATCTTCAGACAACATTGAACCTTTCAAAAGAACTGGGTCTCCTTGTCAACAAGGAAAAGTCTCTCTTGATTCCATCTCAAGAGATTCTCTATTTGGGAATGACGATTCGGAGTCAGATTTTTCGGGCTTTTCGGTCTCCTTTAAGGATGGAGCAAGTCAGATTGAAACTCCAATCTTTTCTAAACAAGAATATGTGTTCAGCAAGGAAGTGGATGAGCCTAGTAGGAACCCTCTCCTCCTTAGAACAATTTGTTCCCCTAGGAAGACTGAACCTTCGTCCTCTCCAGTTCCATCTCAACAGCCATTGGAACAAGGAGAAAGATCTAGAAACGATGTCTATTCCAATTACGAACTCTATCAAAGACTGCCTTCGGTGGTGGGACGAACCGAACAAGTTCCATGAAGGTCTCGACTTATCCCAAAAGAGCCCATACCTTGTGTTATGCTCCGACGCCTCGGACTCAGGATGGGGAGCAACCCTAAACAAGTTGGAAGTTTCAGGACTATGGTCAGACAACCAAAAGAACTTGCATATAAACCACAAGGAATTGTTGGCAGGTCTATTAGCCCTCAAAAGTTTCGAAGGATCAGTCACAAACAAAGTGGTTCAGGTCAATGCCGACAACACGACAGCATTGGCTTACATTGCCAAGCAGGGGGGAACTCACTCGATATCTCTGTATGAGACGGCAAAGAATCTCCTTTTGTGGGCAAGAGAGAGGAACGTTATCCTTCTAACAAGGTTCATCCAAGGGGAGAAAAACGTAATGGCAGACAGTCTCAGCAGAAGAGGTCAGATCCTACCGACAAAGTGGACGCTCCATCATCAAGTTTGCAAGAGCCTGTGGCGTCTTTGGGGTCGTCCATGCATAAATCTCTTTGCAACCTCAAAGACAAAGAGGTTAGAGGCGTATTGCTCCCCTGTGCCGGATCCAGAAGCAGTCCACATAGACGCGTTTCTTTTGGATTGGACCAACCTAGATCTGTACGCCTTCCCACCATACAAGATCCTGTACAAAGTGGTACAGAAATTTGTAACATCCAAAGGGACCAGAATAACCCTAGTGGCCCCCTTTTGGCCCTCAAGAGAATGGTTCACAGAAGTACTGGAATGGATGGTAGACACTCCAAGAATCCTTCCATTAAGAGTAGATCTACTCAAACAACCCCACTTGCAAAGATTCCATCAAAATCTCCACATTCTTCAGCTGACTGCCTTCAGTCTATCGAAAGACTCACTAGATCTAGAGGCTTTTCGAAGGAGGCAGATCAAGCCATTGCAAGAGCAAGAGGAACTTCAACTATCCAAGTTTATCAATCCAAGTGGGAGGTTTTTAGAGAGTGGTGTAGAGTCAACTCTCTTTCCTCATCCAGTACCTCTGTAGCCCAGATTGCGGACTTCCTGCGCCACCTTCGAAGGAAGTGCAACTTCTCCTCCTCGACTATTAAAGGATATAGGAGTGTGTTAGCAACTGTGTTCAGGCATAGAAACCTAGACCTTTCTAACAATAAGGATCTGCAAGAACTTCTTAAGTCTTTTGAGACTACAAAACAACGAAACCAAGATCCACCATCCTGGAATCTGGATATTGTATTGAAATTTCTTATGAGCGATAGGTTTGAGCCACTGGGTTCAACTTCTATGAAAGACCTTACTATGAAGACTATTTTTGGTTAGTCTCGCAACAGCCAAAAGAGTGAGTGAAATACATGTGTTTCGTGATGGTAAAGCTGTCTGTGCCTTACAATTAGGCTTTCTTGCCAAAAATGAACTCCCTTCTCAACCTTGGCCCAAGCGTTTGAGATTCCGAATCTTACGGATTTAGTTGGTGAAGAGTTCGAAAGAGTCTTATGCCCAGTAAGAGCTCTGAGATGCTACTTGGATAGAACGAAAGATTTACGAGGCAATTCTGAAGCTCTATGGTGCTCGGTCAAAAAGCCCTCTTTACAGATGTCAAGAAATGCCTTGTCATATTTTATCAGGCTTTTAATTAAGGAAGCACATATTCATTGTAATGAAGCAGACTTTGGTCTTTTAAAGGTCAAGACTCATGAAGTCAGAGCAGTAGCAATGTCGGCAGCATTCAGACTGAAAAGATAATTGCAAAACATAATGGTCACAACCTTCTGTAGGAGCAAATCTGTGTTCGCTTCATATTATTTGAAAGGTGTTCAGACTCGTTACGAGGACTGCTATACTCTGGGTCCATTCGTAGCAGCGAGTGCAGTAGTGGGTGAAGGATCCACCACTACGTTCCCATAATCCCAATAACCTTTTCTTCTCTTGGTACTTTTAATTGTTTTTATGGTTGTTTGTGGAGATTGTGTCAGTCTTACACAATCATTGATTTTAGTCAGGTGGTCAATTTTGCTCCTTGAGAGCACCCGGAACTGGTTATTGGAGGAGGTTCTGTCGTAATGAGGTATATACACCGGTTTGACAGTCCCTACGAGATCTTCAGCCCCGTGGGAGGACCGCTGGATCTCATAAGGCTAGCAGACATAGTGAGGCAGAGTATCATTGAAGTCAGCTTCCTTATCAGGTACGAACCCTTAAGTTTGTTTTGATTAACTCTTAAGCAGAATTCCTGATATACTAGCTGTCTCTAACCCTCCACCAGAGATGTTAATCAGCTATATATATAACTACCGGGTAAGCCTTATGTTTGAAAATGGTATTTTCATTATAAAATAAATTTTTGAACATACTTACCCAGTAGTTATATATAATTTAAGTCCCACCTTCCTCCCCTCTAAGAGACTAGAGGCATGGAATATATGAGGGTTCCTGGAATGGTTCCCAGGTACCTCGCTAGGGCGTAGGGTTGGTACACCTGGCTATCCAATTGGCGATTGGCGCGAGCTTTGAATTTTCTGCCGTGACGTCGGAGACGTAAGCTATATATATAACTACCGGGTAAGTATGTTAAAAAATTTACTTTATAATGAAAATACTATTGTTTTTTTTTTTTGTCTTGAAGGCCTTATAAGAAAATCATATGATATAACTTGTTTTTTGATAAGTGGATTTTCTAAATTCTCAGGTGTGGCTTATCTCAGATATAGATTTACCCAGGTGTGTCTCACTTAACTGCTAAGAGGGAGACAATTGAAGTATAGTATACATTAGAGTACAGATGTTCCTCAACTCACTAACTTAATAGGTTCCAAGAAGCTGCCTGTAAGTCGAGTTTGGTAAAATTTGGCCTAGGGTGGGCCTAACTTGACTCCCATGCCTGGGATTTCCAGTTGACAAATAGTCGGGTTTCATTTGGAATAGATATCAGGTTGAGAAATGGGGAAGTTTCTAGAAAATTTTATTCTCGGGAGAGACAAAAACACAGATGTCGCCACACATATGTATTGCAAATGTTTCAACATTTTGAATGTCATCGTCAGTGCTACTTAAAGTAAAGATGGAAGAAACTGTACAATTTTAATTAGAAATTATACAAAATAAGTGAAGAATTATTAAAAAATGCATACAAAATTGAATAAAAAATAAGTCGATTACGAAAAGGGGGACTTGTGTTGTTTCTTTAATCTTTACTTTAGGTAGCACTGGTGATGACATTTGAAATGTCGAAACGGTTGCAATAAATGTGTATGTGGCGACATTAGTGTTTCTGTTTCTCCCGAGGTATCATGTTATGGCAAATGTTCTTTTGCTTACTGTATTAAATGATATAATATTGTTTTGTTACTGTATTTCTTTATTTTATTACAGTATAGAAACGTTTGATTCAATATCTGAAATGTATTATTTCAGTTGGATTTGTGTTTGTATCTCCGAATGGTTGTAAGTTGAGGGCTTTCTGTAACCCTGAAGTATGATTATCATGCCCTTATGATCCTTAATGGTGAGGAAAATTACCATTAAAAGTTTATACTTTCACATACTAAAGTCTATTCAATCTATCTACTAAAAAACTTTGAAGCCCACTTTTCCAAACTTGAAATTTTGGAGAAAAACGTACGTCTACATTTTTCTCACTATGGAACAATTTTTGACATTTGGATATGAAAAGCTGGGAAATTTTGTAGCCTAAAATCTGGAAAGACACTTCAAAAAATTAAAAGTAGTCACCTTTAATAGTTATGTCAATACTTTGATGAAAAAAAATTAAAATGCTACGGAAAATGGAAAATTATCTTTCAAATATTTTTTTAGTGAAAGAAATCAGTTGAGAAACACAAAAGTAGATAGAGTTTGAATGAACCACAAAATGACTGCTTTAATGGGACCAAGTAGGGTTTTAACCCTTTCTCTGCCAGTGGTGAACTTAACAAAACTTCTGATGTAGCCAAAGCTTTCAAAACCACAAAAATCCTTGCTTGTGGATATTTACCGTAATCCTCTCATCTAAATCTTTCCAGTGAATACCAACTTATTTTGCTTTGGGTGATTTCAAAAGATGTTCCCCTTTTCCAAATTTTGACAAAGTTACCAATGGCAGTGAAAGGATTAAAGTGTCAAATCATACTCTTTAAGAGAGAATTGCATAAGAGCAATATAGCTTGTCTACATATATTTGAATGAGTTTATCAGAGACGAACAGTACTATGAAGGGAGAGGATATGTAACAGCTCCTCACCTATCCTCCTCCTTAGATTCCTAGACTGGGTTAAGTCTGTTTGGGATGCAGATATCTATGGTTATCTACGGATACGTCCCTGATTATACACGATATCTTATGATAAGTCGTTCCGGGGGGTTAGAACCCTGTGATACCTGACGGTAATGCTCTTGTAATATCACTCGCAGAAATATTATACAGTAGGAAGCTGCCGGAGGGAACTTCCATCAGGACGACATGGCTATCTCACCCAAAAATAGATTTTTCCTACGTCAAAATCTGTTAATTGTATAATTTGATTAACATACTCCTATAGTATCACAGTATCCCATTTAATATTTTTAACTCCTCAGGTTGGCCTTGGACAGTTGCACTACCAGGGTGGTCGTGGAGTTGAGCAAGACCATCAGCGAGCCCTCAACTATTTTGTACAAGCGGCGGAAGCTGGCAATACCAATGCTATGGCATTTCTTGGCAAGGTAATTGAATATATTTGCCTGCCCCTTTTTTCAGTGAATTTTTTGTATGCTCAGCTGTATCATTTACTGTACATACTATACTGTGCTGTACCTTATTTTGTAACAGGAAAAATTATTACTTCCTTCCAGAGCAAATGAAGTTATTCTCTCTTTTTTTCCCAACAGATGTACTTAGAAGGAAGCTCTGTTGTGAAGCAAAGTAACGAAACCGCTTTGAAATACTTCAAACGTGCAGCAGAACAGAATAATCCTGTTGGCCAGAGTGGCCTCGGACTAATGTACTTGCATGGCCGTGGTGTACCTCAAGACTACAAGCTGGCACTCAAGTACTTCACTATGGCTGCCGATCAAGGTTGGGTTGACGGTCAGCTGCAGCTCGGCAATATGTACTTCAGTAAGTGTAGGATGCCACTTGTTTAAATCTTTGAGGAATGTAATCAGCTTGCCTACCTTAGGAAGGCTCTTAGAAACAATGAACTGTACCGTTTCTAGGTTTGCATATCGCCGTGATCAGCAAAGGTGTACTAGACAGGGCCACCCATACTAGGTACATTTGCTGTGATCGATCAGATGAAAATCTCCCACCATCACCAATCCACACTTGCCAGCATGGTGATGAAAACCAGTCAAACCCCAGACATGAATTGACATATCAGAGGTCTTTGTACTGCAGTGGACTAGAAACGGCTGCATTTATGCCGTTGACCTCCTTTGAGTTTTTACTTGTCATTATGCTTTGTTAGCGTAGGCACTGTCGGGTAACTTTATCTTGTGTTGATTGATTTCAGTTGTATTTCTGAACCTAAGAGCTATCATTAGCACACACTGTGGAATTTCTTATTTCTTAATGTAATATTTGAAGTACGGTATAGATTTTAGATACTTCCAAGATAATGCATTGCATGAGTTTTACCCTGGTCAGGGGGCTATCCCTTTAGTACTAACTGTATTACTGTATTTTATGCTTTAAATTGTTACAATAATTCATTACAGTACTCTTTTGTCTTCCCACATACTTATCAAACTATTTATACTCTCTCTTCCAATTATTATTACCATATGAAAATCTAGAAATGGATACAATGTTTATTATTATTATTATTATTATTATTATTATTATTATTACTTGCTAAGCCACAACCCTAGTTGGAAAAGCAGAATGCTTTATACCTGAGGGCTCCAACAGGGAAAATAGCCCAATGAGGAAAGGAAATAAGGAAAGTATAATGAAAGTAATTAACAATTACAGTGATCCCTCGTTTATCGCGGTAGATAGGTTCCAGACCCGACCGCGATAGGTGAAAATCCGCGAAGTAGTGACACCATATTTACGTATTTATTTAACATGTATATTCAGACTTTTAAAACTTTCCCTTGTATGTAGTACTGTTAACAAACTACCCTTTAATGTACAGAACACATAATGCATGTACTAAATTACCCTAAACTAAAACAGGTACAAATATTAAAGGCGATTTTATATCATGCGTTTCCTAAACACGCCAAAAAGCACGATTAAAAATGGCAACCAATGTTTTGTTTACGTTTATCTCTGATCATAATGAAGAAACAAACGCATTTAGTGTACACATCTGTGTATAGATTAGTTTTTGCATCGATTATATTGATTATACAGTATGTTGATTTTGTTATTACCAATGTTTTACTTAATTTTTCTTAGGACTTCCAAATGAA
>NC_090755.1:14107536-14125036 GCF_036898095.1 Palaemon carinicauda
TTCTCTCTCTCTCTCTCTCTCTCTCTCTCTCTCTCTCTCTCTCTCTCTCTCTCTCTCTCTCTCTCTCTCTCTCTCTCTCTCTCTCTCTCTCTCTCTCCTTTAGTTCGCCATATATATATATATATATATATATATATATATATATATATATATATATATATATATATATATATATATATATATATATATATATATATATGTGTGTATGTATATGTATATATATATATACATATATATATATATATATATATATATATATATATATATATATATATATATATATATATATATATATATATATATATATATATATATGATGAAACGATTTGTGTTCTTATTTAATATCTAGGTTTTTTTATGAAGTGGATTATATGTTATGCACCTAATTATGATATTTTTTTTTTAAATAGAATAATGTTTATCTGTAATATCCAAGGTGGTATATCAGTATGGAAACAATTTTATCAATAAGATTTATGTGACAGACCTGGTTCCTGGTTTCTTATTGCTCACTCCGCAAAATAAGTTTGCGGGCACTCTATCACTTTATAGATAGGCGCAAAGCTTATTCCTATTAAGTTTATATTACCTGTGCCTTAAATGAATTAATATCGTATTGGGATTCTCAATCTTTACTTTAATTCCATTCTACCTTGAAATTAGATAGGATAACACCTTGCTATCATCAGTTTTGGCAACCTATTAGGGTCAGTTTGGACTTCTTGAATTCTTCTTTTATATGCATTGCCCTTCTTATAAATGCAGCCAGATCCCTGCTAGGATTTATCAGCGTACCTAAACTTATGTCTACATTCATTAGATGTCCTAATTTTGGGCATAAAAATAAATAGTTTGATATTAGGCTTGTACCCTTCCAAGGGATGTTTACATTGTCATTAGGCTCTTACCCTTCCAAGGGATGTTTACATTGTCATTAGGCTCTTACCCTTCCAAGGGATGTTTACCTTGTCCAAATGTATTACTCTTGGCTTTGATTCTGTAGATGATTGTAAATTAGTTGTTGTTATGATAAGTTTTAAGTAATAATATAGTATAAAATAGTATAAAAGTATAATTATGATAATTATTAGCTATATAAATTCTATTTTTACTAAATTATATATAGTTTTCTTAATACTTTTATTGGAACCGAACACAAAACAAATATGGCCGACACAGGAATTCCCCAATTTCCATCGAGGACGGGAAAACAGCCCCCGTAAAGAATCCGTAAGCTTCAATTTAATACTGATAAAAACTTTTTTGATACATATAACAATATAGATTATGTTAATATACTAAAAGACTGTGAAATATAGTTTATTCATCCGTAATAACAGCAACCAGTTCGTCTACTTAAAGTTTGTCGAACTGGTTGTTCTGTTTGCGGTTGAAATGAAGGTCAAATCCCGTTATTTACTACAGAAAAACATATATATTTTCTGTTCGAAATCAGAAAATGTAATACAGTAAAATATTACCCCTTCATTTATTAATTAAAATGTAATTGTTTACAAGAGCACGCTCTTCATTTACTCCATAACTTTGCATTCCTGCAGCTCTCTTCTTTTTGTACAGTAATTAGGAGGTTCTTTAAATGCTGGGAAAGCAAAAAATTGTAAGATATGGTGCACTACGGGGGGGGAGGGGGAGGGGTTGGTTGAGGATGTACTAAATGGATTGAAACCGACATCGTCAACATAGTCGACCAAATAGAAGTTCGTGTCGTCAGCGTACATTTGGCATACATTCAAAATATAAACTAAATTAAGAATGGAGCACGGTAATTACTCGAAAGTGTCACTATTTGTGAAGTGTATATTTTATATTTGGTAAATAATTGATAATCTCATGAAATTAAAGTGTTTTGTTTAAAGAAACTTTTTTGAGAATGACTAGTTTTCCCAGACGATGTTTTGCTACACTAACGCCATCTATTGACCACTACCTAAGGATGCCTGCCTGCACACTTCCCCCAATGAAAAGTCATACGCTGCAAAAGTAGTCATTCTCATAAACAGTTCCTTTAAAAAATAAGATTTATTGTCTAGTATTTACCAAATAAAATATAAAATTCACAAATAGTAACTCTTTTGAGTAATTGCTCCATTTTCAATTATTTTGAATACATACCAAATGTACGCTGACTTCACGAACTAATCTTTAGTTGACTCTGTTGACGATGTCGGTTCCAGGTCGTTTAGTACCTCCTCAACCAACCCCTCCCTCTCCCCCTCCCCCCACCCCCCTCCCTCTCCCCCCTCCCCCTCCCCCCTCCCCCCTCCCCCTCCTTCTCCCCCTCCCCCCTCCTAGTGCACCATATCTCGCTATTTTTTGCTTTCCCAGCATTTAAAGAACCTCCTAATTACTGTACAAGAAGAGGAGAGCTGCAGGAATGCATAGTTAATGGAGTAAATGGAGAGCGTGCTCTTGTAAACAAATACCAATTAAATATAATGCCGGGAATATTTACGTAGATAATTGTCGTTTTGAAATATATAGAGAAATTTAATGAAAGCTTGTAAGTTAGGCCAATTTCAATAGGTAAATTTCGTTCGTCAGCTTAAGATATTTGTTACTGTAAGTAGGTAATTACTATATGATTACATTTGTTAAATCTCAGGTGAATGGTTTATATTTTTCAATATTAAACTTACCCGATAATCATGTAGCTGTCAACTCTGTTGCCCGACAGAATTCTATGGAGGGATACGCCAGCTATCACAATACTAGAAGGGGGTGTTCTTACCAGCGCCACCTGTGGCCAGGTACTCAAGTACTTCTTGTTGACACCTCCTCAATTATTCCTCTGTCGTGCTTCTGACAAGACGTTCTGGGATACGCTTATGTTCTTGGAGTATTTTCACGACTTTGGTGAAGTATTTCTCTTTGATTTCGGCTGTCGCTTTACTGGAAACTTCTATTTTAGCTTAGTTAGCTTTTGGAATTAATTTGATTATTTTTGGTGACGAAGAGAGTATGAACTCTCGTTCACCTTTCAATGGCCGACCCTTCCCTTAGACGGAAGTGTTGGTGTCTAAGAGAGTATAGACTCTCTTTCTTAATTTTGCTTAACAAAAGTTATAGATTTATTTTATATCTCTCCGCCTCTTATAGGCCTCTTCGATTAACTTCCTTTTATTATAAACTTATTAAGATTAATTTTTATATTTGTTTATATTCGACCTTCCTAATAGTAGGCGGTCTTTTCTTGGTACCGAAGTTAATTATCGTGAGCCCGTCATTTCGGTTTTACCTGTTAACATATTATGCTATTTTAAGGTCTTTGAAAGAATTTCTTTGATAGTCTCGTACTTTTTCAAAGTTGAACTAACGTTTTGTTTGTCTCGGCAGTTGTTGACGTTCAGAACGTTTCAACTTGCACTCTATCGTTACGATAGAGAAAGAATGTTCACGGTTTCACATTGCAGTAAGAGTAACCGTGTCTAGCGTTTTGTTCATTCTTTCTTAACTTAATGGTTTTGATCCTAATAAGGAACTTTTCTTTTTGGGAAATATTTCAGTTTTTTCCTTTAACAATAATATGTTTTAACGATATATATGATTGGGCTCTTCTCTCAGGTTCTAAGTCAAGAGAGAGAGAGAGAGAGAGATAGAGACGGAGGGAGAAAGAGGATAAACGTTTCCCTCAAGCCTGCCAGGCGTACGAGTAACGTCGTTATCGTTTTGCTCTTATCCCTAGTCTCTTTAGGGGAAGAAACTAAACGTTTCTAGAGTGATCTAGT
Organism: Palaemon carinicauda; assembly: GCF_036898095.1. Lineage (NCBI taxonomy): Eukaryota > Metazoa > Arthropoda > Malacostraca > Decapoda > Palaemonidae > Palaemon > Palaemon carinicauda. The sequence goes on from NC_090755.1 coordinate 14,111,283, forward strand.
GTTTAGTCTCTTTCCAGCCACTGAATTTTCTTTCATTAGTTTTTTCTGTTACATTGTAATTCTGTTTTCGCAATTACTAACTTTTGAGAAGGATAGAATTGCGTGTTTCAGGTACAAACCACTTAAAGTTTCGAGTTCAGTGAAATAAGTGCAAACAGAAATCAAAGTGATAAGTGATTAGCGCAAAGTATGTCAGTGTTATGCGTGAGGGTACTTTTGTGCGCGCCAGTCGTCCTCCCAGTCCGGGACCTCTTGCAAGCTCCCAAGCCCAGGGGAGAAGCAATGTCGAAGGGCATAAGGGTTCGGCAGGCCTTGATCGGCGCACAGAAGTATCCTCGGTGGTTGTGGGCGTGTCTTACCGAGACCGTCACTCCCACCCGCAGTCGATTGAGCCCTTATTTTGCTCGTCTGCAGAAGAGTTTTAGAGGAGAAAATAAAGGCAGAGTTACGCTGGTCTCAGGTCTCAAGACCTCTTAAACGTAAAGTCCAGACCTATGCCAGACGTACGAAGTAAAGTTCAACAACCCGGCTGCACCCGTTCAGCCTGTGCTGCACCCGCCTGCACTCGCTGCACCCAGTCGCTACACCATCTGCCAGGCGTACGATGTTGTGGACTCTACTACAGTCCATGCAAGCACAGCTTTCGGACTTGATGCGTGAGTGTCGTGCTGAGAGTGTTGCACCTCCTGCACCTGTGGTGCACCAACCTCCTGCACCCGTTCAGCCTGTGCTGCACCCGCCTGCACCGGTGGTGCACCAACCTCCTGCACCCGTTCAGCCTGTGCTGCACCCTCCTGCACCGGTGGTGCACCAACCTCCTGCACCAGTTCAGCCTATGCTGCACCCGCCTGCACCGGTGGTGCACCAACCTCCTGCACCCGTTCAGCCTGTGCTGCACCCGCCTGCACTCGCTGCACCCAGTCGCAGCTCCATCTGCCAGGCGTACGATGTTGAACCACTTTCGGAGTTTGCTGTTCACAGTGTTGTTCAGCCTCAGCCTTCTTTAAGGCAACCCTTGCTTTGGGATCAGGAGAGTTACACTCTTCCTCCTCCTCCCCTTGCTGCTCCTCCAGTGGTGCAACTCTCGGTTGGGGTACAACAACCTCTCCCCTCCGTGAGTCTGTCTGCTCAACCAGCGCTGCACCGAGTTCAACCCTCATCTAGGCAAGCTCATCTACACCATGCACTTGCGCCTCAGGAGCCTCAGCTTGCTAGAACTTTACCTTGTTCTGCGCAGCCTCAACCTTCTCATGCTCCACTCATCTCTCAGGAACAGGAACGGACTACTCCGCCTCCGTCCTCCGCTTAGCTGGTACAATCCTTGGGTGCAACTCTTGCTAGGAGTCAACCTCCTTCACCCTTGCACCTGCCTTCTGCTCCGTCTGTTGTTCAGCCTATGCAGTCTGAACCTCAGGTTTTCCCTCAAGTTGAGGAAACCTCTGTTGTTGTTCCAGCTCGTTCTGACTCTGCTGTTCAGCATACCATGGCCTACATGCTCAGCATTCAGCATGCTCTGCATTCAGCATGCTCTGCATACAACATGCTCTGCATACAGCATGCTCTGCATTCAGCATGCTCTGCATACAGCATACTCTGCATACATCATGCTCTGCATACCTTACCGCATGCTTCTCAACACATCTTGGGTTGTTGCCAACTCACTAGACTGTCAAGCAGTTTCATAACGTTGCCTTCTAGTCTGCTGCTTTGCACCAGTGAACCCTCACTCAGAGAACTTAGCTTTTCTAGGATAAGGTCCCTGTAGATGAGAAAGTTCTTTTCTCCCTCCTTCTGATATTCCCTTGAGGACTCTGTCATTTGGAGGGAGCCTTTAGCTGCATAACCTCTTATGGACTTTTATTTAAGCATAACATGCTTACAGGGAAGGTAATGGTTACACTTCAGCCGCTAATCCCGTCTGTTACCACACCTGCTCCCATAGACCTTGAGCTGTGTTGCATGACATGCAGTCCAAGCTTAGTCCTTGTTAGAGGATTTTTTTGTTTACGGAGTCAATGTGTCACGGGGAAGACGTTCAACAACCAACAGAAGGGACTTGTTGTGACGCAGTGGGCAACCTCAGCAACCCGTTAAGGAGTTGTCTGTACGACCCAGACAGTCTAGACAGATTCGGGTTGTCACTGTACTTCCTCGCTTGCCCATGATTGACAGTTTACAGACTGTGCAGCAGTATCATGATCTTGTGTCCGGCTCCGTCAGACGACTGGCTTTTAAGAGCTCCCTCAAGTCGTCGCTGTCTGGAGATTTTCAAATGGACTATGGATCTGACCAAGGAACTGGGCCTCCTGGTCAATTTTGAGGAGTCTCAGCTCGTTCCATCCCAGACCATTGTCTCCTTGGGTATGGATCTTCAGAGTCGAGCTTTTCGGACTTGTCCGTCGGCCCCAAGGATCTTCCAAGCCCTAGAATGCATCCAGAGCATGCTGAGAAGGAACCGATGCTTAGTCAGGCAGTGGATGAGTCTAACAGGGACACTTTCATCGCTGGCCCTGTTCATCGAGTTAGGGAGACTCCACCTCCGCCCCCTTCAGTATCATCTAGCTGCTCACTGGATAAAGGACATGACGCTAGAGACGGGCTCAGTCCCTGTTTCCGAAGAGATGAGGTCTACTCTAACGTGGTGGAAGAACAGCATTCTTCTCAAGGAAGGTCTACCATTGGCTGTTCAGTCCTCCGACCACCGTCTCTTCTCGGACGCATCGGACACGGGCTGGGGTGCGACACTGGACGGACAGGAATGCTCGGGAACATGGAATCAGGAGCAAAGGACACTTCACATCTATTGCAAGGAGTTGTTGGCAGTTCATTTGGCCTTGATAAACTTCAAGTCCCTCCAGCTTAACAAGGTGGTGGAGGTGAATTCCGACTACACCACAGCCTTGGCTTACATCTCCAAGCAGGGAGGGACTCATTCGAGGAAGTTGTTCGAGATCGCAAGGGACCTCCTCATTTGGTCAAAAGATCGAAAGCTCACGCTGGTAACGAGGCTCATTCAGGGCGATATGAATGTCATGGCAGATCGCCTCAGCCGGAAGGGTCAGGTCTTCCCCACAGAATGTTTGCAGCAGACTTTGGGCCCTGTGGCATCAGCCAACCATAGATCTATTCGCTACCTCGATGACCAAGAGGCTCCTCTTGTATTGTTCTCCGATTCCAGACCCAGCAGCAGTTCGCGTGGATGCCTTTCTGCTGGATTGGTCCCATCTCAACCTGTATGCATTCCCGCCGTTCAAGATTGTCAACAGGGTACTTCAGAAGTTCGCCTCTCACAAAGGGACACGGCTGACGTTGGTTGCTCCCCTCTGGCCCGCGAGAGAATGTTTCACTGAGGTACTGCAATGGCTGGTCGACGTTCCCAGGACTCTTCCTCCTAGAGTGGACCTTCTGCGTCAACCTCACGTAAAGAAGGTACTCCCAACCTCCACGCTCTTCGTCTGACTGCCTTCAGACTATCGAAAGACTCTCAAGAGCTAGAGGCTTTTCGAAGGAGGCAGCCAGAGCGATTGCCAGAGCAAGGACGACATCCACTCTCAGAGTCTATCAGTCTTTATGGGAAGTCTTCCGAAGCTGGTGCAAGGCCAATGCAGTTTTCCTCAACCAGTACCAATGTAACCCAGATTGCTGACTTCCTGTTACATCTAAGGAACGTAAGCTCCCTATCAGCTCCTACGATCAAGGGTTACAGAAGTTTGTTGGCAGCGGTTTTCCGCCACAGAGGCTTGGATCTTTCCTCCAACAAAGATCTACAGGACCTCTTAGGTCTTTTGAGACCTCAAAGGAACGTCGGTTGTCCACTCCAGGCTGGAATCTAGACGTGGTCCTAAGGTTCCTAATGTCATCAGGATTTGAACCGCTCCAATCAGCCTCTTTTAAGGACCTCACATTAAAAAACTCTTTTCCTCGTGTGCTTAGCAACAGGTAAAAGAGTAAGTGAGATCCACGCCTTCAGCAGGAACATAGGTTTCACATCTGAAACGGCTACATGTTCCTTGCGGCTCGGTTTTTTTGGCTAAAACGAGCTTCCTTCCCGTCCTTGCCCTAAGTCGTTCGAGATCCCAAGCCTGTCCAACATGGTGGGGAACGAACTAGAGAGAGTACTTTGCCCTGTTAGAGCTCTTAAGTACTATTTAAGAAGGTCAAAACCATTACGAGGACAATCAGAAGCCTTATGGTGTGCTATCAAGAAGCCTTCTCTACCAATGTCTAAGAACTCAGTTTCTTACTACATCAGGCTTCTGATTAGAGAAGCAAATTCTCATCTGAAGGAAGAAGACCTTGCTTTGCTGAAGGTAAGGACACATGAAGTGAGAGCTGTGGCTACTTCAGTGGCCTTCAAACAGAACCGTTCTCTGCAGAGTGTTATGGATGCAACCTATTGGAGAAGCAAGTCAGTGTTCGCATCATTCTATCTCAAAGATGTCCAGTCTCTTTACGAGTACTGCTACACCCTGGGTCCATTCGTAGCAACGGATGCAGTAGTAGGCGAGGGCTCAGCCACTACATTCCCATAATTCCATAACTTTTTAACCTTTCTCTTGAATACTTTTTATGGGTTGTTCGGTCGGCTAAGAAGCCTTCCACATCCTTGTTGATTTGGCGGGTGGTCAATTCTTTCTTGAGAAGCGCCGAGGTTAAAGGTTGTGATGAGGTCCTTTAGTATGGGTTGCAGCCCTGTATACTTTAGCACCTTTGGGTTGATTCAGCCTCCAAGAGGAACGCTGCGCTCAGTAAGGAAGACGAACTTAAAAAAGAGACAGAGTAACGGTTCAATTCGACTTCCTTACCAGGTACTTATTATTTCATTGTTATTTGAGATAACTGTTATATGAAATATGGGATACTTAGCTATCCTTTAATCTTGTACACTGGTTTTCACCCACCCCCCTGGGTGTGAATCAGCTACATGATTATCGGGTAAGTTTAATATTGAAAAATGTTATTTTCATTAGTAAAATAAATTTTTGAATATACTTACCCGATAATCATGATTTAATTGACCCTCCCTTCCTCCCCATAGAGAACCAGTGGGACCGAGGAATAATTGAGGAGGTGTCAACAAGAAGTACTTGAGTACCTGGCCACAGGTGGCGCTGGTAAGAACACCCCCTTCTAGTATTGTGATAGCTGGCGTATCCCTCCATAGAATTCTGTCGGGCAACAGAGTTGACAGCTACATGATTATCGGGTAAGTATATTCAAAAATTTATTTTACTAATGAAAATAACATTTTACTGTAAGTATTGTTTACATAACCTGGTTAAATCATGAATATGCTAATTTTATTTCCACCTTAACCTGTTTTGTATAACTGTTACCTTAGGCTAGGCTAATCTTAAGGTGGGCTGAACTATCGAGTGTGCCCCCAGTGTAAGCTTAACTTTAGGGTAAATATGCTACAATTATGTTAGGAATGAGGATAATCCTTGTGATCTATGGGTGTATGTATGATAGCTGTTATTTTCGGTTGAATTTATGTTTGTGTCTGTGTTTGTAACTTAAGGACCTTCAGTACTATAGAAAGAATCACTATTATACTAATTAATCTACATTGGCTGCCAAGTAAAGCGAGGATTGAGTTTAAAACGTGTACAATAACCCACCAAGCTATCAGAACCGAACGTCCAAAATATCCAAGAGAATTTCTACATATTGTACAGCCAACAAATCGTCCTGACACGAGAATAGTTACAAATGGTTTCAAACTATTAGAACCTAGATATATGTCTACTGTAGGCTCTAGAGCCTTTAAATATGCTGCCCCGAGACTGCACAAGAAGCTCCCACGAGACATGCGAATAATTGAAGATTTGTTCCGTAACTGGAATACAAACCTACGCTATTCATTTTGGGGTATTACTTTCTGGGAAGCTGAAATGACGAGCCATTAAAATTTAGCGAGGGTTAACTACCCATACCGCTAAGTAGGGGCCTAGCTTGCTACCGTTCCCACTCACACACCGGTGATTTAGCTCACTTACTTTTGGCTCGGATGGAGACCGGTTGTAACCGCTCTTCCTCCTCGCCTATTTTGGACTGCCATTAATTTTTATTTGTTCCATAACCAAAATACAAACCACGCTATTTACATAGGGTATTACTTTCGGCGTAGCTGAAATGAAGAGCCATTAGATTTTAACAAGGGTTAAACTACCCCCGCGCTAGTTAGCACGGGGGTAGGGGAGGGGTAGCTAGCTACCCCTCCCCCCCACACACTGGTAAGCTGCCCCACTTCACTTTTGGCTCGGACGATGAACAGACTTCTCTGTCCCATCCTCGCATGGCAGCCATTAATGTTTTGTCTTTACAGTACTTAATTACTTACCTTTCTTATACTTAATATATATGTAAACATTCTTATGTTTATGTATATATTTGAGTATAGAAATACAGTAAGTTTCCTTTTCAGTGTTTGTGCTGTGTGTGTGTGTAGGAAGTCCACTCAATTGTACGACAACATCTCCGTGTGGTCCCAGGCTCCCACGATGACATTTCATGGGTCGCGATCTCTCCCTTGGTCCTTCGATCTCCCTTCGGCGTGCGCCGTGGGGAATCGTCGTCGCTGGACTTTATTTATTCATCTGTTTCTCCGCTGTTCCTCCTTTCCTACGGGGAACTTGGTCTATCAGCGTAGGGAACTTGGGAGTTTAGTTTGACTACGGTCTCTCTCTCTCTCTCTCCTTGAGGTCGTTCACCCTTTTATTACTACTACGTATTACGGTAGCTTCCTTCCCGTTGCGGGTTGAGTTGCTACTCCGTTTATTTTGTCTCAATTATTTTTAAACAAATCTAATTGTATTTGTTAACTTTTCAGCTTCTGTGTAGAACACTTCCCTTCAGGGTTCATTTGTTCTTACTATTAGGGAACATTCTTAGATGAATTACATAATTATAATTGTTATAATTCTGTTTTGTTACAGTTCTCCGCCTTCCCCCCTTCCCGTGATTTTCAGTGGGGGAGGAGGGCGCATTCCTGGTGCGTAATTCTTATGTTCTTTTCCCTCAGGGGTTCCTCTTCGGAGTTCCCCCGGGGAATAAATGTCAACTAATTATTTTATTTTCACAGTTAACTATCCACTTTTTCGTTTGCCTAATGTGCCAACGAAGCAGAGCTGTCCTGTTGGGGCCTGGGGAGTCTGCTGTTGCCGCCTCCTCTACGACTTCGTCATGGGCGTGTTCCCTTCTCCTAGAAGTTCTCCCATGACAACTGTCAGGTCCTTAGTTCATTTAGAACGCTCAGGAGGTTCGCTTCCATGGGTGGGTAACTTCCCTTCTGAGGGAGGTTCCCTTCCCAGGTATGAGTTTTTTCCCCATCTGGGGGGGGCAACTTCTCTTACCTTAATAATTCCTGGTTGGTTTTTCCCGGGTTCTCGGGCGGTTCCTCTTGGTGCTGAGCGACTGCTTTTGTAACCATTCTCTAGGGGCTGAGCAGTTGCAAGGCCGGACCATGGAATTCGTGCGATTATGCTCTTGGTGCTGAGCGATCGCACTTGCAGCTACGCTCAAAGGGCTAGGCAGCTGCAGGAGCTCCTCTTCGGAGGGTTTCTCTTTATGGTCAGCTTGCTGATCCAACGGCCCTAAGGGGCGCCTTCATCAGTTCTTCTGGTCTCTTCTACAAAGTGTTCTCCTCTCTCGTTCACGAGAAGGACACTCATAGAGACACCTCTTCGGAGGACTCCCCTGCTGTTGTTGCTGAAGGCTCAGTTCTCCCCTCCGAACATCCTTCGAGGGGGCAGCTGAGTCCAACGATCTCTCCTTCGAGTGTCTCTCCCCCTCGGGGGAGTTCACTAACAGAGACTCCTCTTCGGAGGACTGATGATGGTGCTCCTGTTCGTGGTCGTCTTCATCTTCAGCCGCAGAGGATCCTCCTCGACGAGAACAGACCGTTACAGCTGCTTTGCTAGACCTTTCGGCAGATCGTTCGCGATCTCCGACACCTGCCAGACCTTCTTGTCTTTCATCTCTGTTCCTGGACGCAGATACGCAGTGGGCGCCACTCCACCCCGTTTTCCGACGGGCACCGGTCCCTTCGGGGCTAAGGGCTTATCTCACAATGTGAGTAAGTCCCTTAGTGCCAGGTTTTTTTACCTGTAGCGCGCAGTAGTTTGCAAATACTCTCCTGCTGTAGACCAGTCTTCTGCTGAATCAACACTCCAGCGATCTCCTGTAGCCGAGTCTCGCTGTAGATCTCCTGATCGCCAACGCTTCTGGGACCTTCTGTGCGGCTACGCGCTTTGTGCAGCTACGGTCTCCTGAACGCCCACGATCGCCTGCTCGCCGGCGCACATCTGATCGTCCTTTTCTGATGTGCGCAATGTGCGCCGACGTTCGCCCTCGCGCCCACGATCTCCGGATCTGGGCGCAAGCAGAGAGATTATTTCTTTACTGAACTCCACGTTCACCTGCTCGCCAGCGCGCATCTGCGCCCCTTTTCCTGATGTGCGCCAACGTTTGCCCACGCGCCCACGATCTTCGGATCTGGGCGCAGGCAAGGAGTTTATTCCTTCGCCTCCTCGCCGACGATCTCTCTGGTTCTGCACCTTCGCTGATATCGTCTGGCCGCGCATATCTTCTGGCCACGCAACTACGCGCCTACGATCTCCCGGTTCCTGCCTAGTCGCGCGCAGTTCAAGCAGTTCCTACGCTAGCGCACAGGCGCTCACAGGTTCTTCTGGACTCGCAGCGCCCTTCTGAAGTTTCGCGCCAAGCGCGCCCGCGCACGGTTCCAGTTCCAGCGCGCCAACGCGCCAGCACGCTTCCACTTCACACCGTGCCGCCCAGGAGACACCTAAGCTAGCGCACGGGCGCTCACAGGCGCCCAGCGATCTCATAAGCGCCCGCGCGATTCTTCGCCTGCGCGCAATCGTTTTCAACGCTTCAATCGTCGTAGGTTTCTTACGCTCCTTACGCTCCCACGGGTTAACTCTCCTGTACGTGATCGGTCGCTACGTGCCACCGCTCACCAACGCTCGCCAACGCGCCAACGCTTGCGCCTTCGCCCGCCTACGAGCCATCGCTCGCTTACGCGCCATCGGTCTCACGGCCGCCTGCGCTCGCCCTTACGACCGCGCGCCCACACACCAGGGCGCCCACGCGCATGCGTGCCTGCGCACCTGCGCACCCATGTTCGCCCGTGCGCGAACCAATGGTTTCCCATCGCGTGAGCGCCAGCGCGATTCCCGCCAGCGAGCCATCGCTCGCCAAAACGCGCCATCGGTCTCCCGACCGCCAGCGCTCGCCCTTACAACCGTGCTCGCTCTCACCTGCACGCTCTCGCCCACGTTCACCCGCACGCGAACCAACGATTTACCGTTGCAAAAGCGCCAGGGCGATTTCGACCGTGATTCCCGTCGGGTTTTTGCAACACGGGCAACCTGGCGAGTCTTCTGGAGCGCGTACTTCCAGATCACGATCTTCACCCCGTAAACGCAGAACATGGCACGTGCAAGAGCAGGAAGAATCTTTAGAGAGGTCTGGGCAACATTCTTCTCCTTCTTTTCAGGCAGGCCCCATCATCTCTTCTTCTCAGGATCGTTCGATTTCCTTCTCCCCAGCGGGAGTCGCTGACACTGCATCTGTCAGCCATCAGCAGAGGAGGTACTTCGAGATCATGGGGAAACCTGGTTTAGCCCTTCCTCTCTACCATTCCTTGGAAGGGGGCTTACTAGGGAGTTTTTCTCTCGAGAAATTCTTCGCCCGGCAGGTGACATTCTCGACTTCGGAGATCTTAAGCCAGGAGAAAGCCTCAAAGTGTGCCATGCGGGCCACTTCATGGCTGGTCATCTGGCTTGGATCTCTGGGCATCCTGTTGCGATACGAAAATTTTTCCAAGGAGAGCTTCATGAAGGTCATGGAACTTTCCTCCTCTCGGGCACGAGCACCATCGTTTCCCGGCTCACCAAGTTTCGAACTTGTGGGCAAACTGGATGTTGAAGCATTGAGATTCAGTGACCGAGAGGTTCCTCTCGGAAGTCCCAACCATGGATGTTGGCAAGCTCAGACACTCTTCCATCCTTGGAAAGACCTTGTTTTGAGCCCAAGGACTGGGAACGGACAGCTGAGAGGTGGAGAAAGTCGAATCACGATTCGCTCCTCCAAAGGCGCTTACATCCAGACCCTACAAGCCTCCAGCTCCTCAACAACAACAGCCTCGTCAGCCTAGGACATCGGAACCGGCCCCGGCAGCTAAGACAAGGTATCAAAACAGCAGCCCCCTCCTGTCAGAGACAAGAAGGGCGGGAAGTCCTCCTGGGGAGGCAATAATCCTAGAGGGAGCGGCCGAGGCCGCAAACGCTAGGATTGGCAACCCCCCTGCATGGTCCCCAGTGGGGGGATGCCTAAGGTTGCGTGCTCAGGTGGCAGCAACTCGGGGCCGATTCCTGCACGATCTCCTTGATCAGCCAAGGATATCGCGTCCCGTTCTTTACATCTCTACCTCCACTGACAGCGAATCCAGTGTCGCTGAGCTCCTATGCCATGGGATTGGCAAAGGGGCTAGCCCTTCGGGCAGAAGTCGAAACCATGCTCAAGAAGGATGCTCTCCAAAAGGTCATCGACGGCTCCCCCCCGGCTTCTTCAGTCGACACTTTCTTGTAAGAAAGCGTCTGAAGGCTGGAGACCTGTCTCGACCTCTCAGCCCCGAACAAGTTTGTCGAACAAACTTCGTTCAGCGTGGAACAGCAGAGTCGATCAGGTTTGTAGTGAGACCACAAGATTTCATGTGCTCACTGGATCTGAAGGACGGGTACTTCCAGATCCCAATCCATCCGTCTTCCAGGAAGTACTTGAAATTCAGCCTAGACAACAATAATATACCAGTTCAAGGTGCTGTGTTTTGATCTCTCCACAGCACCGCAGGTGTCCACCAGAATGTTCACCCTGTTATCTTCATGGCCACACAGGAGCGGCATCCGTCTCCTTCGCTTTCGGGATGACTGGCTAACCCAGGCAGTCTCGGAATCGACCCTTCCTCAACACCGAGACAAGCTTCTGGGACTTTGCCAAGATCTAGGGATCATGGTAATTCTCGAGAAGTCTTCTCTGCTTCCATCTCGACAACTGGGATATCTAGGCATGATATTAGACTCCAATCTCCAAGCCTTCTTATCAGATGACAGGATAGCAAGGCTGAGGAGAGTCGCAGAACCTTTCTTCAGACGAGGAGAGCTTCCAGCCCAGTCTTGGTTATGCCTCCTAGGTCACCTTTCCTCCTTGGCCAGGCTAGTTCTAACGGACGCCTCAGGATGAGATCCCTGCTTTGGCGGCCCAAGTCCCGGTGGAATCAAGACACGATTCCCCGGACATTCTGGTCCCTTTGGGACCTGCGGAATGAATGGACCTGCAGTGGTAGTTGACCTACGGAAACCTTTGCAAGGGAATGGATCTTCTCGTCCTTCCTCCGCATTTGATGCTGTTCTCGGACTCGTCAAAACAAGGGGGGGCCCACGTTCTGAATCAGGCCCATGGTCAGAACCAGAAGGGTACCTCCACATCAATCTGCTAGGAATGAAGGCCGTATTCTGGCCCTTCAACACTTCCAACAGACCCTGGCAAGTCACCCCGTGAAAGACAACTCCACGGTAGTGGCTTTTTTCAACAAGCAGGTAGGTACCTTTTCATAACAGCTTTCTCATCTTGCAGTAGAGATACTGAGATGAACCGAAGTCCACTCAATACCCTATCGGCTCGCTTCATTCCGGGCAAAGGAATGTGCTCTCCGACAGTCTGAGCAGGGCCTCACAGATAGAGAGTACCGAGTGGTCTTCGCCCCCCCCCCCCCCCTGGTAGCCAACAAGTCCTGTCCTTGTGGATCTGTTTACGACAGCCTTGAATTTCAAGCTGCCACTGTACTACTCCCAGTCCCAGACCCCAAGGCACTCTGGCAAGATGTCTTCCTACAATGGTGGGACATCATCGACGTCTACGTCTTCCCACCATTCTGTCTGTTGAGAATGGGGCTCAACAAGACCAGGCTATCGGTCAACCTGTCGATGACTCTGATAGCTCCGCTGCGGCATCATGCAGAGTGGTTCCCGGAACTTCTGCATCTCCTGACGGAACTCCTGAGAGAGCTACCCCCACAACATGAGCTACTCAAACAACCACAGTGCAACATCTACCACAAGCCGTAGCATTGCTTCGGCTTCACGCCAGGGACCATCCAGCATCTCCTCACAGAGAGAGGCGTTCTGCAACAAGTTGCGGAGCAGATGTCTCGACACCTGCGAAAGTCATCTGCAGGGGTCTACCAGGTGAAGTGAAGAGTCTTCTGTGGTTGGTGTCGTGGGAGAGGTACCTCTCCCCTTGATGCCACTATTCCAGCAATAGCGGAGTTATTGTATATCGGCGGGAGGAAATGCGCCTTTCGCTCTTGGCGGTGGAAGCCTATCACTCAGCCTTAAGCCTGGCCTTCAGGCTGAAAGGAATAGACATTTCCTCCTCGCTGGATCTTTCTTCGCTCATACGAAACTATGAACTTACCTGCCCCCAGTCGGAAATGAGACCTCCTCCATGGAACTTGGTTCGGGCTCTTAGGGCTCTTAAGAGATCTCCTTGCGAACCATTACGCCAGGCTTCTGATCGTCACCTGTCTTGGAAGACGGTGCTCCTGCTCGCTCTGGCCTCGACCAAGCGTGTCAGCGAACTTCATGGTCTCTCGTACGACGTTGCCCATTCAAGAGAATAGGTGGAGGTAACGTTCAGGTTCGTCCCTGAGTTGGTTACTAGACTCAAAATCTTGGAGTCCCGGACCTTCGGTTCGACTCCTTCAGGATTTCGAGTCTCCGTTCTGTAACAGATGACCCAGACCTTCTCCTACTATGCCCAGTAAGGAGTCGGAGAGGTTATCTTAAAGAACAGCTGCAGTTCGTCCTCACATGCAAGCCCTGTTTGGGAGCACACGAAGGACGGAGAGGAGGGTCATCAAGAATGCCTTTTCAGCCTAGATTCAAAGGGTCATCTATCATGCCCTGAATCCAGACCCTTTTCCATCACGTCGCCTTAGAGCACACGATGTCAGAGGCATCGCAACGTCCCTGGCCTTCAAGAGGAACTACTCTGTGACGCAGGTGCTACAAACTGGAGTCTGGAAGCGTCAAACGACCTTCACAGCCCACTACCTGCAGGACGTGACCCACAGGAGCCTCGATACGTTTTCTATCGGCCCTGTGGTGGCTACACAACAGCTGGTCTAACCTCAGGCTCCTTAATGGACAGGTAGCAGAAGGTTGAGGGCATTGTTACCCAGTTTTAGACTGCATGAATGAAAGTAGTATGTCTGGCCCTTACTTCTTTCTTCATCCTCCCCTCTCTTGGGGACAGCAGCATCCTGGGTTCTCTGCATAGCTGACCTTAAACCTCTGCAGGTAAACCATGCTTCCTTGTGTTCCTAGTATTAATACTGTCGCGTCCCCCATACCCTGACGAGGTGGTATTGGGTACGTCCTAGCCTAGAATTCCAGGTAAAGGACTTCAGGTCGACTTCCTAGGACAAGTCACACTTCTTCCCTCCACACACAAGCTTATGTAGGCCGCGCGTTTCTTGTGTACCAAGAAACTTGCGAGGTGTAGGGACTCTTTTTCTCGAGTGCTGCTCACTCGGATTCTGAGTCCCCAGGTAAGCCAAAGCCAGTAAGGCTGGGGACTTTCCACCCTTCCTAAGGTTAGGTAAGTCACCCCATGTAAATAGCGTGGTTTGTATTTCGGTCATGGAACAAATGACAAATTCGGAGATAATT
>NC_090755.1:14127536-14206025 GCF_036898095.1 Palaemon carinicauda
CGATAAACGAGGGTTCACTGTATACAACAGGTACTCAAGACACTTGAGAAAGGCCGGGGAACCTTCCCTTCCGACCTCCCCCCTTGTCCATCAGTCTTCTCGTGGGCGGATATCGTTGACTCGGCCTCTGCCGCAGGGGAATCGTCATCATTTGAACCCTCCTCGTTCAACTGTGGATTTCTGAGCAAAGGGAGTGTGGCCTCTCAGAGATTTACTTTGGTCTTTCTCTTCTCAAGGTCGTTCACCTTTCATGGGCCTCCGACAGTGGGTTAGGTTGCGCTTCCGATTATTTTCTTAATTATTTAAGTGAAATTATAATTGTTTGTAATACTACTTTTCAGCTTCTCCGTGGAGAACAATTTCCTTCGGAGGATTGCCGGTTCGTCAAGTTAGTGATTATTTTTAGCTGATTCAAATAATTATAATTCTTGTTTTATTACAGTTGCTCTCTGCTCCCCTTCTCCCGTCGATGTCGACCGGGGAAGGGAGGGCGCAGTACTTAATTTATGTTTGTTCCCTCGGTGGTCTCCCTTCCCATCACGGACTAGGTGTTCCTCCCGAGGGAGTTTTATGTTACATAATTCATTTTATTTTTCCTCAGATAGCAATGCAGTTCTTCGTTTGACGAAGCAGAGCTGTTTTGTTCATGCCTGGGGAATCTGCTATCACTGCCGTCCCTCAGAGGGGCGTCATCCCTTCTCTTAGAAGTACACCCGTGGCAGCACCTGATCAGTACTTCATCTTCGAGGAACCCGCTCTGGTATGCTTCCTCAGGCAGCACTCTTGTCAGATCATCTTAGAGCACTACCAGGAGGTTCACCTCCAGTGGTTGGACTACTTTCCCTTCCGAGGGCGAGTTTTCTTCCCCAGGTGTAGGGTTGTTGCTCCCTTCCGAGGGAGAACTTCCCTGCATCTTCATCACTTCATTGACTCCAACTGCTGTTGCTGTCTCTGCCTAGACTAAGCCCCCCCCCTCCCCCCCTGAGTCTCACTTCCTTCAGGGGCGGAACATAGTCTTAGGCAAGTCTCCTGCGAAGTGATCACCTCTCTCGTTCGCGAGAGGGGCCACTTATAGAGACTCATCTTCGGAGGATTGCTACTGCTGAAGGTCAGCTTGCTGATCCAATGGCCCTCATGTGCGTCATCTGTTCCTGGACCTTCTCCTGATGACGCTGCAGCTAGTCCTCGTCCTTCGGTCCTGGACTCTTCTGTAGATCATTCACGATCTCCCATCAGGGGATGTTCATCCTTCCAAAGGGCACATCCCAGTTCCTGATCATCCTACCAGCTGACTTGCCGACCTACCATCGCCTTTCCTGTCCCCGGAACAGCCTCCTGAGGCCCTACCTAAGCGTACAGCTACGCGCCAACGCTCTACAGCTCGCCAGCACTCTTCTGCGCATTCAACGAAAACTGGACTTCGGCAGAAACTAAGCACCAGCATCATCCTGTGCGCCAACACTCCAGTACTCTCCTGCGCACTCCCGCGAGAGGCAAAAAGAATGAAAACTTGTGCACAGGTCACCATTGCCCCATTCCCCTCCCCGCAAACGCATTACAGCATGCTCGCCGGGAAAAAAGGGAAGAGGCTTTACAGAAGGGTTCAAGATCCCGAAGATTCCATCTTCTAAGGCGAATCAACCGCACCTACCATCGATCGAAACTCCTCGCAGGGAACTCTAGGTCCCTTCCTCTTCTGGAGTTTTTTTTCCTGACAGTACCCCTGTCAGCAAGCATGATCTGAATGTTGCAGACAGCCTATCATTAGCACGATCATCAATTTCTAGCTCATCTTCCACCAATGAGAAATCATCAACCGACTGATCGCTAGATCACCGTTTGCTGATCACTAGCTCGCAGATCACCAGATCGCCAATTGCTAGTCAATAACCAATCATCAGCTTCCTGATCACTAGATCGCCGATGGGCTGCTCGTCTTTCTTCGACCATTGACCTCAGCTCGCTGATCTCTGACTAGCCAATCGTCAGCTTGCTGATCTCTAGCTCACCGATCGCCAGTCCACGATCGAGCACTGATCATCAATGGCTCACCGATCACCAGCTGACGATCATTAAACCATTCTGCTGTCTCTCAGGGTTCTCCAAGCCAATCACCAACTCATTAATTGCCAACCTTCCTTGGCTGACTGACCAGACAGCCTTCATCTGCCTGTCAGTTACCATCTTCAGCTCATCGGCAGTTCGCCGTTGACCAGCAGTTCATCACTCAGAATTGTTAGTCGACCTCTGCCCATGGTTCCCTAGATCGGAAGGCATACAACACACTTGTTCGCCATCACACCAATCCACTGAAGCGATCAGCAAACGATTGACAGCCCCCATCAGCGGCTTGTTGACAGGTGACTACTTGCAAGCACATTCTAACTGCACAGTAACCACGATACCCAGCCGTTAACCATTGATTAACATTCGCCAGACCGATGCTGTTCTAAGGAATAGCATCAATCCCATCAGGGCACTTGGTAGGGTTAAGTGTTGCTTTACTTCCATCAGTAGTAGGAGTTCCCTCCCAGGGAAGAATCCTTACATAGGGTATCGCGTCCCATCCTTTCCGCCACGAGTCAAGACCCCAGCGTCAACAATCTCCCGTTGTGAAAGGATCCGCAAGGAGCTGTCCCTTTGGGTCGACGTGCACACCATGTTGGAGGAGTTCGGACAAGGGCTAAGACCACAAGTCTTCACTTGCACGCTGGACCTAAAGGATGCAGACTTCCAGGCCCAAACCATCCATCTTCTAGGAAGGAATAAAGATTCAGTCTAGGCAAACAAGAAACACCAGTTCAGGGCTCTGTGCTTCGGTCTTTCCACAGCACCCATCCTGGACTTGCAGGACCGGCTTTTGTCTCCTCCGTTTCTGGACGACTGACTGACCTAAGTAGACTCGGTGGCAACTTTGTGTTAGCACCGGAACTTCTGATCATGGTAATCATGGTAAACTTGTGGAGGTCCTCCCTTCTCCCCTCTCAGAAGACTGGTATATCTGGGAATGATTCTAGACACCAATCTCCACAAAACCTTTTCATCAAAGACAGGGGGAGAAAAGCCCCCCAACCCAGGATGCCGAACAGCAGATCTTCACCTGTCCTTGAAGACAGGTCTCTTGCTCCTTTTGGCTTCAGTCAAGAGAGTTGGTAAATCCTTTGGTCCTCTTTCAATGTCTCATTCCTAGCAATGGGTAAGGTAATACTCGACTTTGTTCCTAGGAGCTTGGATCTCACATTCAAACCATTCAGATTGGGAGTCCTATGTAGCGTGACCAACGATCCAGATCAACTGCTGGAGGAAGAACTTGATGTGCTACCTCAAGAGAACTACAGGAGCTCACCCCTGTGTCAATACTCTTCGTCAGCTCGGGGAAGGTCAAGCGAAGGATCACCAAGAACACGTTCTCGGCTTGGATTTGCAAGGTCGTAGACTGAGTGTTGAATCCTGATCCTTCTCCTTAAACGAAATGACCCACAGCTCATGACGTTAGGGGCATAGGTACATCCCTAGCATTCCAGAAAACTACTGAAACAGGTGCTGCAAACGGGTGTGTGGAAGCATCAGACGACCTTCACCACGAACTACCTGCAAGACGTAACTCAGGAACTTGGATACATTCTCCATTGGCCCTGTGATGACTACTCAACAAATGGTTTAAATACCTCGGCTCCTTGATGGGCAAGTAGCAGATGGTGTAGTGCAGAGGTTACCCGGGATTAAGTCTGGGATGAATGACAAGAATGACTGGCTCTTTCTTTCATCTTCCCATATCTGGGGGAAGAGCACCTATGGTACTCTGCAAGCTGGCTTCCTCTGTCTGCAGGTAAAACCACTTCCCTTGTGTAACCTGATATAGAGATATCTTGTCGTCCCCATACCACCTGGCTGGGTGGGATTAGGTAATGTCTATGGTTGGTTCAAGGATTCCTTCATTTTTGAGAATTCTTACCCAGACTAGTCACACTGCTGGTATCACACAATCACAGAGAATGCTCAGGCCGCTAAAGCGTGCTATTGCACATAGGTTTTAGCCAGGTGTCAGGGTTTTCTCCCCTTATATGTGCGTAGCACGAAGGGGGAAAACCCTCAGGTCAAAAGCCATCCTGTTGGTTAGCACTTCCACCCACCTTAGGGTGAGTCTTCCCTAATAAAGAGTGAAAGGGTTTGTATTTAGTGTTGGAACAAATGACAAATTTAAAGTAATTAGCATTTTTCCAAACGATACAAAAATTGAGCTCTTTTTACAAAATTTGGACACCATCACCTATCCCCCCCCCCGATAAGTCTTGCCTACAAGCAAAAATGACGATAGAAGACAGGTGTGTGTGTTAGCAGGGTAGTCGGTACTAGTAATCCCCCCCCCCCCAAGTAGCAGTAGGGTGGTTACACCTGGCTAAGAGTCTTATGGTTAGTCATTCAGCTTCGCTGAAAGTATATTTCCTAATAAAGAGTTCAAGGTTTGTATCATTAGGAAAAATACAAATTACTTTAACTTTGTCATTTTTAAGAAGCATAGGTTTTAAAGTTGAAATTTAGATGTCTATCATAGGTTTTAATCGTTATATTTTTAGCATTTACATTTTATACATATATCTTTCCCTCCCGAATTTATTTGTCCCAGCCCTGTAAGAATAAACTTTGACTCATCATAATATATATATATATATATATATATATATATATATATATATATATATATATATATGTATATATATATATATATATATATATATATATATATATATATATATATATATATATATATATATATATATATATATATATATACTGTATATATATTATTAGTTTTCATTTTAATTTGAACAGGTTGTGGGAAAACATCTGTGTTGATATCGCTCTAATACCATCCTTCCCATTTGCGGAAAGAAGCCAAATTTGGAAGGCTCGCGTCTGAGTAGCAGAGAGAATCCACTGGTAAGTTATCCTACGATGGGGATTCTCAACTTTTGACTCTTGGTGAAATTTTACCCTTTTTGTTGCCCCCTTTCATTTTTCTCCAATATTCCACAGCCCCTGTTAAAAAAAAAAAAAAAAGTTTATAAAAATTTTGATTTCTAACAATATTCTGAAATTTACAGAAAGTCCTCAACTTACAAACTTAATAGGGTCCAAGAGGCTGTTTGTAGGTTGAATTGTTTGCAAGTCGAATTTTTTTAAGTTTTGTCTTAGGGAAGGCTTCACCTAACTTGAATGCCTACGATTTTCAGCTGCAAATGTCAACAAATAGTCTTTCATATTGCAAATGTCGCCTTATATACTGCACTAAATTATACTGTATATTGGTTTATTAGTATTTTATTATAAGCTTTTGGTACAATATATAGGTTTTATGTTTTCAGTTGGATATGTTTGTGTCTCCCAATGTTTGTAAGTTGGGGACCTCCTGTATTGTACAGTAAATGATTTACAACATTCTGGCAAGGCCCCAGGTTAAGACTCCATGTCCTCATGGAGCCACGTTGGGAACCCTGGAGAGAGACTGTTTCAAGATCATTGGTAAAGTGAGAACTTGAGTTTTTGAATTGCCTTTTCGTATGCTTTAGGGTTATGGTGGCCTGGTGGTAGCGTCCTTGCCTGGTGATTGCCTAACTGGGGTTAAAGTCCCGCTCAAACTCGTTAGTGGTCACTGTAACCTCACCATCCTTGTGAGCTAAAGTGGGGGGATTGAGGGAGCCTATGAGTCTATCTGCTAAGTCATCAGCAATCATTGCCTGGCCCTCCTTGGTCCTAGCTTTGGCACTGATATGTACAGTATACAGTATATGGTCAGTCTCTAGGGCATTGTCCTGCTTGATAGGGGAATGTTGTTGTCCCTTGCCTCTGCCATTCATGAGTGGCCTTTAAAGCCTTTAGTATTCTTTTGTGTTCAGTTGTTTTGTGGTATTGGTGATGCATTGGTAGTTGTTTTGAATCTTTTCTTTTTATATCAGGAAGTAATTCTATATTCTGTCAATCATTGCAACTTTAAAATTTTCAATATTAAACTTACCCGATAATCATGTAGCTGTCAACTCCGTTGCCCGACAGAATTCTACGGAAGGGATACGCCAGCGATCACTATACTAGAAGGGGGTGTACTCACCAGCGCCACCTGTGGCCAGGTACTGCAGTACTTCTTGTTGACACCACCTCAATTTTTCCTCTGTCGTGCTTCCGGCAAGACGTTCATGGATACGCTTATAATTTTGGAGTCTTGTTCACGGTTTTTGGTGAAGTATTGCTCTAAGATTTCAGCTTTCGCTATACTGGAAACTTTTCTATTAGCTTAGATAGCTTTTATTTGATTTGATTAATGGTTAACGATCTTTTGCTTTATTTGGAATCCCCCTTGACTAGCTCTTTGATTCAAGATGTCCGACCTTTCTCAAGCCCCTCCCCATAGACGATGTAGGTCTTGTAATAGGCGTATTCCGAAGGCCTCGGTTGATCCTCACACCGCTTGTTCCGACTGTAGGGAAATATCCTGTCAGTTGGAAGATCGATGTGAGGAATGCGCCGGACTTTCGGAACTTGAGTTTGTTCGATTCCTTAAATATACCACTAAGTTAGAGAGAGAGAGAGTTAGGAGGAGTTCTGCTCGCTCTTCGCTTTATTCCTCACCTCATGATCCTCAACCTTTTCCTCCCCCTGTAGTGGCTACCCCCGAACCTACTATTTGTGCTCAGCTTGATATGTCCGATGTTTTGCGTGCCATTCAGGCTTTAGGTGACAAAGTGGAATCGGTAGTGAGTGACCACAAGTTCCTCTTGGCGGACGTCAAGGAACTTAAGGTCAAAAGTGCAGTGGGAAGTGGTAGTGCCAGTGCTGTGCCGAGTGCTAGTGTCAGTGCGGTGCCGAGTGCTAGTGTCAGTGTCAGTGTTGTGCGTGAGGGTACTTCTGTGCGTGCCAGTCGTCCTCCCAGTCCGGGACCTCTTGCAAGCTCCCAAGCCCAGGGGAGAAGCAATGTCGAAGGGCAAAAGGGTTCGGCAGGCCTTGATCGGCGCACAGAAGTATCCTCGGTGGTTGCGGGCGTGTCTTACAGAGACCGTCACTCCCACCCGCAGACGATTGAGCCCTTATTTTCCTCGTCTGCAGAAGAAATTTCGGGGAGAAAACGCTGGACTCAGGTCTCAAGACCTCTTAAACGTAAAGTCCAGACTTCAAGAGTTCAACAACCCGGATGCAGTCATTGGGTTAGCTCTGACTCTCCGCAGTCATCAGGTGACTGCACACCTCCTAAGAGAGGTAAGGCGATGCCTCAACAGACCTCATCTTCTGTTAAGGCTTTGCCTCAACAGACCTTATCGTCTGTTGATCCCAAGATGACTTTGCTGCAGTCCATGCAGTCGCAGCTTGCGGTCTTAATGCGTGAGTTTCAGGCAGAGAAGGTTACACCTCCTCCTGCGAGCGCTCCGCCTCACCGCAGTCCAGTCTGCCTGACGTACGAAGTTGAGGTTCCTCAAGCTACCTTACCGCGTTCGGAGTTGCCAGTTACCAGCGTTGTGCAGCAACCTCCACCTTCCTTAAGGCAACCTCAACAATGGGAACAGGAGTCTTATGCCTTACATCCTCCTCTTCCTTTGAGGCAAGATTTTCTTGCGGTTAGACCATCTTCGAGGCAACAACCTCTTGAGGTACGACAACCTCTACCATCCTTGAGGCAGCCACCTCAGCTCTCGCAGCTGCTACCTCAACTTTCCTCAAGGCGAGAGCCTCAACTCTTGAGGCTAGCACCTCAAGAACCTCAACTCGTGAGACAGGAACTGCGTTCTGCGCAGCCGCTACCTCAACTCTCGCAGCTCACACCTCAAGAACCTCAACTCGTGAGACAGGAACCTGCTACTGCGCATCCACCTCAACCCTTGAAGCAAGCGCAACTCTTGAGACAGGAAACTCATGCTAGGAGTCAGCCACCTCAACGCATGCATCTACCTTCCTCTACTCTACTTGACCAGTCTTTGCAGCCTGAACCTCAGGTTTTATTACAGTCGCCTCTCTCCACACTTGCTCCTCAAACCGCCGCAGAACCTCCTTCATCCCAACCTCTTGACTTTGTCGTTACCAGCCCTCATCCTCTTCAACAGAGACTTGAGGATGAAACCGCAAGTGTTTATGCACCCGCTTGTCAGGATTCTGCTGTTCAGCACACCGCTGTAACTTTACCTTTCGCTTCGCAACACTCTGGTGATGAGGTTTCTGAGGAGGAAGCTGCGCACCTAGATGATCCCTCTTCGGACGTGGAGGAACCCAAGTCTTCTCCTCCCTCCATTGACTTTCGCAAGGTCCTGGCTCTTTTCAGAGAGGTTTACCCGGATCATTTTGTTTCTGCTACCCCTCGCTCTCCTCCATCTGAGTTTTCGCTAGGCATGCAACCTGTTAAGTCGGCCTATACTAAGCTCGTCTTTGCTAGATCCTCTAAGAGAGCTTTAAGAATGTTAGGGGATTGGTTGCAGTCCAAACAGCAACTAGGGAAGACTTCTTTTATGTTCCCTCCTACTAAGCTGACTTCTAAGGCGGGCGTATGGTATTCCACAGGAGAGGAACCAGGCTTGGGAGTCCCTGCCTCTGCCCAGGCTGACTTCTCAAGTTTGGTCGACTCTCCACGTAGATCGGCTATGAGGCGCTCTAAGGTCTGCTGGACCTTTTCCGACTTAGACCACTTCTTAAAGGGTATATTTCGTGCCTTTGAGATTTTCAATTTTCTCGACTGGTGCCTGGGGGCCTTGAGCAAGAAGACTGCCCCTGCGGACAAGGACTCAGCCATGCTTATAATGTCCTGTATGGATAAAGCAATTCGGGATGGGTCCGACGAACTTGCATCAATGTTTGTTTCAGGAGTACTCAAGAAAAGGGAACAACTTTGCACTTTTCTTTCTACTGGCATCACCTCTTGTCAAAGGTCTCAGTTACTTTTTGCTCCGCTTTCTAAGTTCCTGTTCCCCGAAGAGCTTATCAAGGATTTGTCTGCGGCCCTTATTCAGAAGGACACTCATGACCTTGTGGCCTCTTCAGCTCGTAAGGCTAAGGTTGCTCCTTCAGTTCCCAGAACTTACCGCACCCCAGTGGCCGATACTCCTGCTACAAGATTTATTCCGCCCTTTCGTGGCAGAGCCCCCAGCCGAGGAAGTACCCGTCCAGACTCTTCCAGGGGCAGGTCTAGGAAAGGTCCCAAGACTTCAAAAGGCAAACACTGACTCTCCTCCTCTCCAGACAGCAGTAGGAGCCAGACTCAAGACCTTCTGGCAAGCTTGGGAAAGAAGAGGTGCAGACGCCCAGTCTGTCAAGTGGCTAAGGGAGGGTTACAGGATACCATTCTGCCGCAATCCCCCTCTGACCACTTCTCCCATCAACCTCTCTCCCAACTACAAGGAAAAGGACAAGAGGCTAGCGTTACACCAGGAGGTGTCGCTCCTGTTACAGAAGAAGGCAGTGGTGATAGTCCGGGACCATCAATCCCCGGGCTTCTACAACCGTCTCTTTCTGGTGGCCAAGAAGACAGGAGGTTGGAGACCGGTGCTGGACGTCAGCGCGCTCAATGCTTATGTCACCAAGCAGACGTTCACTATGGAGACGACGAAGTCGGTCCTAGCAGCGGTCAGGCAGGAGGACTGGATGGTCTCGTTGGATCTGAAAGACGCTTACTTTCACGTTCCTATTCATCCAGACTCCCAACCTTTCCTGAGATTCGTTTTTGGAAAGGTTGTGTACCAATTCCAAGCCCTGTGTTTTGGCCTAAGCACAGCTCCTATGGTGTTTACGCATCTGATGAGGAATATTGCAAAATTCCTCCACTTATCGGACATCAGAGCCTCCCTTTATTTAGACGACTGGCTGTTAAGAGCCCCCACAAGTCGTCACTGTCTGGAGAGTCTCAACTGGACTTTGGACTTGATCAAGGAACTGGGTCTATTGGTCAACTTAGAAAAGTCCCAGCTCATTCCCTCCCAATCCATCGTTTACCTGGGAATGGAGATTCGGAGTCAGGCTTTTCGGGCTTTTCCATAGGCCCCAAGGATAAGCCAAGCCCTAGAATGCATCCTGAGCATGCTGAAGAGGAACAGTTGCTCGGTGAGACAGTGGATGAGTCTAACAGGGACCCTGTCATCGTTAGCCCTGTTCGTCGAGTTAGGGAGACTCCACCTCCGCCCTCTCCAATTCCATCTAGCAGCTCATTGGGACAAGGATTTGACGCTCGAAGCAGTCTCTATTCCTGTCACCAAAGAGATGAAGACTACTCTCTTGTGGTGGAAAACCAACATCCTTCTCAAGGAGGGTCTATCGTTAGCGATTCAGACCCCCAATCTTCATCTCTTCTCGGACGCATCAGACTCGGGCTGGGGCGCGACCTTGAACGGACAGGAATGCTCGGGAACATGGAACAAGGAACAGGAAACGCTCCACATCAACTGCAAGGAGCTGCTGGCAGTTCATCTGGCCTTAATGAACTTCAAGTCCCTCTTGTTAGGCAAGGTGGTGGAGGTGAACTCCGACAACACCACAGCCTTGGCTTACATCTCCAAGCAGGGAGGGACCCATTCGAGGAAGCTGTACGAGATAGCAAGGGACCTCCTCATTTGGTCAAGAAGTCTAAATCTCACTCTGGTAACGAGGTTCATTCAGGGCAACATGAACGTCTCAGCAGATCGCCTCAGCAGAAAAGATCAAGTCATCCCCACGGAATGGACCCTTCACAAGAGCGTGTGCAACAGACTTTGGACCTTGTGGGGTCAGCCTACGATAGATCTGTTCGCCACCTCCATGACCAAGAGGCTTCCTTTGTACTGTTCCCCAGTTCCAGACCCAGCAGCAGTTCACGTGGATGCTTTTCTGCTGAATTGGTCCCATCTCGACCTATATGCATTCCCGCCGTTCAAGATCATCAACAGAGTCATTCAGAAGTTCGTCTCGCACGAAGGGACACGGCTGACGCTGGTTGCTCCCCTTTGGCCTGCAAGAGAATGGTTCACAGAGGTACTACAATGGCTGGTCAACGTTCCCAGGACTCTTCCTCTAAGAGTGGACCTTCTACGTCAACCTCACGTAAACAAGGTACACCCAAACCTCCACGCTCTTCGTCTGACTGCCTTCAGACTGTCGAAAGATTCGCTAGAGCTAGAGGCTTTTCGAAGGAGGCAGCCAGAGCGATTGCCAGAGCAAGGAGGGTATCCACTCGTAGAGTCTACCAATCCAAGTGGGAAGTCTTCCGAAGCTGGTGCAGAGCCAATGCAGTTTCCTCTACCAATACCTCTGTAACCCAAGTAGCTGACTTCCTATTACATCTAAGGAATGTGAGATCCCTTTCGGCTCCTACGATTAAAGGGTACAGAAGTATGTTGGCTTCAGTTCTCCGCCACAGAGGTTTGGACCTTTCCTCCAACAAGGACCTTCAAGACATCCTTAAATCTTTCGAGACTTCTAAAGAACGTCGTTTATCCACTCCAGGCTGGAATCTAGACGTAGTCTTAAGGTTCCTTATGTCTCCTAGGTTCGAACCTCTCCAGTCAGCTTCCTTCAAAGACCTTACTCTCAAGACTCTTTTCCTCGTCTGCCTTGCAACAGCTAAAAGAGTTAGTGAGGTTCACGCCTTCAGCAAGAACATTGGGTTCACATCCGAATCAGCAACATGTTCTTTACAGCTCGGATTTTTAGCTAAGAATGAACTTCCTTCACGTCCTTGACCTAGATCGTTCGAAATTCCTAGCCTTTCCAACATGGTGGGTAACGAGCTAGAAAGAGTTCTTTGCCCTGTCAGAGCTCTGAAATACTATCTTAATAGGTCAAAACCTATACGAGGACAGTCAGAAGCCTTATGGTGTGCAATCAAGAAACCTTCGATGCCTATGTCCAAAAACGCAGTTTCGTATTAAATAAGGCTTCTGATTAGAGAAGCCCATTCTCACATGAAGGATGAAGACCTTGCTTTGCTGAAGGTAAGGACCCACGAAGTGAGAGCTGTAGCCACTTCGATGGCCTTTAAACAGAACCGTTCTCTGCAGAGCATAATGGATGCAACTTATTGGAGGAGCAAGTCAGTGTTTGCATCATTTTATCTTAAAGATGTCCAGTCTCTTTACGAGAACTGCTACACCCTGGGACCATTCGTAGCAGCGAGTGCAGTAGTAGGTGAGGGCTCAGCCACTACATTCCCTTAATCCCATAACCTTTTTTAACCTTTCTCTTGAATGCTTTTATTGTTGTTTTTTGGGTTGTTACGGTAGGCTAAGAAGCCTTCCGCATCCTTTTTTGATTTGGCGGGTGGTCAATTCGTTCTTGAGAAGCGCCTGGGTTAGAGGTTGTGTAGAGGTCCTTTAGTATGGGTTGCAGCCCTGTATACTTCAGCACCTTAGGGTTGTTCAGCCTCCTAAGAGGAACGCTGCGCTCAGTAAGGAAGACGAACTTATTAAAGGCAGAGTAATGGTTCAAGTCGACTTCCTTACCAGGTACTTATAATTTCATTGTTATTTTGAATAACTGATAATATGAAATACGGGATACTTAGCTATCTTATAGTCATGTACACTGGTTTTCACCCACCTCCCTGGGTGTGAATCAGCTACATGATTATCGGGTAAGTTTAATATTGAAAAATGTTATTTTCATTAGTAAAATAAATTTTTGAATATACTTACCCGATAATCATGATTTAATTGACCCACCCTTCCTCCCCATAGAGAACCAGTGGACCGAGGAAAAATTGAGGTGGTGTCAACAAGAAGTACTGCAGTACCTGGCCACAGGTGGCGCTGGTGAGTACACCCCCTTCTAGTATAGTGATCGCTGGCGTATCCCTTCCGTAGAATTCTGTCGGGCAACGGAGTTGACAGCTACATGATTATCGGGTAAGTATATTCAAAAATTTATTTTACTAATGAAAATAACATATTACAACTTGCTGAGAATGTTTTTTTTTGTGGAACAGGCTGACATTTATAGTTTATATATAACAGATCTTTTTTTAATCTTAAAATATTTTTGTAATTACTATTCATTACTTCTCTTGTAGCTTATTTATTTCCTCTCCTCACTGGGCATCTTTTCTTACCTGTTAGAGCCCTTGGGCTCATAGCATCCTGCTTTTCGACCTGGTGTTAAAGCTAATAATAATAATAATAATAATAATAATAATAATAATAATAATGATAATAATCAGAGGTAGAATAGATTTGTTGTAAATAAACCATGAAGAGAGACTTGTGCTTATAGGTTGAACTTAAAATCTGAAATGTCTATATACTTTTTTGTTTCATTTGATCATCCAGGAACCTACCAATTATTAAAACATTTTTACCAAAAAAAAAAAAAAAAAAAAAAAAAATGCCCCACAATAAAGTAAAATTCATTTTGAGTTATTTACTCTGTGTATAAACTCTCTTCACGAAAGACTCTGCTTAGGAAATTTTCAAGCTGCGAAACGAGATGCGAATATTTTTATGACTCACTTTACGAAAAAAAATTTCACTTTAAGAAAAAGAGATTTGCCAGTCAGGCTGAGAATAAAATAGTCACCCATCAGAGAATTGAAGAAAATGGGTTCAGACAACAGAAAATGTAGCTGTAGTCTATAATAGGGGTAACTACTGTAAAATTTACATGAAATCCCAAGCAGACTGGAATGGGATTTTGCATGATCTTTTGTGCTTGAATTGGTCATAATTATATAGTAGTGTAGATCCTGTTGTCCCTTTGAATGAGAATCTAGTCAACATAATTGATAGGCGTATCCCTTCTCATGTGATATGGTACCGAGTGAAGGACAAACCTTGGTTCAATGATGATTGTAGACATGCTTATTTGGAGAAGAAGGAGGCCTATCGTCTTTGGAAGGGTAACAGATCAGATTTGACCTGGAACAACTATACTCAGCTTCGAGCCTTTGCTCAGAGAGTTTATGCCTCAACTGAAAAGGAGTACAATGTAACCATAAAAGAAACCCATTCTGGTACAACTCAGGAACATAAATGGTGGTCTACCCTTAAATCTGCACTCTTTGGTGTAGATGCAACAGTTCCTCCTTTACTTAAACCAGATGGCTCAGTCACTCACTGTCCAAAGGAAAAGGCAACCCTTTTGGCTGATGTTTTTGACAGTAAACAGGGTAATGAAAAACTTTAATTTCCTCATTCCTGTTTTCCTGAGGCTAAACAAATTAATTTAGCTTTTTTATCTCATGAGATTAAAGCTCTGTTGATGGACCTTGATGCTCATGGAGGTGTAGACCCAAATGGTATTTTTCCTTTTTTTTTTTTTTTTTTTTTTTTTTTTTTTTTTTTTTTTTTTATAAAGATAGCAAATTTCTTAGCTCCAAAGTTATCTGTTATTTTGCGCAAGTTAGCAAGAAGATGAGCTTTTAGCACTTGTTGGAGAATTGGTAATGTTACTCCTCCATGTAAATGTGTTTGTGGTAATTCAAGTCCCACTGATTACCGCCCAATTTCTATAACTCCCATATTATCTAAAGTTTTTTAACGTCTTCTGGCAAAGCGTCTTAATAGGTTTGCTGAAGGTAATCATCTATTCCCTAGTTTGCAATTTGGTTTTCGTAAAGGCCTTGGAGCATGTGATACCCTTCTTACAATCTCCAATGCTGTACAGAAATCCCTTGATTGTAGTCGGGAAGTTCGTATGATTGGCCTGGATTTTAGTGCTGCCTTTGACCGTGTTAATTATGAGGCCCTTATTTTCAAACTGAAACAGTTGGGAGTGGGTGGGTCGTTTCTTAGCATTGTTATTGATTTTTTAAGCAATAAATTTCAAAGAGTTGTTGTTGATGGGCACCATAGTGAGTATAGGAATGTTCTATCAGGTGTTCCACAAGGTAGTGTTCTTGGCCCATTACTTTTCATACTATATACACATGACATGTGGTTTAGCCTAGAAAACAAGCTTGTTGCATATGCAGATGATGCTACTCTTTGCATCAATACCATCCCCTGAATGTAGATCTGGGGTTAGTGAATCCCTTAATAGAGATTTAGCTAAAATTAGTGCATGGTGCAAATTATGGGGTATGAAGTTGAATCCTATCAAAACTCAAACTATGATTGTAAGTAGGTCAAGGACGGTGGCTCCTCAACATCTGGATCTCAGTATTGTTAATGTTTCTTTAAATTTGTATGACTTTTAAAATTTTAGGTGTGATTCTCGACAGCAAATTTACTTTTGAGAAACACATTAGGTCTGTGTCTTCTTCAATTGCACAAAAAATCGGCTTATTGAGAAAGTCTTACAAGATTTTCGGTGATCAATCTATTCTGAAGAAGTGTTTTAATTCTTTCATTCTACCTTGTTTTGAGTATTGTTCTCCTGTCTGGTGTTCAGCTGCAGATTCTCATCTTAATTTGTTGGACAGAAACTTACGGTCTATTAAATTTCTTATTCCTGGTCTAGATATTAATCTTTGGCACCGTCGTTCAATTAGTTCATTATGCATGTTGCATAAGATTTTCCATAACTGACCATCCTTTACATTCAAATCTCCCTGGACAATTCTACCCTGTTCGTAATACTACGCAGGCAGTTAATTCTAATAGCCAGGCCTTCTCCATCATGAGGCTCAATACTACACAGTATTCTAGAAGTTTTATTCCAGCTGTTACCAAGTTGTGGAATGATCTTCCTAATCGGGTAGTTGAATCAGTAGAACTTCAAAAGTTCAAAGTTGGAGCAAATGTTTTTATGTTGACCAGGCTGACACGAGTCTTTTTATAGTTTAGATATAACATATCTGTTTTTGATGTTTTTAATAGTTTATATAGGACATATGTTTTAATGTTGTTACTGTTTTTAGAATGATTTATTGTTAATTTATTCTCATCGTTTATTTATTTCCTTATTTCCTTTCCTCACTGGGCTATTTTTCCCTATTGGAGCCCTTGCTCTTATAGCATCTTGCTTTTCTAACTAGGGTTGTAGCTTGGCTAGTAATAATAATAATAATGATAATAGTATAGTATTGTACTGTATGTATTGTATTATCTTCCATTTATTATTACATTATGTTGTAATAACTACTTAATTTACAGGTATTAACATTTAGTTTAGGTCCATTGAATGGTTCAAATGTATTTGGCTCTACTGTGTTTCATTGTGGTTATATGGTAGCTTTATAATGAGATTTAATGTGGTGTTTTGTAGGTTTTGGAACAAATTAGGCAATTTGCATGTGAAATGGGACTCACAACACGAACAAATCACTTTATGAAAGCCACTCCGGAACAAATTAATTTTGTGTTTTGAGGCATTACTGTACTCTATCGCGCTGTATATCACAAGAGGCTATTGAATTATAAACATTTTTGGTACTAGTTTCATGCAAATGGAATAGGAATCGACCACGGTATAAAAAAAGACGTTCTTTATCGTTTTGTTAACCCGACCTTGACCTCCGACCCAATCCCTTCCAAAACTTAATCAAATTGTCCTTGGATCATGGCCAATCCTCCCACCAAATTTTCACGAGATTCAGTCAAATAGTTTTTGAGTTATGCAAATCACAAACAAACAAACATACATAAATGAATAAATACATGCTGATCAAAACATAAAACCATTTGGAGAAGGTAAATACATCTACCCAATTAATTGAATAAAAAAATAATGAGAGAGAGAGAGAGATTTTTTACATATTTCTCAAGGTGAACAGTTTTTAAAAGTACAAACAAGACATTCGAACATTCCATATAGAATACTCACATAATCTCATGACTAAGTGGAATAATCGTCTGTAGCAACTTATTATGCTTAATGTGGAGAAAATATATATCATACAGTACAGTAAAAGGCATAGAGACAAAACTAATTGATAAAAGATCCTAGATTTTAATAATTTTGTGTACATGAAGTGAATCCATGTTGGATCAAAACTATGTATAAAAATATGCTTTAGAATATAAACTTTATTTCAAAAAAGTAAAAATATAAACTCTTTAACTGCCAACACTGACAGTTTAATTTTTCACAACATTCAAAGTTGACTCTTTACAGGAATGGTAGGTGATCTAATTTCATTGTTGGCTTTTCTCTTTTCCACCAGGTGATGCCAGAAAAATCTCCGAACTTTTTCCCAAGCATCGACCTGACACTCGGTGTGGTATTTCGCAGTGCCGCCCATGCAAAGATTTAACATGATGGTGTGTAGAAAGTAAGCGTAGCAGTGTGGAGAGTAGGGAGGCTCAATCAAATGTCCCGCACCAGGATAGGACTCAACATGATAACTATACTTATAATCATGAGAAGAGAAATATCGGCGGGCAAGCTGAGCGTGACTTTCCGATGCAATGTCACGATCGTCCGTTCCAGCTAGGATGAGAAAAGCTGCATTGCTCTTCTCAAGAGGAAGTAGGAGTTTTTCCACTGCTTTAATGTCTGGCCTAGCAGCAGAAGCCATGAGTATTCCATCGTCACTCAATCTTAGCAGATCATTATTCGTTGCGAATGCCGGATAGAATTGGTCTCTCACTTTCATGCCTTTTTCTGTAGGTGCAAAATACCCATTGATAGCGACACAAGCAACAACAGAAGGTATGAATGTAGCCATTGACACAGCTAAATCTCCTCCTTTGCTAGTACCAATGCAACCTACACCAGAATGAAGCACCTGAAAAAATATACAGAAATTGAATCAATTTGGCGTCTCACTTAATGTACTTCTATCTTACTTCACTTATGTAGAGTCTCTCTTTGAGGTGGAAATTGAAGCAGACTTTTCTTCTAACTCTTTCTCAGGTAAGTCGGAGATTTATTCAAGAAGGAACCACGATAAAAGACGACAGAAAGGGAGCGGTTCCATTGTAATGTATCTATTTTCGGGGTTATGAATATGAAATTTATATCTGGATTGAAAAAATTTATATCATATTACAATAAAAAGATAACTGCAACCTTTTGGTTTTCCCCATTACAATTTGAAAACACCCCTATCAATTATAAAAAGACGTTTTTAAAGTTAAACACCACTGCATATACCAACCACATGAATAAAATTATTTTAATTAGACCTTCAACCAACTAATAAAATAATCTTGTCAAAAATTTTGTTTACCAAAAATATCACAAATTTTTGTTCAAGTAAATTGTAACTCTCCTAACTACTGACTACAAGCCTGAGACCTTTAATCTATTAAGTGACCCCCAACTGATTGACCCATCAAAGTATTCTAAGGAGTTCTCTTTATCTACAACCTTAAGGGGCGCTGCTCACGACCTCTGCTTGGGATTTTGGAAATTCAAATCATTGCATTTTCGGCAAGGAGAAATTCTATACTGTACTGTATTCCCTTTTCAAATGTTGTTTTTAATGAAAACAATTTGCCTTATGGCTAAAACATCCTTTTCTTATAGTATTTGCATAAGTGCATCCGGTCACATATACGACCCTTCTCCGACTAGAGTAAGCAAATAACTAATTTTTTGTCGAGAATTTGAGGTGAAGTCACCCATAAACTTTAAATGTGCAATTTTCTTTGATCAGGGCTGAGTGAGAATGTAATTTCTTTCTTTTCTCGATCGTGTCGTGAAAAAACATATGTTGCGTTTCTCTAACGCTTCTTTCACACAATGCGGTTTTTCCATGCACGAGGTGATCTCCGCACCGCTGGTATACAGAACAAAAACTGCCTATATTGCGGTCGCCGCATGCAAATTATATCATAAAAACATTACCTGATTTTTTGTGAGAGAAGAGGTAACTTTGAGTCGACAATATTCTAAAATATGAATTTACTGTATGTCATTATATGTAACTGGATTTGTGTATTAATTATACAATTTCCTAATTATCTTTGCAAAAACTAATTTGCCATAATTGGTATACTTAGGAAGGTTTGTAAATTGAAAAATTAATATACTCAGCAAATTCACTCTTTCTTTATCATCCAGACTCTCAAAATCCTCCTTTAATCCACAGCAAACATTTCTAAGCCGACATAACAGAACTCCGACATTTGTATTCTTTTAGATTTTTGTCCCACGATACTGGTTTCATTTCTACTAAAGAAGTAAATAATTCAATATCAATATTTTGTTCCATGTCTGTGTGTTTATTATTCACATCCATGAGAAGCACTGCATGGCTCACTAATGCTGGCTGAACAAGAGGCGGAAAAAAATTGCATGGTGTGAAGACTCGTATTGACCATAATAGCCAACTGTCGCCATCAGCGGAGCGGATCCGCGCAAGGCCAGTGGGGCACCGCTCATGCAAGACGGTGCTGCCTAGGAGGAGGAAAATTCGCTCCACTCTAGTGTGAAAGGGTTCATATACTCTATCAGTCGACTGACAAAGGTGGATTCGCATAATGTGAAAGAGGCATATTCATTGCATTTCTTTTCTGTTTTTTTATTTATTTACAATTCTCATGTTATGGACATACTGAACAATGCAGTGTCTGATATTATAACTAAATGTGCCCCAAAGAGTAAAATTTGCTCGGAAAATACGCAGATATGAATATTTTATGCTAGCAACTTATAGTCACATGTGGGCATTTGGCACGTGTACATTTTTAAATATGTAACTTCCCTGGTAGTTACATATATATATAGCTTAAATCCCGCATTTCAACGTGGCACGACAGAAATTAAAAATTCGTGGCAATCGCCGCCATGACAGTAGGTGGTCATACATGAGCGCCATCACTCGTAGGTTATTAGAACCATTCCCAACATCTTCAGAAATTCTCTGTCGTTGATCGAGTCAACACCTCAGGAATTCTTTTCGTGGATATATTACTTTATTCTACAATTTGGTGAAGTACCTTTTGTCTGATTATTGTTAATAGCTTTCTCTGCCTTTCAACTATCGAAGATATTGTATAGGATAGCTTTTTTGTGGGTCCAATTTGGACAGTTTAAGTGAACTTGATTTCAAACAAAGATGTCCAGACCCAGTAATGGCTCTTCTGTTGTTAAACTTTGGTTGTTGGGCTAGACCAGCTTTCGAGCTGCTCTTTCTTCCTGCACTGTAATTAACAGGAAGCATGTATGTACATGTATTTCGCTTTTGAGAATACTAATATTATTCATATATCCTATTGTATTTTCATTCTGGCCCTTGACTAAAGAGAATATTCTCTCGCAACGGGCAGATCTATTATGATCTAATGTCAAATAGTTTAAAGAGCTAGTGTTCAATGGCACATATAATGACGCAATGCAGTCAAGCTACGATACGTAATACTCTTGACAATCGTTTTTTGTTTTCACAATTACTGGTATTGTTATTTTATATTTCGATTTTGAAAATACTAATATTAATCATATATTCTATTGTATTTTCTTTCTATCCCTTGATGAAAGAGTATAATCTCTCGTAATGGGTAGGTCTATTAAGATCTAATGTGAAATAATTAAAAGTGCTAGTATTCAGTGTCAGTGCAGTGGAGGGTGCGTCCGTTCGTGTCCGTCATAATCCCAGCCGGGGACCTCTTCCTTGCTCCCCAACCCCTGGGAGAAGGAAAGTCGAAAGGCAAAAGGATATGGCAGACCTTGATTAGCGAACGGACGTCCCCTCGAACGATCATGTTAACAATGTACAGATCGCTCCATCTTAATAGTAAAAGCGAGGTTAAAATGTATGCGTCTTCATCGAACGCAAAACCGCGATGTGGTTGGAGCCAACCACTACGTTCTAAACCACGCAAGAGACTTAAGTCTCCTATTAACCCTCCTAAAGTGACTGGTGTTCACCGGAGGTGTTCCTTTCGGACTAAGACTACGCGTCAGCACCGAAACAATTGCGTAAGACGCATAGTCCGTCGTATGAAGAAGGTGCTCAGTTTACGTCGGTACACGCTCCTTCCCTGCCCCCATATTGGGAAATGTCACAGGGACTTTCCCCGGTAACCACCTGCACAGACTCTAATGCTGTTTACAGACGCAGACGCCAGTCTGGTCTCTCGGGGGGGGGGATCTCTCTCACAACAATCGATATTGTACACGATTCAGATCGCGCACAAGGCGCTAGAAGTATCGACAGTTGACGATACCTCTCAACGATCACTACATAGTTCAGTTAGAGCACACGACGCTCATTATATATCTGATTTGTCTGAATTAAAGAGGTCTATTTCGTCTCTGTTGACGCTTACGACTCTTGGGCAGAAAAATTACACCTAAAAGAATCTAAACACAGCGATAGACCAAGAAAACGGTCTTCCGATAGTATCGGACAGCATAGTTCTCCGATACTCGGCAACGCTCCCTCTCAGCGATCAGCTCGCGTTAGGACGGACGCATGCGGCAGTCTGGTCTCTTCCTCATAGCAGTCGCAGACCCCAGTCTGGTCTCTCCTTCACAGCAGACGCAGACGCCAGTCTGGTCTCTCGGAGGAGATCTCTCACAACAATCGATACATAGAAGTATCGACGGTTGACGTTACCTCTCTGCGAAACGCTCCCTCGCAGCGATCAGCTCGCGTTACGGCTAGCATTAGGGCGGACACATGCAGCAGTATGGTCTCTCCCTCACGGCAGACGCAGACACTACGGCAGACGCAGACGCTACGGCAGACGCAGACGTTACGGCAACGGCAGACACCAGTCTGGTCGTATGCTGGACTCTGACAGTCAAAATTTATCCATTCAACAAGATAGTCAAGCAGTTGTCTCACCTTCGCGTTCTGCGGGACGCGTGACTATTGCTCAGGTGAGACGCATGCGACAAGTAGGTTAAGTCACGGCAATCTGGACGCATGCAGCTGTCTGTAAACTCACGGCAAAGTGGACGCATGCGGCAGTCTGGACATATACTGGACACATGCAGTCAGGTTTTGTCACACGTCACTATAGACAAACAGTTGTCTCTTCTTTGCGATTGACTGGACGCGATACTAATGCTTCCTCACGGCTCGCGGCAAACTCACGACATTCGGGACGCATGCATTAGACTGATACCTCTCATGGAAACATACAACAGTCTCAATCTAGGCCCATGATGGACACATATGGTCGGGACTTGTCCTCGCAACAGGATAGACAAGTTTTTTATCTTTCGTTCGCGATTTTCTGAACGCACAACTAACGCTCCCTCGCTTCACGCTGTTGACATACAACATGCTGAACGCACGCGATCAAGATTTTCCATCGCATGGGTTTACAGATGTTGATGCTCCCTTACAGCATGATGATCTTATGCTAGAAGCACTAGAACGTGTCTCTCACTCGAGGCTTACAGTACATAAACGTGATACTTCTTCGCAAATGGATGATATCCTTCACGAGATTTCTTCCAGACAAGATGAATTATATTTGGAAGATAATAACCGTCACGATGACGCGCTTTTGTCTCCTACTCATTCGAATCAGGGAAGCGATGTTCCATTAGCCGAATTAGAAGATGAATCTCAGAATTCATTACAGTCAGCTGATTTGAAAAAAAAAATATGGTTCTGGCTAGATCGGTTAAGAGAGTTTTCTCAACTCTCAACCAATGGACGTCCAAGAGAAAGGTTCTAGGGAAGGCCTCCTTTTTCTTTTCCTCACTCAGGTCAACCATGAGCAAATTGTAGTTTAGGTGGTCCAATTCTGAAATGGACCATCAGCTGAAGTAAACTTTTAGACAGTAAAAGTCTTCAGCCTTATGGACTGGACTCTCGGAACTCTCGCAGAAGCCACAGACCCTAGGAACAAGGCTCAGATGCATCTGATTGCCTGTTTGGTTAAGGCCTGGAGGGATGTCCCCATCGAACTTTCCGCCCTTTTCATGGCAGGAGTTCTTAAAAAGAGAACTCTGAGGATTGCGACTGGAGGTCAAACTCGCAGATTCTCAAGACAACAGACCTAATAAAAAAGTGAGACGTTTTATGCCTCCCATGTCGTCTATACCCCTAGAGCTGACAACAGTCCACTCAGGAGACAAGGCAGCAGCTCTTTAAGAACAAGTGAGCCTTATGCTGTCAAAATCATTCATAGTAATGTAGAGGACACCACCGCGGAGGGGTTTTTACAACATACTTTTCCTAGTTCCAAAAAACTCGGGGGCGGGATGAAAACCTGTTCTGGACATCAGTCCATTGTACACATAAAGGGAGTAAGGTTTTTTCTTTGTACCTGGACGACTGACCACTCAGAGCAGAATCACAAGTAAAGTGTCTGGAGGCTCTTCAAAGGATAATGCCCTTAACGCAACAGTTAGGTCTGATGGTAACCTGGCTAAATCTCAACTAACACCCTCACAGAATTTAATTTTTCTGAGGATGAAAATCGGTTCAATTCGCGTTCAAGGCGCTCCGGAAATGTCGCAAGGACTTTCCCCTGGTGGTCACCCAGCTACGGTTGACGATCCCTCGCAGCAATCAGCACGTGG
Organism: Palaemon carinicauda; assembly: GCF_036898095.1. Lineage (NCBI taxonomy): Eukaryota > Metazoa > Arthropoda > Malacostraca > Decapoda > Palaemonidae > Palaemon > Palaemon carinicauda. The sequence goes on from NC_090755.1 coordinate 14,150,844, forward strand.
TTTAGTTCGCGCACACGGCGCGCTTCATGTGTCTGGTCTGTTTAAACTAGAGAAGTCGATTTCGTCCCTGTTTGACGCATACGATTTGCGACAGGGATCTATGGATAGAGTCTCAGAGGAAATGACACATAAATATCAAAGAGCTAGTGGCCATTCACCAAGCCCTTATTACTCACTTCATAGAAAGGGAGAATAATGTCAGGAGGGATCTTCTCAGCAGAAGGCGGCAAGTTCTTACTGCAGAATGGACCCTACATCACGAGGTGTGCACCAACCTTTGGATGACTGTGGGGTCAACACTCGATAGACCTCTTCACCTCACAAATGACATAGAGGTTGCCGGTATTTTGCTCTCCAGTACCAGACCAGGAAGCAGTCGCACTGGACGCTTTTCTTCTGAACTGGGAAGGTCTAAATGTGTACTCTTTTCCTCCATTCAAGATCCTGGACAGAGTCCTGAAAAGATTCAGGGATTCGGCCAACGTCCACATTACCATGATAGCTCCTTTTTTGGTCTATGAGACATTGGGTTGCGGAGATGATGGAGTGGCTGGTAGATACCCCCAGATCATGACCACTATTAGGGTTGATTAATCTGAGTGGTGCATATTTAGAGTGTGGTGCAGGAATAATAGATTTTATTTTCCTCTACCAATACCTCTATAGCCAATATAGCAGAGTTTTTCTGTTGTATCTAAGTACAAAAGAGAAGCTAGCTATGCCTTGCATGAAGGGTTACCTCAGCATATCAACCTCTGTCTTTCGTAACCGACACATTGGCGTGTCAGGTAACAAGGATCTCTCAGATCTCATTAGATCTTTTGAGACGGCCAAGAGGAAGGACAATCCAACCTCCTCGTGGAACCTAGATGTAGTCCTGGCCTTTTTAATCTCAAGTAGGTTTGTACAGTTGGAGAAGACATCTTGGAAGTATCTTACCAAGAAGCCTTTTTCCCTAATTTCATTGGCTTCAGTCAAAATAATAGGAGAGTTAAAAGCCATCATCAAGAAGATGGGCTTTAATGGAGACAATGCAATTTGCTCCCTTCAGCTAGGCTTTCTTTTCAAAGACGAGACAGACAGCCTCTGGTGCTCAGTTAAAAAGCCCTCTTTGCCTTTATCAAAGAATTTAATAAGGGAAACTATAAGATTGTGAGTAAGAAGTTTTCCCTATCCTTAAGGTAAAACCATACGAGGTTAGAGCTGTAGCAATTTCCATGACTTACAAACTCAATAGGTCAATGAAGTCAAATTTTGGAGCCTTCTTTCTGATGAAGTAAATCAATCTTCACAGACTGCTATCTCAAAGATGTCCAGACCCAGTATGAGGATTACTATTCCCTGGGTCCGTACGTTACCTCCGGTTTCGTAGTTGGAGAAGGGTCTACTGCCTCTTCCCTATAACTTAATATATACCCTTGCCTTTTTTTCTTGTACTTGTTCACATGTTGTTTGTGAGGGTTGTCGCAGCCTTCCGTCAGTCTCTGATGCAAGTCAAGTTAATTTTAATGCGTTCACAGTTTGTCTGTGAGGCTTGTCGCAGCCTTCCATCAACTGAATCCTTGGCTATGCCAGGTTTGCAAGGGTGGTGGTCTAGCCACTCTAAGGGTCGTGGACCTTCTGGCAGCCCCAAGAGACTTTTCAGCCCCCTGAGTGGATCACTGAGTCTCTTAAGGAACTCAGGCGAAATGAGGCAGTATCATTGTGAAGCCAGCTTCCTTATCAAGTTGTAACGCCAGAATCAGTATCCTTGGCTATGCCAGGTTTGCAAAGATGGTGGTCTAGCCACTTTAAGGGTCGTGGACCTTGTGGCAGCCCCAAGAGACTTTTCAGCCCCTGAGTTTATCACTGAGTCTCTTAAGGAATGCAGGCGAAATGAGGCAGTATCATTTTAAAGCCAGCTTCCTTATCAGGTTAGAATGCCAGAATCAGTATCCTTGGCTTTGCCAGGTTTGCAAGGGTGGTGGTCTAGCCACACTAAGGTCGAGGACCTTGTGGCAACCCTAAGAGACTTTTACAGCCCACTGAGTGGATCGCTGAGTCTCTTAAGGAATGCTGGCGAAATGAGGCAGTATCATTGTGAAGCCAGCTTTCTTATCAGGTTAGAACCAAATTTGTTAGTACTACTATTGTAGTTATTAATAATTATACGTATTCCCAAGGGGATGAGGTTTTCAACCCACCTCCAACTGTGTGAATCAGCTATATATATGTAACTACCAGGGAAGTTACATATTTAAAAATGGTATTTTTATTATAAAATAAATTTTTAAATATACTTACCTGGTAGTTACATATATAAAAGGGCCCTCCCTACTCCCCTCTGAAAACAGAGACATCAAATTTCTGAAGATGTTGGGAATGGTTCTAATAACCTACAAGTGATGGCGCTCATGCATGACCACCTACTGTCATGGCGGCGATCGCCACGAATTTTGAATTTCTGTCGTGCCGCGTTGAAACGCGGGATTCAAGCTATATATATGGAACTACCAGGTAAGTATATTTAAAAATTTATTTTATAATAAAAATACTATATTTATAGATTTGAGGGAAAGGGTTCATCATTGCTTAGTAAATAACCCTGAAATATGATGATTATGTCCTTATAATACCCAGTGGTGAGGTGTAATTACCCTTAAGAGTCAAAACTAACCCTTAATGAAGTTATTCAAATGATTTTTGAAAAAAAGCCAATTTCTCAATACATGACATTTTCAGAGAAAAAATTTAAACTACTTTTTTATTGATTAATATTTAACATTCATATATGAAAAAATAGGAAATTTTATGCTCTAAAGATTTATAGAATGATTGTCAAAAATTATAAAAACCTATATAAGAAAAAATGGCAATCTTTATTAATATTGCCAATGCTTGGGGACAAAGAGGATGGATAACAATAATCTGTTCTAAAAAAAAATATTTGATAGAAAATTATCTTTGCAATGCTTCTTAAATCATGAAAATCGGTTGAGAAACAGTTTGAAATGACCCCAAAATAACAGAATCAGATAAAATATCAATTAAGCATAGAGGGGGGTTAATACTACATTGCCATTATAATGTAATGTATTGTATAATATAATTACAGCACAGTGCATTAACTACTGTAGGGTACTTTACATTTAAAGTACAATTACAGGTCAAAAGTGTATATATACAAGAAAAATCTTCTTTAGTTTATTTTGCATATCATCCACAGAATTCTACAATAATAGAATTGTTGTGGGTTGGAACCTAGTTACCAGGGATAAGGTTTCCCTCTACTTTAAAAAAAAAAGCAATACTAACCTTCTCATGCTTCAGAAGATACTCTACAGCCTCTTCAAAATACGCAATGTCAAACTCTTCTAAGAATTTGGGAAGATCATCATAGTTGAAAAAAGCCAGAGCAAGTGAAGCAAAGCCACGACTAGCAAACTGGGCTGACCTAAATTCAAGTAGGCCTCCAGAAGTACCAAACATATCTACAATTCCTGGGAATGGACCATCACCTGCAAAGGGAATCTTATAATAACATAAAATACAGGTACATTGGCCCATCCCGTATCAGTGCTTACAGCTCCAAAGATGGTGAGAACAGGGTCGAAGGACAGGCTGTGAGGACACTTTTGTCACCCCAATGCAAAGAGACACTAAACACCGGAAATACTATATTTGGTGCACCTTTTTCTGTCACACCATTTCACACCATCCATTGTTCTTTTAGAAATGGAGGCTTAAAAGACACTTGTCTTAAGGGGTACAACTCGCAATGTCTGCTTGGACTTTTGGAAATTCAGATGGTTGCATTTTTTGCTAGGAGAAAGTTTATATTTCATGTTTCAAATTGTTTTTTTAATGAAAACACCTTTATGACTAAAATGTTCTTTATTAATACACACACAAGCCCATCCAGTCCCTTACATACCCCTTTCTGATCAGGCTACCTTTTTATTTACTTTTCTTCAAGAATTTGAGGGAAAGAGTCACTTCAGTGTCCCATAAACTGCAACAACAAAATTTTCTCTAATTTTCTCAAGAAGAGAATATCATTTCTTTCTTTACTCGATGGTATCTTAAATAAACGTTTGTTGCACATTTCTCTCAAGTTATATTCATCGTATCCATTTGTCAGTTCATTTTTATACATACAATTTTCATGCTGAAAGAAGCATAAAGTGTCAGGCAATAACTGAAGCATAAAATTTGCCCATAAAATAGCCATTTGGTCAAACCCCATACTTATGCATACTAAAGTATATTCAACCAATCTCAACAAAACTTTGAAGCCCGATTTCTCAAAACGGATTTTTTTTTTTCTAGAAAAATTGCAACTACAGTACTTTCTTAATATTGATTGATTTTTGTCATTTAAACAAGCAAAGGTAGGGAAATTTTATCACACAATTTGTGCATTCTCTTATTGAAAAAAAACAAAAACTTCCATAAGAACAATAATCACCGCTGAAAGGGGCTTTTGTACATTGATAAAATACAGATAAAAAAGTTGAGTGAGCCAAGAAAATTTCCAATTTACAACTATTATATTGTTATTTTTGGGCTCAAACCATGACGTCCTGATGGAAGTTCCTAAAGGGTAGCTTCCTTGGGTATATATAACTATGACGATATTCCCAGAGAATTTACCTTAAGGTACCCAGAATTCTAACTCCTGGAGCGAATATCCCTAATAAAAGAACCAGGCATATCGCGAAATATCAGAGGACGTATTCTTGACACGCCACATGGCAATCTGCACCCCGAACAGAGTTAACACTTCGAAGGGGTCAATTGGCAAGAAAACGAAAAACGAGAAAGAAAGGAGAGCCGCTCGCAAGGTATCTCTCCTCTCCCGTTTCGTAAGCGTGCATTGCGCCGCTCACGGCGCCATCTGTATTCCTTTTTGCGTAGCTCAACAACTTGGTGTTTTTCCCTGTGTTATCTCGCAATTCTTGGATTATTTCAACTTTATAATGCTTTCTCCAACTTCTGCTTCTGATAAGTTGAGTATTATTTCTTTTATGTATAAATGTAAGCTCTTGGTAATTTTAAAAGTGATTCGATAGTGATATCGTTGTTACAAGAGCTGTTGCCTACCGGAGGCGTCCTGGACGCTGTCGCTCGCTATGTATGAGTTATTTAGTTAGCCAGAGCGACGTTCCCGGCTGTTTCGCTTTAATAATTTTAGCTATTCAGCGTTGCATAGGTTTTCTTTATATGATGCTTTTAGTATTTCCGTTTTGGCGAAGGATTTGCCGATTCGGACCTACGCTAGACCTTGTAGCCTAGTCGTTTGGCCCTAGTACTTTCCTGCATGATACAGTATTCAGATTTCCGAGTGTTTTAAAATTTTATTGAAGCTTTAGGCAGTTTTATACATTTAAGATTATATTGATTTTCTTCCAAGATAGAATACGAGTGAGTTTCGGTGATTTAGGTAATCGATTCTCTTCGCGCCTAGGCTAGTTGTCTATGGGGCCATAGTATACTTTCTCACACTCCCCGGTTGCTCTCTTCTCTTCGGAGAATGTGTGCAATCCATTTCCCTCTGCTTAAGCCTTGGGCTTAACCCTAATGGTTTATCTGAATTGACTTTAGATACAACTATATTAGGGTGTTTCTGTTCTTTTCTGTTTCCAGTAAGTCTGGCTTCAGGAAGGGGGCAGGACATCAGAGTTCTTAGTCTGAGTCTGTTTCTGTCTAGCTTGTGATTGAGATTCCCTTGCTAGGCTGACAGCAGACATAGGAGGCTTAGCCTCCTTAGTTCACTTTCGAAGGTTTCTGTACGAGATGATTCCTTCTTTTTGTGATCTAGCAGACTAGTCCAGTGTTGTTGTTCTCGGTGTGGAGGATGAGATCCTCTTCTTCTGTGAATAACAACGCCTTCCTTGCTTTGGTTCCGAGGGAGTTGGCAAGTATTGCTGGCCTCCCTCCTCGGATCTCCCCGAGGCTAAGATGAGTTTTCTTGGCTGCGGGTGATTCATTATTAGAGCAAGGTTGGCAGGACCCTCCTCCCCCTTTTCCCCTCTTTCCTTAGTGATGGCCTAGCCATTGCATCCCTGTCCGGCAAGGGTCTTCTGCTTTGAGTGCTGCCCGGACCTCCCTTGGTCTCTCATCCATGTTTGTCTGTAGAGCCAGATGGCATTGGTCAGGAAGCCTGAAGTTATATTCTCCCCTTCCTTATGTGCACTCTTTCGGGTTGCCGGGCTATGAGGCAGTACAGTCTCTTATCCCGGCATCCATTCTGTTTTTCTTCTAGTGTTTGTACCCTAGCCCGGCTGCCGGCCTAAGTGACCGGCAGCCGGGCAGTCAGAGTTCTCTGGTTCTTTTGCTGCCGGCCGGCTATATATCACACCATTGTTCTGCCGGCCGCTACGATTAGTGGCCGGCAGCCAGGTGCTGTTGTTGTTTAGCTGCCGGCCGGCAATAGAAACACACCGAGGTTCTGCCGGCCGCTACGTTTGGCGGCCGGCAGCCGGGTGCTATCTTGTGTAGTTGCCGGCCGGCAGCCGGGTGCTATCTTGTGTAGTTGCCGCCGGCACACGCATTTGAACCAGCGTTCTTCTACCTTATAGTCTATAAGTAGTATACTTTGGAACTAATTAAGGTGTGTGCCGGCCGGCACATTACCTTCTATACTGTAGCCAGTATTTTTCAGTATAGTATATACTGTAGGGAGAAAACTATAGTATAGTATTTGTTACAACATTAAGTTTTTTCTAACACTTTTGTGTTGTCTTGCGCAGCCCTTTGGTGTAACCATACAGATAAAGAAAGTGAGTTCTTTCTTATCTACTATCCAGCATTTTAAAATCACTTATTTGGGTGTGAGCTACACCTATTTCCTCTGGAAATTATTTATTGGTCGCTCTAGAATAGATTAACCATACGATTTTATTATCTGGAAGGTTGCAGCAATTGACTGTGCGGGAAATACAAGTGTGTGTCTTTCCTTTCTAGTTTAGTTATGCTAAGATATGTATATCCAGTGATACGTAGTTCACTTGATACTCACGGAATTTTCTTCTCTTTACAGGAGGACCATCCGAAGTGCGGAAGCATTTTCTGCAACGTCCGCAGCAAGAACTTCTGCGGACATGACTTGTGTAGGAGGCACGCAGCATGCGCAGTGTCCAAAGGTGATCTCTGGTATTGGGACCCGCAGGTATGTACCGTGTGCACAAACCTGATTACTGAGGCTTTTGATTCCCCTAAGACGGCGGAGTCAAGGGACGCAGCAAGGGAGAAGCTTCGTACCTGGGTAAGGGGCTTTCAGAAGAACACTTCTGGGCCCTATCTTCCAAGTGAGAAGATGAAGGCTTACCTTTTCCCTAGAGCGTCAGCTGATGCAGTGATTCCCCAGCCTCAAATGGAGATCCCGGTGGATGCTGAAGTCGCGGTCGCCCTGCAGGACATCTAGTTGGACAACAGGATGTCGGAGGTGTCCGAGCGTCTGGAAGAGGACCTCCTGGCAGAAGACCAGGATGAAGATCAGGCTCCAGACATTGAAGAGGAAGAGGTCGACGAGGTGTCGGCTACTCCGGTTCAGGCCCCTGAACCTATTCCCTCAACATCGTCCTCTCTCCCAGATGAGCTGGGAAAGACCCTTTCCTCCATCGTTGGAATGATCCAACAGATGCAGAGGGAAAATAATGAGAAGGCTGCTGCAATGAAGCTGGAGATGCGGAGACTTGCAGCATCACGTGGGCCCCAGAAGAAGCTCAGCGTGAAAGACCTTCCCTTGTGCTCAGATGCCAACCCTTGGAGGTATGCCGAGCACATGCCTATGACGACGGGAAAAATCGTCATTTCGGAGAAGTTGGGCTCAGTCCCCCTTGAGGAGGTGGAATTCTGGCCCAGCAAGGAGTCGTATCCGGACTGTTATGTCCGTCTAAGGAAGGAACCAGCCTCAAAGGAAGAAACGGAGCCGAAGGAGGTCATAGTTTTGGACCACGCTAAGGCTCAAGCTTTCCTGTCAAGCTCGATGAAAGAGAGGGGCTTCACAAACTCAAAGGTACCTGCTTTGAGTAAGAAGCACCCTTCCTTTGTGTCTTCTTCTAGAGCCTTCCCCTTTATGCAGAAAGGGTTTACAGCTGTGCTGAAAGCAATCGAGGCAGGTAAGCCATGCCCCTCCTTGGAGGAGTGTAAACCTCTGTCTTTGGCCCTACCCAGGACCACAAGGACTGGAAGGACGTCCATCTTACCTTCTCAGTCGGGAAGTTGGAGGCTGATATTGCCGGACGTCAGTTCGGTGAGAACCTCCCCAAGCTGTCTGACTTTCTTTTGCGCAGGGAGCTTGAGACAAAAGAAAGACTTGCTGCCTCAATGTCTCATTAAACGACTCTGGAGACAATGGCAAGTGACCCCAAGGTCCATGAAATGTTTATGGTAGTGGCTAAGACACACCTAGCCACAGTGACAAAGGACCTTTATAGCTTCGTCAAAGCTAGGAGGGCTTGTAGGGAGTTTGTGTTCGCCTCGGCTGCGGTGAGGCACGAGCCAAGGAAGCTAATCTCCTCCAGCATTTGGGGCAAAGACCTCTTCCCTAGTGAAGCGGTCAAGGAGGTTGTAGATAAGGCCGCCACGGAGAAAAGAAACCTCCAGAAGTGCGGCCTACCTCTCAAGAGAAAGTCTTCCCCGGATGAGGGTCCCCAACCAAAGAGGAAGACCAAGAAGACTAGGCTACCCTCTCGGCCAGCCAAGCCATTCAGACAGCAGCAGCAGCAACAACTTCCTATGCCTACAGTGCCCCAGATGGTGGCACAAACCCCGACCACGTACCAGTGGGTACCTCAAGCCGTGTCGACGCAGTCTCCGGCATTTAACCCAGCGTTCGAAGGGCAGTCAACTACCTTTCGAGCGAAGCCTAGAGGAGCAGCCAGAGGTTCGTCTAGACGCCCCTCAAGGGGGAGGGGATTCAGGGGTGGTTGCGGTCAAGGAGGCAAGACCTCAGGGCAACAGCAGCCAAAGTGAGATGATACCGGTAGGAGGGAGACTTCAGAATTTTCGGGATCGGTGGACCTTCGATCCCTGGGCCCACAGCCTACTCAAGAATGGACTGGGTTGGAGCTGGTACAGCACTCCACCCCCGTGCCCTCGATTTTTCCAACACTCCACCCCCGTTCTGGAGGAGTACATTCAAGAACTGTTGGAGAAAAATGTGATCCGAAGGGTAAAGTCCATCAAATTCCAAGGGAGGCTGTTTTGTGTTCCCAAGAAGGACTCGGAAAAACTCAGTGTCATTCTGGACTTGTCGCCACTCAACAAGTTCATAGTGAACTGCAAGTTCAAGATGCTAACACTGCAACACATAAGGACCTTACTGCCCAAGAGGGCATATACCGTCTCCATAGATTTGTCAGACGCCTATTGGCACATTTCAATCAATCGTCAACTCTCCCCCTACCTAGGGTTCAAGCTACATCGAAGACTCTACGCCTTCAGAGCCATGCCATTCGGGCTAAACATAGCCCCAAGGATCTTCACGAAGCTTGCAAGCGTAGCTCTCAAACAATTACGCCTAAAGGGAATCCAGGTGGTAGCCTACCTGGACGACTGGCTGGTGTGGGCAGCATCCAAGACAGAATGTTTGCAAGCTTCCCTACATGTGATCCAGTTCCTAGAGCATCTAGGCTTCAAGATCAACAGAAAAAAGTCTTGACTTTCTCCATCTTAAAAGTTCCAGTGGTTGGGAATCCACTGGGACCTAGTGTCACACCAACTCTCCATCCCGGCGAAGAAGAGGAAGGAGATACTGTAGTTGGTTCTGTCAAGAGACTTCTGGATTCCGAAAGGATATCAAGACGCGAACAGAAGAGAGTGCTGGGTTCTCTCCAGTTTGCCTCAGTAACAGACCCGGTGCTAAGAGCACAGCTAAAGGATGCAACCAGAGTTTGGAGAAGTTATGCATCAAACGAGCGAAGAGATCTGATAAGACCAGTACCGCTTCGTCTACGTACGCTTCTCAGGCCTTGGTCCCAAGTCAGGCAACTAAAGAAGTCAGTGCTTCTTCAGCCACCTCCCCCCTCGTTGACTATTCACACAGACGCCTCGAAGGAGGGGTGGGGAGGTCATTCTCATCGGAAGAAGGCCCAAGGAACTTGGTCCAATCTATTCAAGACATTTCACATAAACTTTCTGGAAGCTATGGCAGTACTCCTTACCTTGAAGAAAGTCTTCCCTCGTCTCTCGATCCACATAAGGTTGGTACTGGACAGCGAGGTGATTGTGAGATGCTTGAATCGACAAGAATCGAGGTCACCACCACTCAACCAGGTGATGTTGGCCATCTTTCGACTGGCGGAAAAGAAGAAGTGGTACCTGTCGGCAGTTCACCTTCAAGGAGTCCGCAATGTGACAGCGGACGCTCTATCCAGGTTCACACCGATAGAGTCGGAATGGTCCCTAGACGCAGGATCATTCTCCTTCATCTTGAGTCAAGTCCCAGAACTGCAAATAGACCTCTTTGCGACGAAAGACAACAAGAAGTTACCCCTTTACGTGTCCCCGTACGAGGATCCCTTGGCAGAAGCAGTGGACGCGATGTCCCTCGACTGGAGCAGATGGTCCAGGATTTACCTGTTCCCTCCTCACAACCTTCTATTGAGGGTCCTCAACAAACTGAGATCTTTCAAGGGAGTAGTGGCAATAGTGGCTCACAAGTGGCCGAACAGCGTGTGGTTCCCTCTGGCATTGGAACTACGGCTGAAGTGTCTACCGTTACCAGATCCAGTTCTGACCCAGCGAGTTCAGAAGTCGACTGTCTGCGCTTCATCACAGAAAACCCGGAACCTGCAGCTCATGATTTTCTCTCCCTAGCGGTGAGAAAACGTTTCGGGATTTTGAAAGACAGTATAGACTTCCTAGAGGAATATAAATGCAAATCCACTAGAAGGCAATATGAGTCATCATGGAGAAAATGGGTGGCCTTTGTCAAGGCGAAGAATCCGCAAAAGATCTCGACGGACTTCTGCTTATCTTTCTTCATCCACCTCCATGGTCAAGGGTTAGCAGCCAACACAATATCAACGTGTAAATCTGCTTTGACAAGACCCATTTTATATGCCTTCCAGGTCGACCTCTCTAACGATATTTTTAATAAAATTCCGAAAGCCTGTGCTAGGCTCAGACCATCAGCACCTCCCAAGCCCATTTCATGGTCTCTAGATAAAGTTCTTAATTTCGCTTCGCTGTTGAACAATGAGGAGTGTGCTTTAAAGGATTTGACCCAAAAAGTTATTTTTCTGTTTAAACTCGCGTCGGGGGCCAGGGTTAGTGAAATTGTAGCCCTCTCGAGAGAGGAAGGTCGTGTTCAGTTCTTGGATGGGGGAGAACTGAACCTGTTTCCGGATCCTATGTTTCTCGCCAAGAACGAGTTACCCACCAAGAGGTGGGGTCCCTGGAGAATCTGCCCTCTGAAAGAAGATGCATCTCTATGTCCAGTGGAATGCCTAAAGGTCTATCTTCGTAGAACTTCAGACTTCAGGGGTGGTCAACTATTCAGGGGAGAAACATCAGGCTCAAATTTATCACTGAAACAACTTAGGGCGAAAATCACCTATTTTATTCGCAGAGCGGATCCAGACAGTACACCCGCAGGTCACGATCCGAGGAAAGTTGCCTCATCCTTAAATTTCTTCAATAGTATAGATTTCGAACATCTTCGCTCATACACTGGCTGGAAGTCTTCCAGAGTTTCTTTCGTCACTATGCGAAGCAAGTGGAGCAACTGAAGAGGTCTGTGGTAGCAGTGGGTAGTGTCATTAACCCTGCTGTTTAACTCTGCGAGGAACAGTGGATTTAATTGGGACGATTAATTCCGGGGTGAGTGTGTAGTTACGAACTGTTCTACAAACTAAGTGTTAGGGCACTAGGGTGCCCACATTGACTGTTCCATATTCAAAGGTGAACCTAGCATAAGTGCAGACATGTGTGCCAAGCGTTTCCAACGCTAATGTAACTGATTAGTAATACAGACTTTTATGATTTTGATACCTCGGTATGTTAAAAGTGGCGCTAATGTTTTTCTTTCAGATAAACAAGTTTTCTGTTTACTATCATGCTTATGCTTATTTATTGGTTATCCTCCTCTTATATATGTATAATTGTTGTTTAACCTGTTTTATTTTATTGTTTGTCAATAAACTAGTTCTTGTGAACCTTGCGTCTCCTTTGCCTGTGTCATTTGACTTGAAATGATTTAGCATTACGTTTACTATGTATATTTATCTGGGATAATTCTAATAGATTGTTCCTTTATGCAAGCATTTTTGCATTGGTTTATGCTTTCCCCTAGTGGGAGGACTCCATGCCCTAAGAGGACGGTGGCGGATATGCAAGTTTTCCTCCTACCCGGATATAAACCTTTGTCCAATCCAGTAATGAACGGGGAACTGGTCGATATTTCATATTAACTCAGTGGTTCTTTACAAACTATGCTTTACATGATATAGGGTGAGACCACTATATTGGCTTGTCTGTTATTCATACATAGGTATATGTACTCTTCGAGACTTTTCCAGAGTCTAGTAGGACTCTTCCCTGTAGGGGGCAGGAAGCACTAACATGGTCTATGGTTAGATGAAAAGATGTATGACGGTAACATCTTAGGTCTCTAGGTCTAGTTGGCCGGGAAATACCTTTGGGGAGTACGGCACGTTTTGAGAATCCACAGATACAGTAATGCTCTGATATACTTCTATCAGGACGACATGGCTTGAGCCCAAAAAACGGATTTTGAGCGAAGCGAAAAATCTATTTTTGGGTGAGATGGCCATGTCGTCCTGATGGACCCGCCCTTCCCTTTTCTTCTAAAAAGGGCTGTAGGTCCCCTCCCTACATACAGTATCTGTAGCACCTCGTCTATCGCTACAAGGAATTCAGATGGCGCAATGCACGCTTACGAAACGGGAGAGGAGAGATACCTTGCGAGCGGCTCTCCTTTCTTTCCCATTTTTCGTTTTCTTGCCAATTTACCCCTTTGAAGTGTTAACTCTGTTCGGGGTGCAGATGGCTATGTGGCGTGTCAAGAATACGTCCTCTGATATTTCGCAATATCCCTGGTTCTTTTATTAGGGATATTCACTCCAGGAGTTAGAATTCTGGGTACCTTAAGGTAAATTCTCTGGGAATATCGCCGTAGTTATATATACCCAAGGAAGCTACCCTTTAGGAACTTCCATCAGGACGACATGGCCATCTCACCCAAAAATAGATTTTTCGCTTCGCTCAAAATCCGTTTATTATTATTATTACTAGCTAAGCTACAACCCTAGTTGGAAAAGCAGGATGCTATAAGCCCAAGGGCTCCAACAGGGAAAATAGCCCAGTGAGGAAAGGAAACAACGAAAAATAAAGTATTTTGAGAAGAGTAACAACATTGAAATAAATATCTCAAGTATAAACTATATAAACTTTAACCAAACAGGAGGAAGAGAAATAAGATAGAATAGTGTGCCTGAGCGTACCCTCAAGCAAGAGAACTCTAACCCAAGACAGTGGAAGACCATGGTATCATAGAATCCTCTTTCATCAAATGAAATAATGGCGCTGACTAGGTTCCCTTAAACTCAGTCCCATATAATTGAGTCTCTTATATACCTTGTAGTGGTTTGCGGACGTTTAACCAGCCATCTGTTAAATGAAACAAAAACAATAAAACATTATGAGGGGCTTGCCACTAATTAAATACAATAGTGACAATCCAAAATCAAATCATTGTTCTCTAGTCTTGGGTAGTTTCATAGCCTCTGTACTGGCCTTCCACTGTTTTGGGTTTGAGTTCTCTTGCACCTCAGGCACACTATTGTATTTAATTTCTCTTCCTCTTGATTTGTTAAAGTATTTATAATTTATATAGGACTTTTTTATTTTAATGTTACTGTTCTTGAATTATTCTATTTTTCCTTGTTTCCTTTCCTCACTGGGCTATTTTTCCCGTTGTGGCCCCTGGCCTTATAGTATTCTGCTTTTCCAACTAGGGTTATAACTTAGCAATTGATAATAATAATAAATGGAAAATCTGAAAGTATTTTTTTTCGTAACATACAAAAGAATTAATGTTTTTTATCACACAAACCCATTATCATTATTAGAACATATTCAAAGACACTTCTTAATAGTCCCAATGCACCATCAGTACAGTATACTGATCTAAGTATAGTAGAGTAATTTACATAGAAGACTTTCCCTTCCCTCAGGAAGACTACTTAGGAAGGAAACGGGTTAGAAGGTTTGCCCAACTTCATACATGTGTAACAAGAGAAGCAGGTTCTCAACTCAGCAATTTCTGAATGAAATACAAATTGCAACAGATCTTCACATCAGATTTAGTAATTCTAAAGTATGAAACTTGATCAAAAACACATCACACCTTCTAAGGTCAGGTGTAGTTTCATAGTAAAAAACGATGAAGTACGGCAAGAGGTCAGAAAAAGTAGGAGCTAATACAACCATTTTAGAAGCTCCTGAAAGGCCTAGTTAGGTCAGATTATCTGGCTAATTCTACCGATTGGGACAAAATTATTTCCTCAAAATTCTGAGGCTGCTGAAAGATCTACTGTATTGTACATGTCTTGACAATACGTGAGCAATACGCGATATAAAATGTTGAAAAAACTGAACGAACAAGATATAACAGCAGTGTAGGTCCTGTAGAGAGTAGAGTTCCCCTGCTGTATGGGACCGGAAAAGCAGCCGTCAAAGTAAGTAAAAGTAGGTGCCTTACCTGGAGGTAAAAACAGGGAGCCTCTAACTTTTCCATAACGCACTGGAATGCGCTGTACGCCAGGACCCATGTAGTGCCTCTCGTGAATAACAGATGAAAGAGGTTTCATTTCTTCTGATACACACAGCGCTTCAATACTAACATGTCCGTCATACACGCCAACTGTAACCTAAGGGGAAATTTACGGTATTTAATGGCACTGTATGTAAGTTCTCAACATCAAGGGATTTCATCACCAATTAACCCAATTCCAGATTGATACACCAAAATCTTTTATGCTGTCTTTCTGGGGAAATGAGACGACACAAAATACTGTAATGACTTTACTACCAGGGCAAAGGTCTGTAATTTTCTTCAGTTTCCAAAGTTTCACTACTAACATGAGTTTATATAGTATTCTGACTAGCAGGTATTGTCTTCAGTGAGCCTCTCTTGCTGCATTGGTGAGAGTACTGTACTTTCATCATCATCATCATCTCCTCCCATGCCTATTGATGCAAAGGGCTTCGGTTAGATTTTGCCAGTCGTCTCTATCTTGAGCTTTTGAATCAATACTTCGTCATTCATCATCTACTTCACACTTCATAGTCCTCGGCCATGTAGGCCTGTGTCTTCCAACTCCTCTAGTGCCTTGTGGAGCACATCTGAACGTTTAGTGAACTAATCTCTCTTGGGGAGTGCAAAGAGCATGCCCAAACCATCTCTCTCTACCCCTCATCATGATCTCATCCTCATATTCTACATTTGAAATTGTCTTGACTTCCTTTATTATGCAAAAGATTCTGTGGGCCCAAAGGATTTATTACTCGCTAAAAAGATGTCCCAATAGTCTAAAAGGACAAAGCAATAAAGAAAAGAACTTGCGAAATCTACAGGAAAAGATATTAAACTCTAATGTTCAGCTTAAGTTCCATTCTGCTCAATTGAAGGGAGGTCCCTTAACCACAAACATTGGTGTTACGACTTGACTGTCTTTTGCTGACGTGTTTGACGGCTATGTGAAACTCGATCTTCCTCCTACCAGTTTTCCTAAAGCTAAGTTCACTAATTAATTTTTAGGTTCACCAAAATTAAAAACATTTTACTGGACTTTGTTGTTTTTAGAGGCAAAGATCCAGATGAAAATTTTTTTTTTCTTTTTTTTTTTTTTTTAAGAGAACTGAGTTCCTAGCTCCTGAGTTGCCAGTGTCATACTTTTGTTTTAATGGACTAAAAAGTCATGAGAGAAATTTCCAAAGACTAACCTACAGACTTCCTCTTGTCCTAGACTTTACAGCTGGAAATTTCAAACAAGAATCAGTTCATCCTGGAATGAGAAATTATAATCTAAAAAAATTCAAATGCAAAATTAATCCCACTCCTGCAATCTACAAAAAATAGGGGGGAGGAAATCTCAATCATAAAAAAGAAAAAACAGAACAAAAAGTTACTCACAATGTTAGGATTTTCAACGTCTCTTTTGTAAAAGCGAATATATTTGTATTCATTCGGTGCGGGGACGAGAGATCCAAAGAGTCCCATGGGGAATAGCCCCTTGTACTGTCCACCTAATGATTTCATCTCATTGACGTCAACCTCACCGTTGCCATTAGCTCTGAAACATAAGCATCGGATGACACAGGTACCTTTTACGCGCAGGGTGTTTAGGGAAGTGGCTAAGTTGGAGTTTAAGAGTTTTTGGATTGAAAATTAAGCTTCAGGACTCTGATCAGGAATCACCATACCAGAACATAACAAACAAAGAGACTAGCTGGATCTGCATAATCTCAAATAAGTGATTATTATTCTAGGAGAAGGACCCTCCAGAATCAAACCATTGTTCTCTAGTCTTGGGTAGTGCCATAGCCTCTGTACCATGGACTTCCACTGTCTTGGGTTAGAGTTCTCTTGCTTGAGGGTACATTCGGGCACACTATTCTGTCTTATTTCTCTTCCTCTTTATATAGGAAATATTTATTTTGGTGGTGGTGTTCTTAAAATATTTCCTTTTTCCTTGTTTCCTTTCCTCACTGGGCTACTTTTCCCTGTTGGAACCCTTGGGCTTATAGCATCTTGCTTTTCCATCTAGGGTTGTAGCTTAGCTAGTAATAATAATAATGATACGATGTATGAGTAAATAAAGTACAGTACAAAATACATTTCTGTGCATGAAAGTTAGTAATATTTGATAAAATTGTTCAGCTACCCAAATTCCAAATTGGGGCATTATAATAAAAGTATCATAGTTGAACAAAAAAAAAAATCTATTCCATGAATAATGAGACCACCAAGCTGTTCAACAAGAGACAAAGATCTTATAAAAATATCAAAATAAATGTAAGATTATATTGACTGACACATGATGATAGATTTAAATACATACTAAGAAAATGAAAACCTAAACAAATACTTTATGGGCATAAAAAGTTTTAAGGGAAAACAGATGTTCCATCGACATTGAACGCATGTCCCTATTTGAAAAGACGAAAGGTTTGTATATGAATAGAAACAAACGGAAAATAGAGACAGAATAAATTCACCAAAAGCCTGTCAGTCAATAAGAATAATGCATCAGATGAAAAACATAATATACTTCATTACTTCAACATAAACTGCAATCATTTTACCTGTAATGTGCATAGGACACAAACTGGACGTTTCGGGCATCCTTCATAGACGTCCGAAGAGTGACATCCTGGTTTGGCTTCAAACCTGATACCTTTATATGAACAGGTTCATCATGAAGACACGACAGTGGATCAACAGACAATATTACACCTTCCTGAAAGGAAGGAGTTAAGACTAGATTTATTTTTTATAATAAAGTACAAATTGTATGCACACTTCAGTGAAAAAAAAGTAGAAAAACATGTCCACACTTTACAAAACAAACTTACCCTCGAATCAGAGTTCATTTTGCTTAAAAAGTGACAATTCTTAAATCCGAATTGGTTGGAATAGTGAAGACACGTCTCTGATGTGTTTACTTCTGCAATTAGAATAAAGGTTGTATTAAAGAATTGCAACTTTGTTTGTTTCCATATTCAGACAAGGCTAATAGGATTTACAGTATTAGGATAAATAACAATGTACAATAACCCATCAAGTTATCAAATCCAAACATTCAAAATGTCTAAGAGAACTGTTAGATATTGTGCAGCCAACTGATCGTGTTGACACAAGAATAATTACAGATGGTTTCAAATTATTGGAACCTAGACATATGTCTACTGTAGGCTTTAGAGCCTTTAAATATCTGGCCCCATGACTACAATAAGCTCCCACTAGACATCCAAAAGACTGATGATATTAAGGCTTTCAAGAGGAAACTGAAGACTTTCATGTTCTCTAAGTGCTTTGATAGTGTGGATTTGACTATAAACGAGCAATATGCGGTGTGAAATGTTGAATGCTTTGGAACGAACATGATAAAATAACCGTGGGGGTCCTGTAAAGATTAGGGTTCCCCTGCTGTGTAGGGCAAGAAAAGCAGCCCTTAACCTTACGTGCATATTGTGGACCCCATATGGGGACCTGGCACATGCGCAGAACCATACTTATACAGTAGAGATTCCCCGGGTTATTTTTGCTTATCAAGAGAGTTAGAGGTGTGCGGAGTCAGTTGGTGATGTCTATCGGTAGAGGTAGGATGCGTCAAACTGAGCCTCCGATATTTCCCGAATTACGGCCTCCAAAACTTTCGTCAGTCACCAGGTCGGTACCAGGTTACCGAACAAAGTACAAATCTTGGTATAATATGTTACACTTTTACATTTTGATATATACCTCAGTGATATGTATAAAAGTTAATGAGATTTTCAGTGAATACTGGTGAATAGAGTTGCTATGCAGTGAGGTCGTTAACTTGAGGTTGTGTGGCCACTTTATATAATTCGAGGGCCTTATATTGATTTCTGAGGTAGCTATAGGGTTATATACCTCGGAGGAAATATCTTTTTTCTTTTTGACAACATTCTCATATTCAATATTTTTTAACTGTTTTGCATTATATAGTGGTAAATGCATAAGATATTTTAACATTTAGGTGGTTTACGGCATTAAAGTGTTGCTTTTTTCGCCAAATCAATTTAGTTTATTTTCACCACCGTCAGATATTTGGTATTTTTTATCCTAGGACATTGAAAATTGACATATGGATGTTTCCATATTATCCTACTTCAAAGTAAGTGACCTACCGAATTGAAACAACTAAAGGAACCAGATATAATCCTTAAGGTAACACAAGAGTTTGGGGTCACAGGAGACAAACTGCATTGTTTACATTTAAACTCTACGGGTGTTACACATATTCAGGTTGCCAGATTATTTCGACTGGATTATCGTACATGAGCCTTAGAATTGTCGTTTTTCAACCAAAATTATCATACACAGTGTCAATATAATTATTAAGGAGTTACATGATTGACTTAATTCAAAATATTTTAATATAATTGTTTAATTAAACACATATGTATATACCTAAGGTATGTATCGTACATCGTACTGGACCTAGAATAACCGTACATGTAGGATAATTATCGTATGAATGGCACCCCTGCACATACTTTTTTTTAACTCATGTATCGAAACTCAGTCTTTGTAACGGCGCTTCTAGTGAGTTTGCCATGAGATTTGAGTTCATTTTATTTTCAAATTACTTTCATCTTTTTCGCCACGTCTGTTATAAAATTTCTTTCTTATTTTCGACATTTGTTTCACTATACTAAATTATCCTACTATTTTCTTTAAGTCTTCTTCGTAAGTTTGCTGTAGCTCCTTTTTCTTTATATTTCTGGCAGAGTAACAAAAATTGGGTTAAATCTTCTTCCATATTTTTATAAAAATTACAGTTTACACTTCCCCTTTGTGTCTATTTTAACTTTTTCGTGTATGTCCAGATAGATTACTATTATTATTATTATTATTATTATTATTATTATTATTATTATTATTATTATTATTATTATTATTATTATTATTTTCTAAGCTACAACCCCAGTTGGAAAAGCAGGATCCTATAAGCCCGGTGGCCCCAACAGGGAAAATAGCCCTCTGAGGAGAGGAAACAAGGAAAAATTAAATTAAAATAATTATTGTCTCTATAAACCATAAAAACTTTAAACAAAACAAATGGAAGAGAAATAAGACAAAATTACATGTAGTTTTAGTCCTTTGACTAGTCAGATAGTACTACATTGGATCTCTCTCTGGTTACGGCTTATTTTTCCTATGCTGGCACATACACCGAATTTTCTGATATAGGTAGTTGGCTGGCCAGGGCACTAGCCACCCGTTGAGATACTGCCACTAGAGAGTTAGGGGTCTTGATTGGCCAGACAGTACTACATTGGATCTTTCTCTCTGGTTACGGTTCATTTCCCCTTTCCCTACACACAAACACACCGAATAGTCTGGCCTATTCTTTACACATTCTCCTCTGTCCTCATAAACCGGACAACACTGAGATTACCAAACAATTCTTCTTACTTCACTGTAATTCATCAGTGGCAACTTTTCTCTCTGTAAGGGTAGAAGAGACTCTTTAGCTATGGTAAGCAGCTCTTCTAGGAGAAGAACACTCCGAAATAAAACCATTGTTCTCTAATCTTGGGTAGTGCCATAGCCTCTGTACCATGGTCTTCCACTGTCTTTTGAGTTAGAGTTCTCTTGCTTGAGGGTACACTTGGGCACACTATTCTTTCTTATTTCTCTTCCTCTTAGTTTATCAAATTTTTTATAGTTTATATAGGAGATATTTATTTTAATCTTCTTGCTCTTCTTAAAATATTTTTTTTCCTTTCCTCGCTGAGCTATTTTCCCTGTTGGAGCCCCTGGGCTTATAGCATTTCGCTTTTCCAACTATGGTTGTAGCTTAGCAAGTAATAATAATAATAATAATAATAATCTTAACACATTCTCATCTGTCCTCATACGACTGATAACAGTAAGATAATGGAAAAATTCGGCTACTTTCCTATTGATAAAGGTAGAAGAGACACTTCAGCTATGATAAGCAGCTCTTCCTGAAGGACGCTTTTCCTTAGCGTGTTTCCTTTTAGTAATTTATTATAAACTTAAGTTAGTTTTTTATCCTTTTTTTCAACAATTTCCCTTTTCTGAATTATGTTCCTATTACTCTCTAGTTTAATTCCCAGCTATATTAAATTTTCTATTTTGATTTCCTCTAAGTGTTCTGATTTTTTGTTTAGGTAATATATTGATATAATAATTTTGCTCTTCTCTTTATCTATATAAAAAACACATTTTTTTCTATTAAAAGCTGAATGTTACTTTTTTCTTCTTTTTGCATTCGCTCTTCCACGATCACCGAAGCATTGCAAAAAATATTAATCCTATCTCTACTAAAAATATTTCTAAATTAATTCCCTTCCTCTTTTGTTTTCTGAACATATATTTAGCTTTAGAAATTAAATAGATTCAGTAGTGGCCTATTGGAAACGTCCCTGACACGATCTACCGGATTGGGGTTCTAGTCCCGCTCAACCTCGGTAGGCCTAGTTTCTTGCAGTGTCTGCAACCTCACCATCCTTGTGAGCTAAGGATGGTGGGGGGGGGGTTGCCTATAGTTCTACCTGCTGAGTCATCAGCAGCCATTGCCTGGCCCTCCTTGGCCCTAGTTAAGTTTGGGGAGGCAGTAAAGTATTTTGATAAACTTTGCTTGATGAATTGTATTAGAAAATTGAGTAAGATGGCAATGAAAGATGGTATATAATTTAAATGAGAAAGATAAAGGACTATTATTATCATTATTATTATTAGTAGTAGTAGTAGTAGTAGTAGTAGTAGTAGTAGCTAAGCTACAATCCTGTTTGGAAAAGCAGGATGCTACAAGTCCAAGGGCTCCAACAGGGGAAAAAAATAACTAAGTGAGGAAAAGAAATAAGGAAATAAATAAACTATTAAGAAATGAAATATTTTAAGAATAGTTACATGGATTAAACACCGCTCATAAATGGCATAGGCAAGGGACAGTGACATTGCCCTATCAAGCAGGACAATGCCCTAGAGACAGACAGACCATATATACAAATGATCAGCACCTAAACCCCCTCTCCATCCAAGCTACGACCAAGGAGGACCAGGCAATGACTGCTGGTGTCTCAGCAGATAGACCTTATGGAGGTGTAGACCCAAATGGTATTTTTCCTTTGTTTTTTTTATAAATACAGCAGATTTCTTAGCTCCAATGTTATGTTATTTTGCACAAGTTAGCAAGAAGAGAAGCTTTTAGCACTTGTTGGAGAATTGGTAATGTTACTCCTCTATGTGAAAGTGTTTGTAGTAGCTCAAGTCCCACTAATTACCGCCCAATTTTCATAATGTCCTAGGTTTGCTGAAGGTAATCATCTATTCCCTAGTTTGCAATTTGGTTTTCGTAAAGGCCTTGGAGCATGTGATGCCCTTCTTACAATCTCCAATGCTGTACAGAAATCCCTTGATTGTAGTCGGGAAGTTCGTATGATTGGCCTTGATTTTAGTGCTGCCTTTGACCGTGTTAATCATGAGGCCCTTGTTTTCAAACTGAAACAGTTGGGAGTGGGTGGGTCGTTTCTTAGCATTGTTATTGTTTTTTTAAGTAATAGATCTCAAAGAGTTGTTGTTGATGGGCACCATAGTGAGTATAGGAATGTTCTATCGGGTGTTCCACAGGGTAGTGTTCTTGGCCCATTACTTTTCATACTATATACACATGACATGTGGTTTGGCCTAGAAAACAAGCTTGTTGCGTATGCAGATGATGCTACTCTCTTTGCCTCAATTCCATCTCCTGAATGTAGATCTGGGGTTAGTGAATCCCTTAATAGAGATTTAGCTAAAATTAGTGCATAGTGCAAATTATGGGGTATGAAGTTGAATCCTAACAAAACTCAAAGTATGATTGTAAGTAGGTCAAGGACGGTGGGTCCTCAACATCCGGATCTCAGTATTGTTATGTTTTTTTAAATTTGTATGCCTCTTCTAAAATTTTAGGTGTGATTCTCGACAGCAAATTTACTTTTAGAAACACATTAGGTCTGTGTCTTCTTCAATTGCACAAAAAATTGGCTTATTGAGAAAGTCTTACAAGATTTTCGGTGATCAATCTATTCTGAATAAGTTTTTTAATTCTTTCATTCTACCTTGTTTTGAGCATTTTGTCTGGTGTTCAGCTGCTGATTCTCATCTTAATTTGTTGGACAGAAACTTACGGTCTATTAAATTTCTTATTCCTGATCTAGATATTAATCTTTGGCACCGTCGTTCAATTAGTTCATTATGCATGTTGCATAAGATTTTTCATAACTCTGATCATCTTTCACATTCAAATCTCCCTGGACAATTCCATCTTGTTTGTAATACTAAGCAGGCAGTTAATTCAAATAGCCAGGCCTTCTCCATCATGAGGCTCAATACTACACAGTATTCTAGAAATTTTATTCCACCTGTGACCAAGTTATCAGTAGAACTTCAAAAGTTCAAAGTTGTAGCATCTTTTTTTTTAACAGGTGGACATAAGTTCTTTTGTAGTTTATATAAAATCAAAATCAAACCATTGTTCTCTAGTCTTGGGTGGTGCCATGGCCTCTGTGCCGTAGTCTTCCACTGTCTTAGGTTGGAGTTCTCTTGCTTGAGGGTGCACTTGGGCACGCTGTTTGGTTAAAGTTTTGTGGTTTGTATAGGAGATATTTATTTTGGTGTTGATACTCCTCTTGGAGTGTTTTGTTTTTTCTTGTTTCCTTTCTTCGCTGGGCTGTTTTCCCTGTTGGGGCCCCCTAGGCTTGTAGCGTCCTGCTTTTCCACCTGGGGTTGTGGCTTGGCCGGTGGTAATAATAATAATGATATATATGTTTTGACGTTGTTACTGTTTTTAGAATGATTTATTGTTAATTTGTTCTCATCATTTATTTATTTCTTTATTTCCTTTCCTCACTGGGCTATTTTTCCCTATTGGAGCCCTTGGGCTTATAGCATCTTGCTTTTTTAACTAGGGTTGTAGCTTGGCTAATAATAATAGTAGGATCTCCCAATCCGCACTCCTTAGCTCACAAGGATTGTGAGGTGGCAGGAGTTCATCAGTCAGGAACGTTGCCACATCGGCCACTATAACCCTAAAAAACAGATATACTGATCTGTTTTTATTCTTTTACTTCTCTTAACACCTAATCTAATCTTAATGCGGCAATCGTCTATTCTTATCCATAGGGCTACATGTGTATCTTCTCCTCTCTATTCACTTTAACTGCTTCACTTCCAAATTCTTCTTTATCTCTTATCAGTATTAACCCCCTTGTTATGTTTCTGTTATTATCGTAAATTTTATATCCTTAATTTTTTATCTTCTTTCCTGATATACGTTTCTGTCAGCGGCGTAGTTGAAGTGCATGGCGCCCAGGGAGGTCCTTGAGATTTGTTGTTGCCGGACCTACACAAAAATGCGAATTGCGCAGTGACTCACCCTTAAAGTGAGTGGGGATACCTTGGCGTGGTGAAAGGGTTTGTGTATCGCCAGGTTCAGGAAAGCTGTACTAGTCAGGCACACCCATACTAGGTTGGTTTGCTGTGAGCAATCAGACTAAAGAAGAATACGTTCGGAATAGTAAGAGACTACTCCCCAAATTGATTCTTGATAAGTAATAGGCTGGGCAAGGCACCAGCCACCTGATGATATACTACTGCTAGAGAGTTATTGGGTCCTTTGGCTAGCCAGATAGTACTGCATTGGATCCCTCTTCTTGGTTACGGCTCAATTTTCTCTTGCCTACACATACACTAACTAGTCTGTCCTATTCTTTCCACATTTTCCTCTTTCCTCATACACCTGGCAACACAAAGATTAAACAAAAAATTCTTCTTCACTCAAGTGGTTAACTACTGCACTGTAATAGTTCAGTGGGTACTTTCCTCTTGGTAAGGGTAGAAGGGACTCTTTATCTATAGTAAGCAGCTCTTCTAGGAGAAGGACACTCCAAAATCAAACCACTGTTCTCTAATCTTGGGTAGTGACATAGCTTCTGTACCATGGTCTTCCACTGTCTTGGGTTAGACTTCTCTTGCTTGAGGGTACACTTGGGCACACTATTCTATCTTATTCTCTTCCTCTTGGTTTGTTAAAATTTTTATGGTTTATATAGGAGATATTTGATTTAATCTTGTTTCTCTTCGTAGAATATTTTATTTGTCTTTGTTACCTTTCCTCACTGAGCCATTTTCCCTGTTGGAGCCCCTGGGCTTATAGCATCCCGCTTTTCCAAACTAGGGTTGTAGCTTAGCAAGTAATAATAATAATAATAATGAAAGTAAGTTGGTAAAATGCATGCCATTAACCTTGTTTGACCGCAAATTATAGAAAGAAATAGGGTGTAATGTCACTCTTAGACCAGCGTAGGCTTGTGATAGGAGATTCATTTATATCTGTAGTACATTGTGCGTTTTAAATGGGCCCCCAGCGATAGCTTATCACCATTCTTATCTTTCGAATGAATCAAATCGAGAATCACCAATCCATTATCGTAGACTTTCCTTATCGCACGCCGGTAACATTTTTATCCTCACGTAGGGCTACTACTTATCAGGGTCATGATATACCGGTTTGATCCAGTTCCCGGTAAGTGCATGTCAATAATAATAATAATAATTAATAATAATAATTAGAGAGGCACTCAACAGAGCACACAGACCTCCGCCATGGCAGGTTATTTCTCGAACTTTTGCTCAACCTTAACCTTGACCGTTGACCTAAACATGTAGGCTACTAATTAGTGTGGGTTTTCATACACTCAAATATGAACCAAGTTTGAAGTCTCTGTGACAACGATTTCCAAACTCATGGCTGATTACGTGAATTGGACATTTTGCTTGGGCTTTGACATCGACCTTTGACCTTGACCTTCCAAAATTTAATTATTATCAGCTTTTTACATACCAGCTCATCCCTGCAAGTTTCATTGATCTACGATTAAACTTGTGGACAGGAAGCTGTTCACAAACAAACACACACACAAACAGGGGGTAAAACATAACCTCCTTCCAACTTCGTTGGCGGAGGTAATAATAACAATATTATACAGTATATATATATATATATATATATATATATATATATATATATATATATATATATATATATATATATATATATATATATATATATATATATATATATATATATATAATGATAACTGATTCATTAGGACATACATGTGTATATTAACAGTTAAAAGTCACCAACAAATTAAATCAAATAGGCAGATATATAGAAATGGAACGAAGAACATTATAGTCCAGACTACTCATTGTATGTGTAGGCAAAGAGTAAATGAACCGTAACCAGATAGAAGGATCCAATGTATTACTGTGTGGCCAGTCAAAGGACCCCATACCTCTCTTGCGGTAGTATCTCAACGGGTGGCTGGTGCCCTGTCAACCTATTACCTAGTAATAGGGCATTGTCATTGTAGAGCGGCTTTGTACCTTTTAAATAAATTCTTAACTGGGATTTAAATGGCCAATGACTATTGTCGTATCCTTTTAGAAGATTATTGATGTTCCCTGATTTTCTTGTAATAGATTTTAAAGCCCATGAAATTATGAGTTAATATATAACTTTTGAGATATATCATAAATATCTAATTTTGTGTGATATATAAAATGACAAGCATTTAATCAAAAGCAAAAATCTGTCTTTGGTTAAAATCATATTAATATCATCATAGCCCAAACAAAAATTTATAACAACATATTCTTTTAAAACCTAATTTACGAACGTATATAATTACTGATGCACCATTTTGCAAGATTGATAATTTATCAAATATTTGATAAATATCTATAAATAGTATTCACATTATAAAAGACTGATAGTAATTAAGTAAGGTTATTAATTAGTAAGACGCCAATTGCTTACAATTACTGGAACAAAATACTGGAACCGTAACTTGTTTCCCAAATTTTCCTTTATTCTGGATTAACTTCACGTTAAGAAACCCCCAACTGTTCAGGTGAGTATTTCTTCTCTCTTTATTATTAATTGTAGATTAATTATACCGTTATTGATTGTGTAAACACTTGCTTTAGTTATTTAAATGCAGTATGACTCAGATCTACACCTGCTTAATATTAAATAAAGGATAGAGCAATTCCTCGTGATAGTTTAAATCAAGATGGCGAAATGCAATATTAGTTAGAACATTGAAACTCTCATATTTGAATAGGTCATTGTAAGTACACTATTTGGAATACCATATATTAATGAAGGAAACCTCTATTAACGAAGTTACAGGTTTTAATTTGGAAAAAACCCTTTTTGTCATTGTGATGTGTGACGGGTGAAATTATAGATCAGGTCAGGGAAATTTTTTCTATTAAAATATACCTTTTTTCCTTTTATTAAATAATGTTCCTCTGAATTTGATTTCTATTCTTGGGGTAAATCAACTGTTCTGTTAGACCCTCCCCCTCCCCAAATGAACCGGAATTTTACGGTTTTATTATAGTTACGGACGGAAAAGCTGTTATACTAAGTGTCAGATGTTTCACATAGCAAGACGTCTGTATTCTTTGAAAATTACACATTTTTCTCTGCAAATGAAACTTGGAGCTTGACTTTTTTTCCGCGAGGGAAGTGAGCACATGGCGATGCAAGAACCATTACATTTCTAAAACAAATATCCCTGTTCATAGACAGTTGCTAACAGGCTTTTGGTTTATTTGTTGTTGAAATGAAGATCAAATTCAGTGAAACATTATTTTCGGTAATATATCATTAGGAATCCCACCCAGCGCTTTTGTGGTTAATATATTGTCAGGTAAAACAAGTGAAAAAAAACTATAAAATTTTTTTTCATTTAGAATGTTGTTTGTAACCATAATTTTACCAAAGAGAAAACAACAGCATAAACAGTTATCCAATTGTTTTTGCTCTGCCGTTGCTCGCAAAGAACAAAATACAGTAACATCACACTATCAAGCGGTACTTATCGAGTTGTGTTTTCCATCCCCGTGGTTTATTGATTCTAGGGTATTTTGTAAGAGTGGTGTGTTTTTTCTTCCCAGGTCACAAACCCTTTAATGAAAAAAAGAAGGAAAAGCGTTACCTTACGTTTGTGATGAAGTTCCTGTTAATTACAGTTGAGGTACTATTGTAAATGCCACAGAACTTTGCTACGACTTTCATGTATGAATAACTACAACCAATACGCTTTGCTACGTGACAAACAATAAGAGAACAACCAAACAGTATGACACGTACTAAGGGACATCAGGGTGCCCACGTAAGATGGGCTATGGCTACATAGAGATAGGAAAGGATTTAGGCTGTGATTGGTTAGCGGAAAAGCAGACATAAAAGAATGGCGTCTTTCAGGTAAACTTGTCCAAGGCAGGTAATTGTTATGAAAATTTGATGTAATACGGTAATCACGGCAAAAACGAGAGCTTTTTGAAACACAAGCTAACCCATTTGAAATTGACATATTGGGAAATGTATTTACAGAGGGGTAGAATGAGTAAAGACGTAAACACTGAATTAAGTCAAGTCCAAGATAGGTAGGCCTGTTATTAATATGAGAATACTATAATATGAAATCTTGTAATAAGGAGAAAACATTTGAAGTTACTAAAACAGGAAGAGGTAACATGTTTAAACTTGTGAGAATGAGATATATACATATCTATTGAATCAGTGAACACAATCAAACGAGTGAATGACGTCTTCGCAGAATATCAACGAACAAATGAAAAATATCACCACATTTTAGGCTGCAGATAATTTTGGGGGTACTGTAGTTTGTAGTGCTACGGCCAAGCGTCCTAATTTGCTTATTATCGCTCCGACTGTTATATTGTATAGAATAAAAACGTTTGGAAATGGACTACGGATCTTAAATATGTTGTGTAATGGGGGGCCGGGGGGGCGGGGTAGTGTATTTACCCTTTAAGTTATGATTAATAATTAACGCCAAAATAGTAGCTCCCAGAACATAGGAATAATGAGGTAATGTTAAATTCCGAGCATAAGAGCAAATATCAATAAACCTTTAGATAAAAAAAGGATGGAGGTATTTGTAACATGATGAACACTTCCGAAACACCACAGAAAAGGAAATGGAGAATCACGTTTTCTATGTGCCTGAAAGTCCTGGCAAACAAAAGGCTACGTTGTTTTTTTTCTATCATATTTCATCACTATGACTTGATTTTGCCTGCGGTGACACACTTTCAATTACCTTTATGTGATGATGACTGGCCGAAACAACATAACGGTCACACACTTTATTACGATGACTCCTTTTGTGTTCAGGACTGGTGAAATCAATATTACGGTGACCTACTTTATTACCAGCAATACTAGCACCAGCCACCCGTTGAGATACTAACACTTGAGAGTTATGGCTTCTTTTGACTGGCCAGACAGTACTACATTTGATCCTGCTCTCTGGTTACAATTCATTTTCCCTTTGCTTACACATGCACCAAATAGCCTGGCCTATTGTTTGCATATTCTCTCTCCTCATACACCTGATAACACTGAGATTACCAAACAATTCTTCTTCACCCAAGGGGTTAGTGCACTGTACTGTAATTGTTCAGTGGCCACTTTCCTCTTGATAAGGGTAGAAGAGATTCTTTAGCTATGGTAAGCAGTTCTTCTGGGAGGAAGACACTCCAAAATCAGACCATTGTTCTCTAGTCTTGGGTAGTGCCATAGCCTCTGTACCATGGTCTTCCACCATCGTGGGTTAGAGTTCTCTTGCTTGAGGGTACACTCGGGCATACTATTATATCTAATTTCTCTTCTTGTTTTGTTAAAGTTTATATAGCAAATATTTATTTTAATGATGTTACTCTTCATAAAATATTTTAGTTTTTAGTTTTTCCTTTCCTCACTGGGCTATTTTTGCTGTTGGAGCCAATGGGCTTATAGCATCCTGCTTTTACAACTAGGGTTGTAGCTTAGCTAGTAATAATATGATGATGACTGGTGAAAACAACATAGTTTAAGAAAGTTGATAAAAATGTCACGCAATTAGACTGTTATGCCTTATGTTGTAAGGTATTAGAATGTAATTGATTACGATATGTAGGCTCGAGCAAAATCATGGCTTTTCAGTTATGGTAGTCGACCAACCATAACATAAACTATGGTTTTAAACATCTGACTTACCCGGTAGTTATATATATAGCTTACGTCCCTGACGTCACGGCAGAAATTTCAAAACTCGCGGCAATCGCCGATTGGGTAGCCAGGTGTAGCCTACCACCAGTGCGCCCTCTACCCAGGTACCTGGAATCATTCCAGTCATTCCTCAGATCTTCCCTGCTGCCGCACCGGTGACATCGCTGGGTTTTCACTCGCTGTTAACCTGAATAATTGCAGTTATCTTGGTGATGTACAATTTGGTTTTGGCTTTTGCTCGTTTGGATTTGCTTTTGGATTTTCTTGAACCACTATTGAATTTTGTTATTTTGACCCTTGCTCATTTGATCTCTTCTAGATATTCAAAATGTCTGACTCTTCTTCAACTTATAGAAAGTGGGTGAGAGGTTGTAAGACCTGTCTTGCTAAAGCCTCTATTGATCCCCACTCCATTTGTGTAAAATGTAGAGGTAAAGTTTGTGAGTTGGGTGATCGTTGCGAAGAATGTGTTATTTTGGCTGAGAGTTAGTGGTTAGAATTTGAGCGCCGCGCAGCCAGACGTGACGACGCCGAGCGCCGCGCAGCCAGACGTGACGACGCCGAGCGCCGCGCAGCCAGACGTGACGACGCCGAGCGCCGCGCAGCCAGACGTGACGACGCCGAGCGCCGCGCAGCCAGACGTGACGACCCCGAGCGCCGCGCAGCCAGACGTGACGACGCCGAGCGCCGCGCAGCCAGACGTGACGACCCCGAGCGCCGCGCAGCCAGACGTGACGACGCCGAGCGCCGCGCAGCCAGACGTGACGACGCCGAGCGCCGCGCAGCCAGACGTGACGACGCCGAGCGCCGCGCAGCCAGACGTGACGACGCCGAGCGCCGCGCAGCCAGACGTGACGACGCCGAGCGCCGCGCAGCCAGACGTGACGACGCCGAGCGCCGCGCAGCCAGACGTGACGACGCCGAGCGCCGCGCAGCCAGACGTGACGGCGCCGAGCGCCGCGCAGCCAGAGGACCAAAATTCTCTGGTCAACTTCAGAACTTGATCATCATCTCGAAGGGGGCTTCAGAGCCTTGGAGGTATTCAATTTTTATGACTGGACTCTGGGAGCCTTGGGGAAAAAGGTTTCTGCCTTAAAGGATGTTGACACACAGTCTCATCCACATCATGTCATGCATGGATAAAGCCTTAAGGGATGGATCCAATGAGTTGGCAGCCCTTTTCTCGGCGGGGGGTCCTTAAGAAAAGAGCCCAAATGTGTTCTTTTCTGTCCATTGGGGTTACACCCTTTCAGAAGTCAGAATTGCTGTACGCACCTCTTTCTTCCTCTCTTTTTCCACTAGAGTTAGTCAGAGAGGTTTCTTCCACTTTAACCCAAAAGGCCACACACCTACTTCCTTCACTAATCGCAAGCTGAAGGAAGAAGCTCCATTCCCTCAGTTTTCACAGCCCTTTCGAGGGAAAACTTTCAGTAGGGGTAGTTCCAGACCCTAGGGAAGGAGAGCAAGGAGAAGAGGATCCAGACCAGGGCGAAGCGGAATCTGACTGCATTCGCCTTCAGACAGCTGTAGGAGCCAAACTAAACAACTTCTAGCGAGCTTGGGAGAAGAGGGGAGCAGATCTTTGGTCCGTACAGTTACTGAAGGAGGGATAAAAAATCCCTTTCATAGGGAAACCTCCTTTAGTAGTAGCTCCGATAGCGCTCTGCCAGATACAGAGAGGAGTCAAAGAGGCAGGCTATGCAACTTCAAATATCTCTCTTGTTGGTGAAGGAGGCAATAGAGAGGGTGCGAGATTTGCGGTCACCAGGTTTCTACAACCGCTCATTCCTGGGTCCCAAGAACTCGGGGGGGGGGGGGGGGGGGTAGAGACCAGTCCTAGACGTAAATGCTCTCAACGCCTTCGTTCAGAAAACAAAGTTCTCCATGGAGACATCTATGTCAGTCCTAGCAGCAGTAAAAAAGGATGACTGGATGGTCTCTTTAGACCTCCAGGATGCTTGCTTCCACATCACCGTTCATCCGAGCTTCAAGGATTACCTGAGGTTCGTTTACAAGGTGGAAGTTTTCCAGTTTCGGGCCCTGTGTTTCGGCCTCAGCACCGCCCCTCAAATATTCATGAAGCTGATGTTAAATGTAACAAGCATATTGCATTCAAGAGGTATCAGAGCCTCCCAGTATCTGGACGACCGGCTACTCAGAGCTTATTATTATTATTATTATTATTATTAACTGCTAAGCTACAACCCTAGTTGGAAAAGCAGGATCCTATAAGCCCAGTGGCTCCAACAGGGAAAATAGCCCAGTGAGGAAAGGAAACAAGAAAAAATAAATTTTCAAGAAGAGTAATAACATTAAAATAAATATTTCCTATATAAACTACAGAAACGTGAACAAAACAAGAGGAAGAGAAACAAGACAGAACAGGGTCCCCGAGTGTACCCTCAAGCAAGAAAACTCTAACCCAAGGAAGTGGAAGACCATGGTACAGAGGCTATGGCACTACCCAAGACAAGAGAACATTGGTTTGATTTTGGAGTATCCTTCTCCTAGAAGAGCTGCTTACCACAGCTAAAGAGTCTCTTCTACCCTTAACAACAGGAAAGTAGCCACTGAACAATTACAGTGCAGTAGTAAACCCCTTCGGTGAAGAAGAATTGTATGGTAATCTCAGTGTTGTCAGGTGTATGAGGACAGAGGAGAATCTGTAAAGAATAGACCAGACTATCCGGTGTATATGTAGGCAAAGGGAAAGTGAACCGTAACCAGAGACAAGGACCCAATGCAATACTGTCTGGCCAGTCAAAGGACCCCATAACTCTCCAGCGGTAGTATCTCAACGGGTGGTTGGTGCCCTGGCCAACCCACTACAATCGCTGCCTGGAGGATCTACAGATGACATTGAGGTTATCAGAAGACCTGGGTGGTCTTATAAACAGAGACAAGTCTCAAATGACACCATCCCAAAAGATCCTTTTTTAGGGATGGAGATTCAGTCAAGTTTTTCGGGCTTTTCCGTCAGCCTCAAGACGGAGCAAGCCCCCCTGAAACTTCATTCCTTTCTAAAGAAACGAAAGTGTTCTGTGAGAGAGTGGATGAGTGCTGGGAACCCTCTCCTCGTTGGAGCAGTTTGTCTCTCAGGGAAGGCTGAATCTTCGCCCTCTTCAGTTCCACCTCAATCGTCATTGGGATAAGGAAAAGGATCTAGAGACAAAATGCATCCCCATTATGGAATCCGTAAGCAGTTTCCTTCAGTGGTGGAACGATCCTGGCAAACTTCAAGAAGGTCTCTCCCCTGGAACAGAGGAACCCAGACCTTGTGTTCCGACGCCTTGGACTCGGGGTTGGGAGCAACACTTGGCAAGTTGGAGATCTCGGGTCTGTGGACAAAAGATCAGGAGAGCCTCCACATCAACCAGAAGGAGCTGTTAGCAGTCCTGTTGGCCCTCAAAGGCTTCGAAGGGTCAGTATTGAACAGAGTGGTGCAGGTCAATGCCGACAACACTACAGCATTGGCCCACATGGTCAAACAAGGCGGAACCCACTCGAGGTCCCTTTACGAGACTGCGAGGGGTCTTCTCTACTGGGCAAAAAAGAAGAATGTAACCCTTGTAACAAAGTTCCTTCAGGGGGAAAAGAACATGATGGCAGACAGTCTCAGCAGGAGAGGTCAAGTTCTGTCCACAGAATGGACACTTCATCAAGAGGTCTGCAAGAATCTGTGACGGCTTTGGGGTCGTCCTTGTATAGACCTGTTCGCAACCTCGAAGACGAAGAGGTTAGAGACATACTGCTCCCCAGTGCCAGATCTCGAAGCAGTCCACATAGACGCTTTCCTTTTAGACTGGTCCCACCTGGACGTGTACGCATTCCCTCCGTTCAAGATTCTGCACAAAGTGATGCAAAAGTTTGTGTCACATGAGGGAACCAGATTGACTCTAGTTGTCCCCTTTTGGCCACTCAAGAGAGTGGTTCACAGAGGTACTAGAATGGATGGTGGACACCCTGAGAAGCCTTCCATTAAGAGTAGATCTACTCAAACAACCCCACTTGGAAAGGTACTGTCAAAACCTCTAAGCTCTACATCTAACTGCCTTCAGACTATCAAAAAACTCTCAAGAGCTAGAGGTTTTTCGAAGGAGGCAGCTAGGGCTATTGCAAGAGCAAGGAGGACTTCTACCATCAAGGTTTACCAATCCAAGTGGGAGGTTTTTAGAGGATGCAGGGTCAACTCTGTTTCCTCGTCCAGTACCTCTATGACTCAGATTGCTGACTTCCTGTTATACCTTAGAAGGAAACGTAGATTTTCATCTTCTACCATTAAGGGATACAGGAGCATGTTAGCGGCCGTCTTCAGGCATAGGAACTTGGACCTTTCTAATAATAAAGACCTGCAGGATCTTGTCAAATCCTTTGAAACTATGGAACGGTACCAGGAAACACCAGCTTGGAATCTGGATATAGTCCTGAAGTTCCTAATGAGTGACAGGTTTGAGCCCTTACACTCGGCTTCATTTAAGGACCTCACTATGAAGACCCTATTCTTGGTCAGTCTGGCGACAGCTAAAAGGGTCAGTGAGATTCATGCCTTTAGTAAGAACATTGGCTTTAGAGATGATAAAGCTATCTGCTCCTTGCAGCTAGGCTTTCTTGCCAAGAACGAATGCCCTTCTCAACCCTGGCCCAAGGCTTTTGAGATTCCGAACCTTTCAGATGTGGTTGGTGAGGAATTGGAGAAGGTCCTGTGCCCAGTAAGAGCCCTGAAGTTCTACCTGGACAGAACGAAAGAGTTACGAGGCAAGTCAAAAGCTCTTTGGTGCTCGTTCAAGAAGCCCTTGTTACAGATGTCGAAGAACGCTCTATCCTTCTTCATCAGGCTCTTAACCCTTTTACCCCCGGGGTATTTGGAAATTTCCCACCCTTAACCCCCAGGGGGTTATTTTTTTCCAAGCACATTTTGCAGTATATTTTATTAAAATTGCTCTAACAGCCTTAATTTTTGTCATAGAGAGGTCAGGTTGGTCTCATTCTCTTGGAAAATGCCTGAATTTTCTCAGAAAATTATCAAAAAATATGAAAAACTAATTTTTATAGCATTTTTTTGCAAGGACGTACCGGTACGTCCATGGGGGTAAAGGGATGGCTTTTGTGAAACGTACCAGTATGTCCTTTGGGGGTAAAAGGGTTAATAAGAGAAGCTCAATCACGTAGTGAGGCAGACCTCAAGCTTTTGAAAGTCAAGACACATGAAGTTAGAGCTGTAGCAACTTCTGTAGCCTTCAAGCAGAATAGATCTTTGCAGAGCATTATGGACACAACCTTTTGGAGGAGTAAATCTGTGTTCGCCTCAAATTATTTGAAACGTGTCCAGACTCTTTATGAGGACTGCTACACTCTGGGACCATTCGTAGCAGCGAGTGCAGTAGTGGGAGAAGGATCTACCACTACATTCCCATAACCTAACACCCTTTTTCTTCCCTTGGAACTGTTGTTTTTATGATTGTTTGTGGAGATTGGACGCAGTCTTCCACAATCATTGATTTTAGTCAGGTGGTCATTTTGTTCCTTGAGAGAGCCCGGAACAAAGGTATTGGAGGAGGTCCTGTCACATAGAGGTATTTACACCGGTTTGACAGCTCCTAGAGGTCTTCAGCCTCCTGGGTGGATCGCTGGATCTCGTAAGGAAAGCAGACATAATGAGGCAGGAATTCATTGAAGTCAGCTTCCTTATCAGGTACGAACCCTTAAGCTTGTTTATTAACTCTTATGTAAATTCCAACAATGATGGCTCTCTCTGACCCTTCACCAAAGGTGTCAATCAGCTATATATATATATAACTACCGGGTAAGTCAGATATTTAAAACTATTTTCATAATAAAATAAATTTTTGAACATACTTAGCCAGTAGTTATATGTAATATAATTCCCCCCCTCCTCCTCTCTACAGACTAAAGGACATGGAAGATCTGAGGAATGACTGGAATGGTTCCAGGTACCTGGGTAGAGGGCGCACTGGTGGTACACCTGGCTACCCAATCGGCGATTGTCGCGAGTTTTGAAATTTCTGCCGCGACGTCAGGGACGTAAGCTATATACTGTATATATCTACCGGGTAAGTATGTTAAAAAATTTATTGTATGAAAATATCATATTTCTGCCAGAAATCATTATCGAAAAAGATTCAAAACTCCCCTAATTATAACACCATATTCTCGTTTTTACAAGACGTAAAAGATGTTAAGATGTGAAAATTTACCTTAATTGTTTATTTAAATTTACTTATTCAAACTTTCTTTCCACTAGTCATCATCATTAAAGCCCAACCATTGAAATAGAAAAAGGTTACCCTAATGAAAACCAAGTACTGTAGTACTGTAATTCAACACTATCAAAACACTGGAGCTTTTTTCTGCCAGGACTTCTGGACGTAAAGAAGACATGATTTTTCAATCGCATTTTCTATGTACAGGTAGTCGCTTGTAACCTTGTTCATTTTGCTACAAATACTTCCTTACTTGAGTGTTTTTACCTGCACTGTAGCTGAAAAACAATTCTTTGATCACTGTGTACAAAGAAAAAGCACACTGAAAGAAAAGGACACTTTCACAGACAGTCTGATGTGATCATAATGTGGTAGAACTATCCAGGATGCCGTCCATAAGAAGAATAGCCACTTATTGAGAAGGTACACATTTGCCATATGCACACTATTTCTTTGTTCTGGTAGAATTGGTTGTACACCCATAAGAATGACGAAGGGTTCCTGTCCGTGTAAGAACAAACGGTACATGTGAACTTGAAGAACCTAAAACAGAACAATGTAATATTTATGGCATACTTGAATAACAAACTACAATGGGCATTCCAACCAAGAGCTGGGAATGAGGAGGCCTTTCAGAATCTCAGCCCCATGAGCAAAAGTATGGAATTGAGGTTCAGTACACTAGAAGGTTTCTCTGGGAGAGTACATCACTGATGGAAATGGTAGAAAGAATATATGAAGATGAAGAGCCTGCAATACAGGAATAGATCACCTTAGTGCAATAAACACCGGACTATCAGTATCATGATTTAGGTCATAAAATATCAAGAAGACACTCTAATTTATGGTAAGCAACTCTTCTAGGAGAAGGACACCCCAAAATCAAACCATTGTTCTCTGGTCCTGGTTAGTGCCATAGCCTCTGTACCATGGTCTTCCACTGTCTTGGGTTAAAGTTCTCCTGCTTGAGGGTACACTCGGGCAAACTATTCTATCTAATTTCTCTTCTTGTTTTGTTTAAGTTTTTATAGTTTATCTAGGAAATATTTATTTTTATGTTACTGTTAAAATATTTTA
This sequence comes from Palaemon carinicauda, assembly GCF_036898095.1. Classification (NCBI taxonomy): domain Eukaryota; kingdom Metazoa; phylum Arthropoda; class Malacostraca; order Decapoda; family Palaemonidae; genus Palaemon; species Palaemon carinicauda. Next base: position 14,188,006 of record NC_090755.1, read on the forward strand.
TTTTGTTTCCTTTCCTCAATGGGCTATTTTGCCTGTTGGGGTCCCAGGGCTTGTAGCATCCTGCTTTTCCAATTAAGGTTGTAGCTTTGCAAGTAATAATAATAATAATAATAATAATAATAATAATAATAATAATAATAATAATAATAATAATAATAATAATAATAATAATAACAGAAATAATACAACAATAATAATAATAATAATAATAATAATAATAATAATAATAATAATAATAATAATAATAATAATAATAATAATAATAATAATAATGATGATGATAATAGTAGAACAAGAAATAAGCTATCCCAAGAGATTGGCAATGAACAGTATATGAGAGATAAAGAACAGACAAGAAATGCAATTTTCAATTTCAAAATCTTGGGGAGAGCAATACAAGTGATAGGGGAAATTCAAGTTTGTTTTGTTGACTTTGAAAAGTCTTTTGATCAGGTTAGGTATGAAGACTTTAGGAGGATACTAGAACAGATAAATATGGATGGAAAAAGCTTAGATTGTTAAGTATATATATTGAAGAAGAGGGAGCAACAATGAAAGGAGAAAATGATGAATGAGAAACTCACCTTGTCAAGAGAGGTGTAAGACTGAGCAGTTTATCACCTGAGCTCTTCATTTTTATACGGTGTAACGATGATGAGTACTTGAAAGATATGGAAGCTATTGATGTCTGATGAGACAGCATTAATTTGTAGCAGACTCGTGATAAACTTCAAGCTTTAATCATTACTATAGACCATTTGACAAGAGAGAGGTTTGTCAGTAAAAAATTATGATAAAAAGGTTATCACCAAAGATAACCCACCTCTCCGCAGGACAAGTGTACAAATCAATGTTATATTAGTTGAGCAAACCGATAGTTTTAATTTTTTTTGAGATGCACTGTCATTAGTAATGGAAAATGCAAGAGATCAAGAAGATAATATCCATGGCAAAAGATGCCTTTGGCAAAAACAAAGAATTAGGTGACTCAAAAATATTTATGAATCTAAGGAGGAGGTTTGTGAAAAATATTATAGAACTGGCATATTAATTCCAGATATAAATATTAAAAAAAAAAAATAACTTTTTGCGCCTATGGTCATCTAGCACATATCACCGTGGCCTCCTTCCACCCAGTAGTTCATAAAAAGAAAGGTGAGGCTCCTGTAGTAAGTTACTTGTTCAAACAGAATAATCAGCCCAACTTTTTATAGTCAACACTTCTTGGTTATTTGTTTACAATATTGTATTATGTAATTACAGCTCATATTATTTTTTATGTACTGAATCATGTTGATGATGATGTGTGTGTGTGTGATATACCTGTACCTAGTTTGATAATGGGAAATGGAAGTGAAGGCCATGTTCAAACAGAGGCTGGAGTAAGAAACTATAACTCTCCCATTTGTTAAGTTTGTAAAATTGAACTAAGAGATACATTAAATAAATAAAATAAACAGGAACAATGAGATACTGTTTATCTGAAAGTGAAGCGAGTTATGGCTGAACTAAAACCAACAAATATTTAAATTGTGTTAATTTGGCTTATCAACATACGGTAGTATACGATACTGTCCCTTCTTTGTAGGACTCCCTTGTGTAACTTGCCAGGTTGAGGCAGATCTGCATCTACTATGCCTGAACTGCCGTGATAAGCGTTAGTCCTTTACTTTACCCTGTGAATTTTGTAAGAATTGGCTGCCCTTTTGCCCTCCCAGTTGCAGAAGTATGGTATTTGTCGCAAGGATGCTAAGTGGAATAGGTGGTTCTGCATCTTCCTCTCACAAGGGCCAGAAACAGAAACCTGTTTGTACAACGCACAATCTCTGCACTCCGAGCTTTCTTGCGGTAATTGAGGATAACAGCCATAATTTTGAGATTAGTGAAACCTAAATTGATGTCATATTGCCAAGGGGGCATAGTGAACCAGAATTAATTTGACTTTGGCCCCTGTACAGTTATCCCTTGTCCCAGACTCTGCTAATTTTTACAGATCACCATTTCCCCCCTCAACTAGCGTGCTCATTGGAGAGCAGCACACATTTGTTTCAGATTTTGCTTACCAGGGAGACTTCTCTCATTTGGAGGAGTCTCCGATCAAGATTTTGATTATCGTCCTTCATTGCCAACCAAGAACACCTTCTCGCGGGGTGAACGATAACTATCCCTCCTTATATGGAGGCTGACCTCCTGGAAGAGGCCTATTATTCTTTGGCAGGCACTCATAGCTAGTCCGGCCTAGCTAGTACGAGAGGTCCACAATTCAGTTTTTCTCCACTGACAGATCCTCTTGGCTCTAAAAAAGAAAAGAAAAAAAAACTTTCCTTTTCTGGCATTTTTCGGACATCTACAGTTACATCGACAATGGATCCCAGTTTACGGTTTTAGCCGATTCGCCCAAGTGCAAATTCTAATTCACTTCAAAACAGTCTTTTCGGGGAAAATAATTAAGGTTTCTACTAACTTTCCAGCTGCACGTACCTACTTGCCCACTCACTGACATCACCGAACGCACTGCCAGCGTTGCGTATGATCACACCGGTGCGCAACCTGAACGTGTCGCCATCCAGATGCGTAGGTGCACTGGTGCGCCATCTGAACACCCCGCCATTCCAACCTCTAGTGGAAACCAGTTAGCCACCACTTCATGAGCTTCAACCCCTACAGACTTGATTAATTCGAGCTCTCCCTTGTCGAAGCGGAGTACCGAGGATACAACCAGTCTTTCTAGGTCTGTAAAAACCATTAGTAATCTAATTCTACCTAAATCTCAGTCTACTGGGCTAGGAGCAAAACAGAATTTTGTTAATTTTCAGAAATATAAGGAGACAAGGGGCTCATCTCTTAACCTGCCTTTCTATGGGTGGCCCCACACACTATCACAAAAAATCAACCTCTGGCCAAGAAATGGAGATCTAATTCTCTTCATTATTCAGCCTCAGATATAGATAATATAGGTGGGATTCATGTAATAGATTCCCTGCTGTTCAATCTCAGTGCTGTCTAGACCAAGAATCCTATATGAGGAGCGACCAAGGCTCTCTCCAATCAGGCTCAGTATTGTAGTCTCATCGTTCTAATGGTAGACGAGCGTAAAGATGTCCTTCTGAAGTTAACGCTAAATGGGGACCTACACCCGCTACGTCGATTATGATTGTCATTGACAATTCTCTCAAGATACTACTCCCTAAGTCTTCTACCAGCACTGCTAGTGTAACCCCTGTTCCGGCCTCTGGATCCGAGACTTCTTTCTTAATGATCTTGATTTACATAAGATGGCTTGATGGTCTTGGAGACCCTCCGCACACCCAAATAACCAGTGGTCACTGTATAATTGTTAGAATTTTTCCAGACTCACTTAACACTAAATTCAGGTTTGATATGACCTTGTCTCAGCAAGCTTATGACACACTCGATTTATACAACAAGCGTGTTTCAACTGTTGAGAACTCTTTACAGTCATAGTGAATTGCCCAAAAATAGACAGAAAATTTTATGTCGATTCTGAGGCGCACACTGGCACTCCCTACCAACGCAGATGTTTAAAGGTTCATAGGCCACTCATGAATGGCTGAGGCAATGGACAGTGACATTGCTCTAGCTAACAGTATAATTCTCATGCTCCCTCTTCACCTGAGCTAGAACAATGGAGGGCCAGGCAGTGTCTGCTGATGACTCGGCAGGTATAGGCTCCCCCAAATCCCCCATCCTTAGCTCACAAGGATGTTTAGTTCTGGAATTCGTTTTGCATCAGAACGGCATTCTGAAACGAGATGTCTTGGCCAAGTGCTCAAAACTACTGTCTCCCAGAGACATGCTTTACTTCAACTCCAATGTGATTGATCATCCCATGATTTTTCCTTCCTGCAGAAGTTACTGCAGCAGTGGAGAAGAGCGAGAAGGCTAATCTATCCTCTTTTCTGTGAAGACCAGTGGTATCCAGGAAAGATCTAGTTGGAGGTGAATGGATGATTCCCATTTCAGATGGCAGTGAGGTATGTCTTACGTAGGCCTTTTCCACCAAGACATCTCAAGTTTTACTTATCATCGTTAACTTAAGTGCTAGTACCTCTGCTCCTAAAAGGATTCCCTCTCCAAGCGTAGTCATAAAGGTTACCGTCGGAAATAAACAAAAAGGAAAGCTTCTACTTACCTATTTAGAGGGTTTACAAGGGAAGAGCTCAACTGATGAGTTATTTAGTTTAGGAAACTTGTTTCTGGAATGTATCCAAATAAGTTGCATGAGATAAAGTTCCGATACTGTTTGTTCTAATATGTTGCCTCTTTATGGCCCAGTCGGTCAACCTATACTTCACAATTTTACCAGATTTTTAGACTAAGTAAATTATTAGCTCGAGTACAAAGAAAAATTATTTATTTCCCGTTAGGTGTTAAACCCTTTTCTCCGTGAAGAGCAATCTGTGATCTATAAAGTTAATTGCCTAACCTTTTCATTGAATAGCAAAGTTTCTTAAACCAATTGTTGATGTATATGATTTAACTAAATGGGATTTTTCTTAATGGTAAATAGGTGAACTGATCTTCTCACATTTGTAGTGGCTCCTACAGAAGAGAAATTATGTACATTTCATCTGGATCTTGATCTTATTTTGTATTGCATAACTTTTGAAATCAAACTCTTTCAGATGGAGCTTCTAAGACAGCTCCTGCCTTTGAGAGTTTTTGTGGTCATGTGGAGGGAACAAGTGTGTTCTTCTATGGGTGGAATAGTTTTAATACGTAAACACTCTCATTTCTTAGTCAAAATTCCTGTTATTGTCGCTCTGTAAAGTAGATCCCAGGTGCTACTTGAATGCTATTGTCCGAAGTATCTTTCATCCGTCCACAAGACAACGTTGCATATTACGAAGAAAAAGGAGTGATTAATTTTTCTCTAGCTAGAAAAGTTCCAAGGCTTAAAAGGACTGTTTTTATATATATAGTAGTACATTATTGTTATTATTGTTCCACAACCTTAGTTGGATGGTATAAGCCCAAGGGCTCCTACAGGGAAAACTAGCCTAGTGAGGAAAGGGGTTTTATCCTATTTAAGTCATTTTTGCCCAATAAACAACGGAAATATTCTCAACTTTATTTTATATATTTTTTTATATGAAGATTCATCTTTTGTTTACATTGCATCTGATCAGATGGTATGCAGCAAGGTGTCAAGTGAGATTGTACTGATTAAAGATGAAAATTGACTTAACACTTTTTTTTTTTTTTTTTTTTTTTTTTTAGTACTGTACTTTTTCTGACATGTTTTCTGGTACTGTATCTTTTTTTTTTTTTTTTTTTTTTTTTTTTTTTTTTTTAAATCTTATCAACATTATCCCCATGAATTTGTCTTATCAGAGTTTGTTTGAGCATAATAACATACCATTATATGCTAATAATTGTCTTGGGCATTGATAAGATACTGTTTTACTGTCAGTTACTGCAGTACAGTACTTTTGTTTTCAGATTCCTTCAGGGGAAGCAGTGTGTGAATGGAAGACGGCTGTGTTTAGTCAACAAGATTCATTGTTGTTCTCTATCATGCTGAAATTAGAGTTGTATGCAGTTCAGTTAAGGTAAGTGAAGAAATTATTCATTCATTTTTACTACTCCCTAGATAGTTGAGATGCTGTGTAGAAAATTGTAAAAAACATGTCAAAGGGTTGTCATCCATATATCAATAATTATAAACATGCATAGCATAGTTTTTTATAATGCTTTTCTATGATGTCTATAGAGTTTAGTTAATACATGTTTTACACATCGTAATATGCTAGGCATACGCCTCCAAAAATGATCCATTTCAAACTTACTGTATTTTGTGTTTAATAATTGTATATTATAATGTACTTTTATCATCAATTTTTTTCTTGTGAATATTAATTAACCAATATATAATCCCCTAAGTAAATGTCCCTGTAGCCGAGGCCGATGGGTATACTATCAGCTTAGATAACCCTCTGGCGTTCTGGTCAATGATAAGATCGCTTTGAGGCTCGTGACTTATGTTTGCTTAACTAACAAAAGAATAAAGGCAACACAAAGCTGAATAAATTTTCTATATAACTACATAGTGTCACTGGATCTTCAGATGGTAAATGATTGACAGTCTTTAAGGAAATTTATTTTCAAGGTAATGTCTGCGGTATAGTACGTTTTGAGTGTGGGATCTTTCACCACTTGCAGATGCTGTAAAACTGCTAATGATAAGTGCCATCTTACCTTAGAGCCCCTTCTTGCCTTATACAACTATGATACTGTATAACTAGATGAAATAAAATCTCAGTCAGATGAAAGAAAAATTAGGTATTAGTACAGTATTCATAATTATAAACACTAAACAATGTACAGAAAGGCACTTTAAAAGTTATTCAACACCAAATGGGTAAAAGAAAAAGCTATTACAAGAGCTGGAAAAATCACATATGGAATGGTATCACACTCCTGTTGTTCTCACCTGTTATGGAACTGATTTTGGTGCCTGTATTTGGTCTTGCATAACTTGGAGCTTTCATATCTTTTATAACTTGTGACTTTCAGGTCTTATTACTTGGGATTGTCATGTCTTTATACTTAATGATAAAGAGAGAAGCATCAAGTTGTAAAGATCAAATACAACACATCTGTTATATGGCAGCTAATAGTATGTAGACACAATCTGTTGAGTGTGTTTTCAACCCCTTATGTAATACAGTGCTGTAATACCTTTTTCACTTTCAAGTCAAAGTATGTTCTGTATTTGCTATGTAATTATGAATAAACATCCATAAATATTGCTTTAGGTAATTCCTGTGTAGCTAATGTCAAGGTCAGACTGTGTAGAAAAAGACAATGAGTAAGGTTTATACAGAGAAGCCTCTAGTGTTGTCATGTCTTTTATTAGTGATTTGCTCATTTCTGATACTTGAAGTATTTCTTAAATACTTATCACACAGTCATGAGTCTTATATTATGTATCGATGTCAACTTTTGCCGACATCTGCAAATTATAACTGTTTTTATTAAAAAAAATGTACCTTAAACTATGGCTATGTAATATGATATAGACTAGTAGATAGAAAACAATGCATATGCATATAGGCATTTAACTTAGGTAAGCAGCTCATCTAGGAGGAGGACACTCCAAAATCAAACCATTGTTGATTAGTCTAGGGTAGTGCCATACCCTCTGTACCATGGTCTTCCACTGTCTGTGGTTAGAATTGTCTTGCGTATTAGAAGAGTAAAGAATTTTAGTAATACAAAATTTAATAGAAATTCAGGCTATTCACATCGTGAATATACAGCTTTTTAGTTAAAATATTTCTGTAAATATTTTAAGCTTTAGAACCACTGTTCAAGTGGCACATGCCGGTAGTTTAATTAGTCCAATAAATCTTATTTTTTTTCAACACATAATTGGCTGAGATGACAATTATTTTGAGGAAGCATGACAGGTTGGTAGAAGGGAACCAATGAGAAAAATGAGTGCCAAAATTAATACATGTTATGCAAGGCACACAGATTGCATTAGAACCCTGTGGAGATCTTCAACAGTTGTTTTTATGAATAGAACTTACCTGGCAGTTATATATATATATATATATATATATATATATAGCTGAGTCTCCGACTGCGGCAGAATTTAATAGAAAATCGTGGCAACTGCCTTGTGGTGGTTGTGTGGTTAGATAGTTAACAACCCTTACAGGGTGGTACTTGGAATCATTCCCGTTTTCTGTTCCTCAGATTATCTCTGCCGGCCGGATCGACAACATCGTTGGTCCGCCTTTCAGAGTTTTTTCGGATCGCTTTCCCTTCATCGCCTTTTTGGACTTCGTTTTTGGTGAAGTTCACTGTGTTGGGATTTGGCAATCGTGTTGTTTTTTTTTTTTTTTCTTTTTTCTTTTTTTATCATGAGTGAGAAAATTCATTATCGTGTTTGTGCGAATGATATTTGCAAGGTGAGGTTGCCGAAAGTTTCGGTTGACCCTTACACTATCTGTATGGGTTGCAGGGGGTTTGAATATGCTTTAGATAATAAGTGCAAGAAATGCGAGGTTTCAAGTGATGATGATTGGTTAGCTATGAAGCGCTATGTGCGCAAACTTGAGATTGATAGTTAGAAGAGCTAAATCAAAGTCAAAGTCTGCCAGTGAGCCTAGCTTAGATTTATCTATTGACCCTTTGCTTGTAACCCCCTTGGAAGGTATTCCTTCCCCAAATGTAGTGACTCCTGCCCCTTCTACAGGATCTGCGCCTACGGATGACCCTGAGTTTGCTAAATTAGCTGCTGAATTGGAGGCCATTAAAGCACAGTTGGAGGCCTTTAAAGGTAAGGGTGTAGGTGAAATTAGTGCTTGTGAAAGTTCAGTGGAGGTGGCGACTGATCGAATCTGTTATACCCCTAGGTCTAGACCTCTACCAAGCTCCCAGGACCAAGGGAGAAGGTACGTCGAAAGCCGAAAGGGGGTGAGAGGTGCTTATCCTCGGTCAGTCGTCGCCTCAGACAGTCCTGTTGCGATCTCCCAGGCTGCTCTTGACCGCCGTAGGAAAGGCGTGTCGGATACGTTTGTGTCTTCGCCTGATCGTTCTTCCAGACGTAATTGGCGTTACGAATCAAGACCAATGAAGAGAGGGTGGAACCGGGACAGGCAGTCTCGCTCTCCCTCTCCCGGTTCGAGTAGCAGAGACCCTGATCCTTCGGAAGACGATTTCGATGTTCCTGTTAAAAGGACGAAACAGAGAGTCCTTACCCCAGTTAATCCTACTAGACTCCCTACTTCTTCTGCCAGCGCTCCCAGTCAAGCCATACGACAACTGCCGTCTTCGGCACCGCGAGAGCCAGCGGAGGTTGCTAAAGCTTTCATGGTTGTTATGCAGGAACAACTTTCATCGTTAGTTAAAGCTTTCAGCCACCCTTCTCAGTCCGTCAGACGTAAGGACGTCTCTTTGCCTGTTAAGAGATCTTCTTCTAAGAGAGATTTTAGTATCTCTCCCAAGAAACCTCTGCGCACTTCGTCGGCCGTACGACAACGCACACCCTCTTCATCGGCACGCTGCCAGGAATTTCCTTCCCCCCTCTCCCGGCGCCAGGACGATACTGCCTCTCGTTCTCGGCGCCGTGACGATTCAGTTTCCCTTTCGAAACGCCTCTTTTTCTTAGGAAACAGGATGAATGCAGTCTGCATTTTCAAGGCGAAGGCAGCCTGCATCTTCAGGGCGCTTCCGTTTCTCGTCATCGTGACGTTACTGCCTCTCGTCATCGTGACGATACCGCCTCTCGTCATCGTGACGATACCGCCTCTCGTCATCGTGACGATACCGCCTCTCGTCATCGTGACGATACCGCTTCTCGCCGACTGGATGTTAGCGGCGCTCGGCGCCAGGATTCAAACAGCTCTTGTTGCCAGACTGCTGGCAGCCCAACTCTTCGGGATGTTATCCTTGAGCAGGACCTCGGAGATATTTCGGAAGAGGAAGAAAAACCTGCCGACTCTTCTAGTGATTACAAGGTTCTTTCTCGCTCTCTTTTGGAACTTTATGGGGAGGAATTTCAACCTTCGGCCCCTCGTTCTCCTCAGTCTCAATTTACCAGGAAGAGAGCTACTAAGTCTTCGGCTTTCATCAAAATGAAACTTTCAATTTCGGCCAGGAAAGCTCTTGCTAAAGTCGATGATTGGATGAAGGAACGGAGACAAGCTGTTAAGACCACCTTTGTTTTCCTCCGTCTCGGCTCGCTTCCAAGGCCGGTATGTGGTATGAGACAGGGGAACCTTTGGGGTTAGGAGTGCCTTCCTCCTCCCAAGGTGACTTCTCGGCTCTTGTGGACTCGGCAAGAAGGCATGCTTTAAACTGTCAAGGTGATGTGGTCCATGTCGGAGCTTGATCACCTCGTCAAGGGAATTTTCAGGGTTTTCGAGGTTTTCAGCTTCCTGGACTGGTCTCTCGGGACTCTGGCCAGGAAGTCTGAACTCCTGGAGGACACGAAGGACCTGACGAGTATCATGTCCTGCATGGACAAAGCTCTAAGGGATGGAGCTAATGAATTGGCTTCCCTTTTCTCAGCAGGGGTCTTAAAGAAGAGGGCCCTTTTGTGCTCCTTCACCTCTAGATCTGTGACTGTTGCCCAGAAGTCGGAGCTACTTTACGCCCCTTTTTCACGTCATCTTTTTCCTGAAGCTCTGGTCAGAGATATCTCCCTTTCTCTGGCTCAGAAGGCTACTCAGGACCTTTTGTCTCGGTCGGCTAGAAAGACCTTACCTGTTGCTCCTGCTCCTCTGAAGGAGGAGGAGAAGAAGTTTCAACAGCCCTTTCGGGGCAGGATCTCCTCGAGAGCGGATTTTAGGGGGAGAAGACAAGAGTCAGGGCCAAGGACCAGCAGGGGTGCGTTTAGGCCCCGGTCCAAAAAATGAGATGGAAGTCCTCCAGACACCAGTAGGGGCAAGACTGTCTCGTTTTTGGTAGTCTTGGAAAAGGAGAGGGGCGGACACCTGGTCCCTCTCAGTCGTCAAGGAAGGTTACAAAATCCCCTTTTTAAAGAAACCACCTCTCTGACTCTCCCCTAGCCTTAGTGGCTCAGTACACCGACGCGGGGAAACGAGAGGCTCTTCTGGAGCTAGTCGACCAGATGTTGGTCAAGGGAGCAATAGAGCCAGTTCAAGACCTCGCCTCCCCCAGGCTTTTACAATCGCCTGTTTCTGGTTCCCAAGAACTCGGGTGGATGGAGACCAGTCCTAGATGTCAGCTCTCTGAACGCCTTCGTGGAGAAAACAAAGTTCTCCATGGAGACGACTCAGTCAGTGCTGGCTGCAGTTCGTCCAGGAGATTGGATGGTTTCTCTCGACCTGCAGGACGCTTATTTTCACGTCCCCATTCATCCGTCTTCGAGGAGATATCTGAGGTTTGTGTTCCAGGGCAAGTGCTTCCAGTTCAGGGTACTTTGCTTCGGTCTCAGCACAGCTCCCCAAGTTTTCACCAGACTAATGGCGAATGTGGCAGGCTGGTTACACCAGGAGGGGATAAGGGTCTCCTTCTATCTAGACGACTGGCTGATCCGGTCACAGTCGAAAGAGAAATGTCTGGAGAACCTAATGAAAACTTATACGATCACTCAGGACCTGGGACTCATCGTCAACTCGGGGAAGTCTCAGACCGAGCCGAATCAGACTATTCTCTATTTGGGGATAGTTCTGAATTCAGTTCTTTTTCAGGCTTCTCCCTCCTAGGAGAGGCAGACCAGGTGCCTGGACAAAGTCAAAGACTTTCTGAGGAAGCAGGAATGCTCAGCGAAGGAGTGGATGAGTCTGTTGGGAACTCTATCCTCCCTGGAGCAGTTTGTCCCTTTGGGGAGACTGCACCTAAGGCCTCTGCAACACTTCCTCGCAAAGGTTTGGAACAGAAAGATCCAGGAGGACACTTTTTCTTTTCCCATTCCGACAAAGATCAAGGATCTTTTGATGTGGTGGCTGGACCCAGCTCTGTTGGGAAAAGGGATCTCCTTGTTCAAGAAGAACCCCGACCTAGTGTTATTCTCAGACGCGTCCGAGTCAGGCTGGGGAGCAACACTAGGGAACAAAGAGGTCTCAGGTATTTGGGAAGGGAGTCAGGTCAGTTGGCATATCAACAGGAAGGAATTGATGGCCATTTTGTTAGGGCTCAAGGCCTTCAAAACCTCGGTGTCGGGAAAGACTGTGGAGATCAATTCCGACAATACCACAGCTCTCGCGTACATAAGGAAGCAAGGGGGAACTCACTCCCTCTCTCTGTTCTTAACTGCGAGAGAGCTTCTCCTCTGGGCGAACGAGAATGAGACCCAGCTGTTGACAAGGTTTGTTCAAGGGCAGAGAAACATCAGGGTAGATATGCTCAGCAGGAGGGGACAAGTCCTTCCTACAGAGTGGACTCTCAACCCGCATGTGTGTCGGAGCCTCTGGAAGTTGTGGGGCAGACCAGTAATAGACCTTTTCGCCTCTGGTCTAAACAAGAGGATCCCCAACTACTGCTCCCTAGTCCCGGACGAGGAAGCTGTTGCAGTGGACGCCTTCTTGATGGATTGGACGGGGCTGGACATGTATGCCTTTCCCCCGTTCAAGATCATCAATCTGGTTGTCAGGAAATTCGCTCTCCTCGATTCGGGACGAATGATCCTAGTGGCTCCATTCTGGGAATGGTTCACCGAAGTGGTAGGGTTGCTGATGGACTTTCCAAGAAGACTCCCGGCAAGTCCAGATCTTCTCAGACAACCCCACTTCAAGAGATTTCACCAAAACCCCCTCGCTCTCAATCTGACTGCCTTCAGACTGTCGAGAAGCTCGTTAGATCTCGAGGCTTTTCGGCACAAGCGGCGAAAGCTATTGCCAGGGCAAGGAGGATCTCTTCACAAAGAGTCTACCAGTCAAAGTGGGAGACCTTTAGAGCTTGGTGCAGGAGGCGCAAGGTTTCCTCGTCCTCTACCTCTCTAAGCCAGATTGCAGACTTTCTTTTGTACCTCAGGCAGGATGCTAAGCTGGCTCTATCTACCATTAAAGGATACAGGAGCATGCTCTCAACCGTCTTTAGGCATAGAGGTTTAGAGTTATCTCAGAATAAGGACTTGCAGGACCTCATTAGGTCTTTTGAGACAACGAAGCAGGTGCACTTAAGACCCCCTTCTTGGAACCTGGATGTGGTGCTTAAGTTTTTGTGCTCCAGGAAGTTTGAGCCTATCTCGCAAGCTTCTCTGCGAGATGTGACTAAGAAAACCCTCTTCCTTTTGTCTCTAGCGACTGCCAGGAGGATCAGCGAGGTCCAGGCAATCGAGAAGCGTGTAGGCTTCACCTTAAATGGAGCGGTTTGTGCCTTGAGGTTCGACTTTCTCGCCAAGAATGAGAACCCTTCGAAACCCTGGCCCAGGACTTTTGAAGTCCCTAACCTCACGAATCTAGCAGGTCAGGAACAGGAAAGCCTCCTCTGCCCGGTTAGGGCTCTCAAGGCTTATTTGGCCTACACTAAGAGCATGAGGGGTGCTTCCAACTTCTTATGGTGTTCGGTGAAGGAGCCTCAAAAACCCCTGTCAAAGAACGCTTTGTCCTTTTTCCTGAGGGAAACTATTAGGGAAGCCCACCTCTTTTGTGAGCAAGAAAACTTCCCCCTGTTAAAAGTATGGGCTCACGAAGTAAGTGCCATTGCTGCTTCGCTGGCATACCGGAAAAATATGTCGGTTAAGCAGATCATGGACGCAACGTTCTGGAGGAGCAACTCTCTTCGCTTCTCATTACCTCAGAGAGGTAAGAGTGGACTATGACAAGTGTTATACCTTGGGCCCATCCGTAGCTGCGGCTTCTGTATTAGGCAAAGGAGTTACTACCCCCACTCAACCTTAGTTTATGTACTTGTATATGGGTTTGTGTTTTTTATGGTTGTCTGAGGTCCTCGTCTTGTGGTACGGTTCCCTCAGTCCAGATAGATAGTTTATATCTATTTCTGCAAGGTCAGATGGTTAGCTTTAGTAAGGTTGCAGGTTTTTTATATGGGAAGGTAGTTTTCTGAAGTCTAGTCAAGTTGTTGGTCCTACCCCTTTGACAGACTCGATTGAGTTGTTTGCAGCGTAGCAGGTCTACTCCTGGCTGAACACTCCTAAGGGAAAGCGACTCTAGAGGCAGTTACCTTTGAAGTCGGCTACCTTAGCAGGTAAGGAATCAAGGTGTTTGTTCTCCTACAACTCTCTTGTTGTTTCCCCAACTATGTTTTTCTGTCTGTTTCCCTCCTCCAAGTGTGTGAGTCAGCTATATATATATAACTGCCAGGTAAGTTCTATTCATAAAAATGGAGTTTTTTTGATAAAACAAAGTTTTATGAATACTTACCTGGCAGTTATATATATATTTTAAAGCCCACCCACCCTCCTCAGGAGACAGGTCGGGCAAAGATAATCTGAGGAACAGAAAACGGGAATGATTCCAAGTACCACCCTGTAAGGGTTGTTAACCATCTAACCACACAACCACCACAAGGCGGTTGCCGCGATTTTCGATTAAATTCTGCCGCAGTCGGAGACTCAGCTATATATATATATATATATATATATATATATATATATATAACTGCCAGGTAAGTATTCATAAAACTTTGTTTTATCATAAAAACTCTATTTTTAGAATTGTAATGTAAGGCAAGTGACAAAACAGTTGATATTGTTAAGAATAATGGTATAGATTAGAATAGATTTGTAAGAAAATTTTTCATCAACACTGAAGCCTTAGGAAAGCATTTTCGTTTTACTAGGAGATGACTTTTATAAATAACTTCATTGCAGAGATTGCATGGAACGACTCGCGTAAGGAGACCGGTGCAAAGTAAATGAAGCTGCAGGAACAGTCTTTTTCGTCTAACATCGTGCGCTGAGTGAACTGGAGGACATTCTTCCAGACTAGCTGGCTTATGGAAGGAAATTGTTCCGCACATTTCAAGACTGAGTTGAATTTTTATGAAAGGCATTTGTTCTGTTGCTCATACATACATACATACATATACCAAAGGCACTTCCCCCAATTTTGGGGGGTAGCCGACATCAACAAGAAACAAAAACAAAAAAGGGGACCCCTACTCTCTACGTTCCTCCAGCCTAACCAGGGACTCAGCCGAGTTCAGCTGGTACTGCTAGGGTGCCACAGCCCAACCTCCCACATTTCCACCACAGATGAAGCTTCATACTGCTGAGTCCCCTACTGCTGCTACCTCCGCGGTCATCTAAGGCACCGGAGGAAGCAGCAGGGCCTACCGGAACTGCGTCACAATCGCTCGCCATTCATTCCTATTTCTAGCACGCTCTCTTGCCTCTGTCACATCTATTTTCCTATCACCCAGAGCTTTCTTCACACCATCCATCCACCCAAACCTTGGCCTTCCTCTTGTACTTCTCCCATCAACTCTTGCATTCATCACCTTCTTTAGCAGACAGCCATTTTCCATTCTCTCAACATGGCCAAACCACCTCAACACATTCATATCCACTCTAGCCGCTAACTCATTTCTTACACCCGTTCTCACCCTCACCACTTCGTTCCTAACCCTATCAACTCGAGATACACCAGCCATACTCCTCAGACACTTCATCTCAAACACATTCAATTTCTGTCTCTCCATCACTTTCATTCCCCACAACTCCGATCCATACATCACAGTTGGTACAATCACTTTCTCATATAGAACTCTCTTTACATTCATGCCCAACCGTCTATTTTTTACTACTCCCTTAACTGCCCCCAACACTTTGCAACCTTTATTGACTCTCTGACGTACATCTGCTTCCACTCCACCATTTGCTGCAACAACAGACCCCAAGTACTTAAACTGATCCACCTCCTCAAGTAACTCTCCATTCAACATGACATTCAACCTTGCACCACCTTCCCTTCTCGTACATCTCATAACCTTACTCTTACCCACATTAACTCTCAACTTCCTTCTCTCACACACCCTTCCAAATTCTGTCACTAGTCGGTCAAGCATCTCTTCTGTGTCTGCTACCAGTACAGTATCATCCGCAAACAACAACTGATTTACCTCCCATTCATGATCATTCTCGCCTACCAGTTTTAATCCTCGTCCAAGTACTCGAGCATTCACCTCTCTCACCACTCCATCAACATACAAGTTAAACAACCACGGCGACATCACACATCCCTGTCTCAGCCCCACTCTCACCGGAAACCAATCGCTCACTTCATTTCCTATTCTAACACATGCTTTACTACCTTTGTAGAAACTTTTCACTGCTTGCAACAACCTTCCACCAACTCCATATAACCTCATCACATTCCACATTGCTTCCCTATCAACTCTATCATATGCTTTCTCCAGATCCATAAACGCAACATACACCTCCTTACCTTTTGCTAAATATTTATCATATGCTTTCTCCAGATCCATAAACGCAACATACACCTCCTTACCTTTTGCTAAATATTTCTCGCATATCTGCCTAACTGTAAAAATCTGATTCATACAACCCCTACCTCTTCTAAAACCACCCTGTACTTCCAAGATTGCATTCTCTGTTTTATCCTTAATCCTATTAATCAATACTCCACCATACACTTTTCCAACTACACTCAACAAACTAATACCTCTTGAATTACAACACTCTCATGCACATCTCCCTTACCTTATATAAGTGGTACAATACATGCACAGACCCAATCTACTGGTACCATTGACAACACAAAACACACATTAAACAATCTCACTAACCATTCAAGTACAGTCACACCCCCTTCCTTCAACATCTCAGCTTTCACACCATCCATACCAGATGCTTTTCCTACTCTCGTTTCATCTAGTGCTCTCCTCACTTCCTCTATTGTAATCTCTCTCTCATTCTCATCTCCCATCACTGGCACCTCAACACCTGGAACAGCAATTATATCTGCCTCCCTATCATCCTCAACATTCAGCAAACTTTCAAAATATTCCGCCCACCTTTTCCTTGCTCCTCTCCTTTTAACAACCTTCCATTTCCATCTTTCACTCTCTTTTCAATTCTTGCGCCGGCCTTCCTTACTCTCTTCACTTCTTTCCAAAACTTCTTCTTATTCTCTTCATATGACTGACCCAGTCCCTGACCCCACCTCAGGTCAGCTGCCCTCTTTACCTCACGTACCTTGCGCTTTACTTCCACCTTTTTCTCTCTATTTTTCATACTTCTCTATACTATTACTCTGCAGCCATTCTTCAAAAGCCCTGTTGCTCATAACGTTGACTTTTTTTCTAAAAAAAATCATTTAAATGTTTCATGATGTAAAGATTAAATTTATGTAAAGTCATGTAAAGTTTGTAAATGTATTTTGTTTGTCATGTTAGGTCATGTAAAGATTTATGCAGAGTTAGAATTTACGTTCATAATTCATGTACTGTATTCACCTTTTGATACAGTATTTATTAATTTTGCTAAAATATTCCAGTAATAACAGCTAGAGAGTCACTAGTAACTGTTGAGATTATAGAATTTTTTAAGATTATTATAACTATTATATAGCAATTAGAGTGAACATAAATGTTTACTGATGTTTTATGGGTTTTGAGGTAAATATTGAGTTGGAGATGGAGAGTAAAAAACCAGTTTCATTTGGGTCTATTTTCACTAGTTTTTCTAAGTAATTCAGTTTGAAAACTACAGTATATTAAAGAAGAAATTTAGCGCTGCTACCTTGGGACTCTCTCTCTCTCTCTCTCTCTCTCTCTCTCTCTCTCTCTCTCTCTCTCTCTCTCTCTCTCTCTCTCTCTCTTTTTTTTTTTTCTTTATTCTAGATTTTAGTGCATCATCATTTGTGCTTTTAAATTTGTAAATTCCTTTTGTTTTACGTAAGCAACTGTAGCTGTCCATCTTTCCTAGGGTTAGACCAGTCTTTGAATAGGATTTGGGTTGTGACGAAGTTAATTTATACCTTTGCTATATAGCTGGATGCCTGCTACCTTTGACCATTTTCTTTTATGTTTACCATTTTTACATTATCCACTGACTTTTTCTCTGGTGTAGTGCCTGTGTTGCCACAAACTTTTGTGCCTGGAATAGGATTGGCAGAACATCGCTCAACTCGCTGTATCATTCAAACATATTCTTCCATTTCATAATGTTTTTTCAGGGGTGATTAGTGCTGTAGCTCTCTGTAGGGTCTTTTCACCGTCCTTTCAGCTCTTGGTTGCACATAATTTTTATCCTTTTCTGCTTTCTCCCATCTTCCTGTCCAATCTGTTAACTACTTCATATTGTTCTGTGGCCACTTTCCTCTTGGTAAGGGTAAAAGAGACCCCTTAGTAATGGTAAGCAGCTCTTGTAGAGGACAACCCAAAATCAAACCATTGTTCTCTATTCTTGGGTAGTACCATAGCCTCTGTACCATGGTCTTCCAATGTCTTGGATTAGAGTTCTCTTTCTTGAGGGTACACTCAGACATGCTATTCTATCTTGTTTCTCTTCCTCTTGTTTTTATGAAGTTTATAGTTTGTCTGATAGCTCTAGTTTAATGTTATCTTAAAATATTTGAATTTGATTGTTCATTACT